>NC_040905.2:121843907-122158846 GCF_004126475.2 Phyllostomus discolor
GCAAGGACCTACAACTAAGATTATTTCATAGAAAAGCTATCATTTAGAATTGAAGGGTAGATAAAGTGCTTACCAGACAAGGTAAGACTAAAGGACTTCATCATCACCAAGCCTTTATTATATGAAATGCCAAAGTGAATTATATAAGAAAAAGAAGAAGATCAAAATAATGAACATTAAAATGGCAATAAATTCACAACTGTCAATAATTGAATCCAAATAACTAAGCAAACAAGCAGACCAGAAACAGAATCATAGATATGGAGATCACTTGGAGGGATGACAGTTGGAAGAGGGCAGGGGGAAAGTAAGGGGAAAGGTGAAGGGATTAAGAAGCACAAATTGGTAGGTACACTCAGTGGATTGAGCACGGGCTGGGAACCAAAGTGTCCCAGGTTCGATTCCCAGTCAGGGTACATGCCTGGGTTGCAGGCCATGACCCCCAGCAACTGCAGATTGATGTTTCTCTCTCTCTCTCTATCTCCCTCCCTTCCCTCTCTAAAAATAAATAAATAAAATATTTTTTAAAAATTGGTAGGTACAAAATAGACAGGGGAGTGTTAAGAATTGTACAGGTAATGGAGTATCCAAACAATGTATGGAGTACCCAAAAAATGTCATGACCCATGGACATGAACTAAGGAGAGGGAGGATTGTGAAGAAAATGGGGGTATTGATGGAGGGAGGCAAAGGTAAAAAAAATTGGGACAACTGTAATAGCATAATTAATCATGTATATTTTAAAAAAGAAACAAGAAAATTTTCAAATAAACAATCTAACTTTACACATAAAGGAACTTAAAAAGGAGCAACACAAAAACAAAAAAAAAAAAAACAACAAAAAAAGGAGCAACAAAGCCCAATTTAGTAGAAGGATGGAAATAATAAGCATCAGAGCTGAGATAAACAAAATAGAGTCTAAAAAAATACAAAAAAGAGGTGGTTCTTTGAAAAGATAAACAAGATTGAGAAACCTTTAACCAGACTCATCAAGAAAAAAAGAGAGGACCCAAATGAATAAAATCAGAAATGAAAGAGAAGTAACAATTGACACCAAAGAAATACAAAGGGTTGTAAGAAAATATTATTAAAATCTATATGCCAACAAATTGGGCAATCTGGAAGAAATGGATAAATTCTTAGAAACAAAATCATCCAAAACTGGATCAGGAAGAATCAGAGTATCTGAATAGACAGATTAAAACTAGTGAAATTGAAGCAGTAATCATAAAACTCCCAACCAAAAAAAAAAGGCCTGGACTAGATGGTTTCACGGGTGAATTTTACCAAATGTTAAAGAAGAACTAACACTTATCCTTTTCAAACTATTCCAAAAAATTCAAGAGGATGGTAGATTCCCCAGCTCATTTTACAAGGCCAGCATTATCCTAACTCCAAAACCAGATAAAGACACTACAAAGAAAGAAAATTATAGGCCAATATCCCTGATAAGCATAAATGCTAAAATGATCAATAAAATATTAGCAAACAAGCCTTGGCTGGTGTAGCTCAATGGATTGAGCGCAGGCTGTGAACCAAAGTGTCGCAGGTTCGATTCCCAGTCAGGGTACATGCCTGGGTTGCAGGCCATGACCCCCAGCAACCCCACATTGATGTTTCTCTCTCTCTCTTTCTCCCTTCCTCCCCTCTCTAAAAATAAATAAAATAAAATCTTTAAAAAAATATTAGCAAACAAAATACAGAAATACATCAAAAAGATCTTACACCACGATCAAGTGGGATTTATTTTAGGAATGCAAGGTTGGTACAACATTTGCATATCATTAAATGTGATACACCACATAAACAAAATGAAGGATAAAACCCACATAATCATATCATTAGATGCAGAAAAAGCATTTGCTAAAATCCAGCACCCATTTATGATAAAAACTCTCAGGAAAGTGAGAATAGAGGGAACATACATCAACATAATAAAAGCCATATAGGACAAACCCACAGCCAAAACTATACTAAGTGGGCAAAAACTAAAAGGGTTTCTCTTGAGATGAAGAACAAGACAGGAATGCCTGCTTTCACCTCTCTTATATAACATAGTACTGGTAGTCTTAGCTATAGCCTCATATAAGAAGAAATTAAAGGCATCCAAATTGGAAAGGAAGGTGTTAAACTGTCATTATTTGTGATATTATACTGTATGTTGAGAATCCTAAAGATTCCAAAAACAACCCTATTACAAATGATAAATGAATTTAGTAAAGTAGCAAGATATAAAATAAATACCCAGAAATCAGTTGCATTTTTATAAACCAATCATGGACTATCAGAAAGGGAAATAAGGAAACAATCTCATTTACAATTGCATAAAAAATGATTCAATTTAACCACAGGTATTAATTAAGACCTGTGTTTAGAAAATTATAAGACACTGAAGAAAAAAATTGAAGAAAATACAAATAAGTGGAAGCATATACCGTATTTATGGGTAGGAGAATTAACATCATTAAATGTCCATACTACTCTAAACAATCTATAGATTCAAAGCAATTCCTATCAAGATACCAATAGCATATTTACAGAACTAGAACAAATATTCCAAAAATTTATGTGGAACCACAAGAGACCCTGAATAGTCACAGCAATCTGGAGAGAGAAGAACAAAGTGTGAGGAATCATGCTATCTGTTATCGCATTGTACTCCAAGGCCAAGATAAAACAGAATGGTACTGGCATAAAAACAGACATATGGATGAATGGAACAGAATAGAGAGTCCAAAAATAAACTCACACCTTTATGGTCAATTAATACTTGATAAAGGAGGCCAGAACATAACAATGGGGTACAGACAGTCTATTCATTAAGTAGTTTTCAGAAAATTGGACAGATATATGCAAAAAGTGAAACTACGCTACTTTTTTGTATATCATTCAGAAGAATAAACTCAAAATCAATTAAAGATTTAAATGTTAGATTCAAGACCATAAAAATCCTAGAAGAAAACATAGGCAGTAAAATCTTGGACATCTCTTATAGCAATATTTTTTCTGATATATCTCCTCAGGCAAGGGAAACAAAAGATAAATGAACATATGGGACTACATCAAACTAAAAAGTCCTTGCACATCAATGAAAACCATAAAAAAAATGAAAGGACAACTCACTGAATGGGAGAGCATATTTGCCAATGATACATTTGATAAAGGATCAATACCCAAAATGTACTCAGAACTTATAAAATTCAACACCAACCCCCCCCCCTACATGATCCTATTTATAAGCAAAGTACCTGAAGATACAGATGGCCATAATAGATACATAAAAAGATGCTCAATGTCACTAATCATCATAGAGATGCAAATTAAAAACACAATGAGATATCACCTGACATCTGTCAAAGTGGTTATCAATAAATCAAACAAGAAGTGTTGGTGAGGATGTAGAGAAAAGGGAACACTCATTGACTGTTGGTGGGAAGGCAGATTGATACAGCTAGTGTGGAAAGCAGTATGGAGTTACCACAAAAAATTAAAAATGGAACTGCCTCATGACCCAATGATTCCACTTCTTGGAATTTATCTGAAGAAACCCAAAGCACTAATTCAACAGAATATATGCACCCATATGCTCATGGCGGCATTCTTTACAATTGTCAAGATTTGGAAGCAGCCCAAGTGTCCATCAGCAGAAGAATGGATTAAAAAGCTGTGGTACATTTACACAATGGAATATGACTCAGCTGTAAAAATAAGGAAAGCTTATCTTTTGTGATAGTATGGATGATGGACCTGGAGAGCATTATGCTAAGTGAAATAATCCAGTCAGAGAAAGACAAGTACCACATGATTTCACTCATATGCAGAATCTAATGAAAAAATGAACTAATAAGTAAAATAGACAAAGACTCCTAGATAGAGAGGAAGCTGACAGCTGTAGGGGGGGAGGTGGGGAGCTGGGCGGTGGGGTGGAGAGTTTGAGCAAAAATAAGAAAAAGAGAAGAAAATTCATGGACACAAACAACAGTGTGGTGATTGCCAGGGGTGGGAGAAGTTGGAGGTGGAGAAGGGTATAAGGGTGACAAATGGTGATGGACAGAGTCTTAACTTGGGGTAGTGAGCACACCATACAGTGTAAAGATGATGTGTTGTAGAATTGTACTCCTGAAACCTGTATAATTATATTAACCAGTGTCACTCTAATAAATTCAATGAAAAGGAAAAAAAGAAAGAAAAATAAATCATGCTTAGGTTGTGAATTTTATATTAAATTCAGTGAAAGACAGAGGCTTGATGTCTGCAATGGACAGATCAGATCCAGCTTAACCATGAGAATGGGTGAAGAGTGTTGAAATGGTAATAACTATGTATGGTGGCATAGTTATTACCTGTGCCAGGTAATTAATTACCTGTGCCATAGTTAATACCTGTGCCAGGTGGGTATTGAAAATATCAGGGACCACTTTGGAAAGTATATGATTGTCTAACACTATGCTGTATACCTGAAACTAATATGAAATAATATTGAATGTAAACTGTAATTGAAAAAAAAAAAGACTATTGAAGTGGGACTGACATTGCCCTCCTTAAAGAGAATATATTCACTCCCTTGTTTAACTCTGTGGTCCATCACTGAAGTTTCTGAGTTTGTAACCTCAGATGATGTGATATGATAATTCTGCTCTCTTAGTGGGAAAGTGACTTGACAAATATGGGAAAGTATAAAAACAAGTGTAGGGACAATGAACAGATAAGTGAAACCTGTGGTGTTAATACCCTTGTGTTACGTTCAGTAGTAAATGTTTATAGTCCTCGTGATCATTTGTGGTTTTCACATATTATTTGAGCTGTGTGAAACCCTTAAAAGAATTTGACATGTGTAATGCACATTTATTTTGAAATGTATTGATCAAATTATTGCACTGGGCATAGAATAAAAAGGGCAGGTAAAGTCCTGTCTTAGTGGATCATACGTTCGCATCAGAGACAGACACAAAAAACAAACAAAGAAATACAGAACTAATATGTTTTTAAAAGAGAAAATAAACCTGGTGAAGATGATAGACATGAAAGAGGGTGTACTTTACATTGATGATGTCTCAGAGGAGGTATTTGATCAGAGGTCTAAAATGTATGAAGGAGAGAACCATGGAGAAGCAAACCAGTCTGTACATAGGGAGTAGAGTGTATATAGTCTTGGAGGCTGAGGTAAGCTTAGTTTGTTCTTGAGTGTGCAAGGCAGCACTACTTCTGGGATGCAGTGAGTGATTGGGGAGGAAGTCAAGAAAAAGCAGGGGCAGGTCATAGAGCACCTTGTAGGTAGATCATGTGGAAGAGTCTGGATTTTATTATTTAGTGTGAAGGGACAGTCATTGAAAGATTTTGAGCAGGGTGTCATGTGATCTGAGTTATGATTTTGAAAGCCCATGAAGGATGCATAAGGTTAATAGTCTATAGTGAGGAAAGCAATGAGTGGAGGAAGTAGGCAGGCCACAGAGAGGCCCCTTATATAGTCCAGATAGAAGATGATTTGACTTGGAAGAAGATGACAGTTATAAGTAGAGAGAAATGAGGAGTCAGGAGATATGTTTTAAAGGGGGTGCCAAAGAACTTAACTTCAAATGGATGGGATGTGGGATATGAGGCAATCAGAAATTAGAGAATTTCTAGGGTTTTGGGCTAAACACTGAGATGGTGGTAAGATATTGGGGGATGGGATGGTGGGAAGGACAGTTTCTTGAGAAGGAATCAAGCAATCTAGGTTGGACTTATGAAATTTGGGGTGCCCATCAAATACCCAAGTGGAGATGACAAGTAGACAGCTGGAAATAAAGAACTAAAAGTGCTCATTACAAGCATGAGACCTGAGCTAACAAAGGAAATGAGTAATTGGAGAGATGTTGGAGACCTGAACCTTGGGGGCATTCCAATGTTTAGGTAAAGTAGGAAGAGGACTGAGAGGGAGCAAGAGGCAGACCAAGAGTGGGGTGTCCCATAACACAAGAGAAAAGTGTGATTGTGTTGAATGCTGATGGGAAGTTGAGAAAGATGCTAATGGAGACTTGGTCATTCAATGGAGGTTGCATGGTACTCATAAAAATCAGGTTGGAGTGGGAAGTTGTGAGGCTAAAAGTACAAGTAGAGGTCTACATGCTATGTTTAAATGTTATCCATAAAACAAGCAAACTGCTAAGTAAAATGTTATTTTCCTTTCTTGACAAATACATAGTCATCATCTATGAAAATTTGAGGTTTAAATTTAAAATTCTCCAATTCCTTGTGTTCCTTACCAGAGTGAACTGACATAGAGAGAGCTGGTCCCCTGACCTGCTTGTCTCCTTCCACAATGAACATCTAACTCCACTTACACACCCTTTCCAAGCCCTCCATGCTAGTAAACAGCCATTTCTCAAGGAAGAGATACATACACCATACCCTTTGGTTTTAAGGAACAGCCCCTCATAGGCCACAGGAGATGGTTTGGGACCATCTAGAGAAGGAAACCCAGAAATCTAGGCACTCTGGATGAAGTCTGGGAAGGGGACAAACTCCAGATGGCCATGCTCGGGTCAGAGAAGGCACAGCTGGAGGGTGGAGTGGAGCTCTCTAAGCCAGGAGGCCTTTGCAGGAAGTACTGAGATCAGTTAAAGAGAGAATGGGAAATAGGAAGGAAGGTGCTAAAAAAGCAGGTCTAGACAGCTCTTTGAGAGACTTTTTCCTGTAATGGGGTGGTAGCTGGAAAGAGAGGGAAAACCAAAGAAAACTTTTTTTTTTTTTGCATTTTTAAAGATAGCACTTTTGTATGCTGGTGGGAGTAGAGGGAAAAGTTGGTGAGGAGGAGAGGGTGAGGATAATATGGGGAACACAGTCCTTGAGCAGGTAAGGATGCTGGGGTCCATGGGGGCATGGACAGTTCTTTCACTGTAAGAGGAGGGAAGCAGATGAAATGGGCATAGAGGCAGGCAGGTTGGTAAATCTGGCAGTGGAAAGGAAAAAGTCATTCCCTTCTAATTGCTTCTAATATTCATAATTGCTTAGTAAGTGAGATAATCCATTGAGAGTATGGAGAGACAAGCTGTGAAGTTATCTGGGACACAAAAATGATTAAGATGATCAATTTTACATGATGTTTATTTTGCCACAGTTGAAAATAATTTAAAAAGAAAAATAATTTTAAAAGAGGAAAAGGCTAATAAATTAATGACCATTCTCCTCCAAAAAAGAAAAGGTGATGTGGGAAAACAGAAGAGTAAATATATTAGGGAAATGTAATATTGGAGGCCAGTACTAGTGGAGTGCTAGGGATCTGTGGGCATAAATTTAAAGCAAAACCAATAAGCATAATTGTGCATGTTTTTCCTACTGCTGCATTCATTTGCCAGGATACAAACAGGTGAAACAGGCTGAAAGTTGGGGTAAGAAAGTTTGATTGATCTAAGATTTGTGATTAAAAATATTTAAGAGAGAGTTCTGGCCAAGATGAAGGCGTAGGTAGAAACTCTTTGCTTCTTCACACAACCAACAGGAGAATAACAACTAATCTAAAATCAATAAACAACCAAAAGTGCCAGGATAATCAAACTGCATAGAACTTCAACAACCAAGGAATTAAAGAAAAAAATCAACCAGAACAACCAGACTGGTAAGGCGGTGGACTGCGCAAGATGACTCAGAAAAATGGCAATGAGGTGGTAGACCTCGTCGGCAGGGCTGGCTAAAGGCAAAACTAAGACTCAGAGCTGACTGTGGACTGTGGCGGTTGTTGGGGTGGGAGAAATCCCCAGTCTCACATGAGAGTCCACTGGAAGGTGCGCTAGAGAGGAGCAGGCAAGCTGCACTGTTCCCTCTCTTGCCCCTCCCCCGCAGGCAATGCCATAGTACAACAAAGAGGGTTGCCCTGCCTGGGTGAATACCTAAGGCCCTGCCCCCTTAAACTTATCAGGTGTGCCAAGACAAAGAAATATGGCCAAAATGAAAGAACAGAGCAAAACCTCAGAAAGAGAAGTAAGCAATGAGGAGATAGCCAACCTATCTGATGGAGAATTTAAAGCCCTAGTAATCAAAATGCTCACAGAACTGACTGAGCTTGGTCAAAAATGAAAAAACAAATGAAAGATACCCAAAGTAAAATAAAGCAAAATATTCAGGGAACCAACAGTGACAGGAAGGATCCAAGACTCAAAGCAACAATTTGGAACAGAAGGGAAAAAATAAACATCCAACTGGAATAAAATGAAGAAATGAGAACTCAAAAAAATGAAGAGAGTCTTAGGAACCTCTTGGGCAACGTGAAACTTTCCAATACCTAAGTTAGAGGGGTGCTAGAAGGAGAAGAACAAGAGCAAGAAATTGAAAACTTATTTGAACAAATAATGAAGAAAAACTTCCCCAATCTGGCAAAGGAAATAGATTTCCAGGAAGTCCAGGAAGCTCAGAGAGTCCCAAAGAAGTTGGACCCAAGGAAGAACACATCAAGGCACATTATAATTATATTACCCAAGATAAAAGATAAGGAGAGAATCCTAAAAGAAGCAAGGGGAGACAGTTACCTACAAAGGAGTTCCCATTAAACCATCTATCAGCTGATTTCTCAAAGGAAATATTGTAGGCAAGAAGGGGCTGGAAAGAAGTATTCCAAGTCATGAAAGGCAAGGACCTACATCCAAGATTACTCTATCCAGCAAAGCTTTCATTTAGAATGGAAGGGCAGATAAAGTGCTTCCCAGATAAGGTCAAGTTAAAGGAGTTCATCATCGCCAAGCCTTTATTATATGAAATGTTAAAGGGACTTATCTAAGAAAAAGAAGATAAAAAATATAAACAGTAAAATGACAACAAACTCACAACTATCAACAAATGAACCTAAAAGAAAAGAAAAACAATGAAAACAAAAACTAAGCTAACAACCAGGACAGCAATAGAATCAGAGAAATGGACACCACACGGAGGGAGTTTGGTGGGGAGGGGGAAGGGAAGAATAGGGGGGAAAAAGTACAGAGAAGAAGCATAATTAGTAGGCATAAAATAGATGGGGAGAGATAAATAATGGTATAGAAAACAGAGGACTGAAAGAACTGTTATGTACAACCCATGGACATGAACTTAGGGGAGCGGGAATGCTGGAGGGTTTTGGGGGGCAGGGTGGATGGGGTATAAAGGGGGAAAATTGGGAAAACTATAATAGCATAATCAATAAGAGATACTTAAAAATAAAATTTTTAAAAAGCTAAGAGAATAAAAATATTTAAGAGAAATTGGTTGATTTAGATTAAAACTGAATCTTTAAAAATTTCTAGATTAGTCAATAATTCCACACTTATCAGGTTTCTAAGTACTATTTCAGAGTTTAGCAATTCTGTTTCTTGTCAGATGTTTGAAGTACCAATGAGAATCAAATTTGTAATTGTGAGTAAAAATGTCCAAGCTAACAGGATGGAATTAATCACGTTTGTAAATGATGTTAAATATTTAGGAGAATTTCTGATGTCAAACTGACAAGTTAATTTATCATGGGTATAAGAGCAAATAAAAGTTAGTCATGCTGCAGATAAGGTATACCTAGACTTATAAATACAGTAACATGACCTGTAAGTTGTAGATTAAAGTCTTGGAGAAAACAAGGCATTTATATTTATGACTTCAGTAAGTTAAACATAAGTTAAAACACAGGTAACAGTCAATGCCCTCTTTGATGCCTGAATGCTCAAATTTAGTTGCTAAAATACAGCTGTTCCCTGTAAGATGCCCTCTGATGCCAGTCTTCCTGTTTTATTTTCTCAGCATTGAGTATCTACCTTCAATGCTCAAAATTCCACTAAAATGACAGAAAAATGTATATCTTATATTCACATACACATGTAAATTTTATATATGAATCTGTAATTGCAAAAAACCCCCACAACAACCCCAAAACAAGAGTCCTATCAATAAATCAGAAGCAGGGAGGAACTCCTTTAGGATAGAACACACAAGGTTCAAATCAATGGCAAAACCAAGGTAGAGAAACTTGACACTAAACACTCCTGAGAGAAACCAGTCCTTCCTGCGGAAGTCTGAGGAGCCCAAGGTTAGCATAAACAAAAGTGAGGACTGGGCGGAAGTCCCCCAAGGGCAGTAGTTGAAAAAAATTAAATGAGGGCTGTACTTGGCCTGGCTGTGTCAGACATCCTCTTCCAACTGGTGGCTTCAGGAGGATGCAGTTCCCGGGATAGAGGCCCAGGGCTACTTTTTAAACAAAGGAATCAATCATTTTTCCTGAGTAAGATGCTAACTAAACTTAAAGGCTGGCCTTGACGGGAAAGCAGAGCTGTTCTTAACAGGGTCTCCATAAGAATGGAGGGAAAAGGCAGAAAACTGTACTTGAACAACAATAAAAGAAAAAAAGAATAGAGGCTGAGGTTGGGGAGAAAGAGGAAAGGTGATCTCTCCAATGCCTGCCACTGTCACAGTACATGGGAAGCTCTCCAATGCCTGCCACTGTCACCATACTTCTGAGTAACCACAGGGGCTACAGAAGGAGGCTAGTAGTATCCTGCATAATATTCAGCTACTGAGAAGAGTAGAATACATCTATTTCTAGAATATAAAGTACCTGGTCTGCAAGCACATTTCCCTCCATTTCTTATAATCCCAGGAATTGTCTCCTGAAGTATGAACAGGGATCTCATTTGGAAGGACTTCAGTTTCCAACACTGAAAATTCTAGAGAAAGAAAGTGGTGGATACAAGATGCATAGTGTCTAAAAAAACTAGTAAAATGTATGGCTATATCTAAATAAATGTGGGTATGCATAGCGTGAAAAAAAATAAAACTTGGAGTAGAATTTTATAAGATTTCAAGATTGAAGTTGATAGGAAAGGGCTTAAAAGTATGTTATGGCTTAAATTTCTCCAGGAGAGGCAACAGATACACTCAGAGTATGTCAGGTTCATATAGCAAGGGATACAGTGAAATTCCTATACACTTGGTATTCAAATTTTGGGTGACAAACATCAAGAGTTTGGATAGTGCAGTATAGCAGCCTTATTAAAAAGAAATGTTTAAATATACTCAGATACTGAATTTTGGTAGAAATATCAGATCAGCAAAGGAAATAGTGTTGTTTGCAGTCAAATGTTAAAATATATAATAAACATATATGTATACGTATGTATAATGGATTCAGTTTATTTTGTTCTATTAAATTAGAAAGCTTTATGGGCCATTAGATAAGGCAGCAAAATGTTTGGTGGCCCTGATTGATGGTTTTGTATATTTGAATGGGACATATAATTAAAAATAATGGTGCAGTTTCTCATTGAAGACCACTTTCATGAGCAGCTAAGTCAAAGAAGGCTAGAAGTTTGGATGTTTAAACTCGGGTGGTAGTTGCAAATGAATACTTAGTGTTTTTTGTTTGCATTCAGCTCTGGAAAGAATTTCTCCATGTTTTCTGGCATTGTGTATGGTTTTTAAATATGTCTAATAATATGTCATTGATTTCTCTCTCTAGAGAATAAAGAAAATCAAATGGTAGGAAAGAGTGCATGCCTGCAAACGAAGTCACCTGCATCCCAGCTCAATAGCCTGGATATTGAATAGCCTGTTACGTGGGGCCTGAAATGAGAGGTTCAAGCTTCTGACCACAGGATATTGATACTACATTTGAAATCATAGAGAAAAAATTTCCTTACAATGTTGGTAATGACAACAGGACCAGATATATGGTTTCTGATCTTTTATTGCATTATTAATGTCATAAAGAAATCTCACCTCTCTCATTTCAATTATCCACAGTTCATGCATTCAGCCTTCCTCTTGAAAAACCAGCCTACTTTAGTGTGGAAAAGCAGTTTTAATACATGCCATCCATTCTTCCACAAACACATAGGACAGACTTGCTCAATTACTAAGATTTGATGGTGCTAAGAATTTTCATTACTTCTTCAACAATTAAGATAGGATGCATGCTTCTCTAAGTAAGTAAAGCAGTGGACAACTTAGCATTCAAATACAACTGTTTTTGAGTGGTCAAGTGCGGTAGTTGACAAAAATGGTCTCAATTCTTCAACCCTATTTGTATCTATGCATTGTGTCATATAATGTTGTATGCATTCTTCCATTCCCTCTCTGAGCTGGCCATATGACCTAGCTGAGACCCAATGGGATGCTAATGAATGTGACACAAGCAGAGACTTGACAAGTGCTTGCATATTTGGGCTTGCCTGTTCTTTCCCTATGCCTGTGCTATAGAACATGCATGGGCCAGCCCACTGAAGGATAAGACCCATGTAGGAGGGTTGAGTGACTCCAGTTGTCCCAGCTAAGTCTATCCTATACTAGCCAAGAGCCTACTAACACCCATGCATGTGAAAGAACCCAGCCAAGACCAGCAGGCTGCCTGCATGACCCACACAGCCAAACTAGCTTCATGATCATGTTATCTTTGTGGTCACATAGGGCCCTGTGCTAAGAAAGGGTCCATGCTCAGTTCTGCTGTCATCATCTTGAAATCATTAATGATTTTTGAATAAGGGATGCTGGGTTTTATTTTGCACCGTGCTCTTCAAATTATGCAGTTGGCCATGTCCATATCTTAGCACTGACCCCTGAGTAGGCCTAGCTGAAATGGAGAGAGCTATCAAGCTGGCCTACAGACTCATAAGGTACATAGATTCTTATTATTTAAAAGATTGGGTTTGTCATTGTTTTTTTGCAATATTATAGCAACAGATACAACCTTTCTCTGCTGGACATATGACTTGTCCTGCATGAGCATTATCTCCAGGATACTTTTAATCTGCACCATGTCTCACAAAAATAATATTGGATTAATTGATAAATAGAATTCAAAACCATCAAGTATATCTTTCTCATTCATATATAACACTGAGATGCAAAGGACTGGTTCATATTTTTCCCACTCATGGTTTCACTCCACTGTTAAAATATCAGCTGTCCTTATTACAACACTAATAGTTTCATTGTATTTATATGCCATTTGTGCTACACAGCATACAACCCTACCATTAAGTTTGCTTGTGGCTCTTTTGATTTCTCTCTAAGCATTTTATTTGTCCTGAATTTGAGGCTCGTTTCATAAGCATGTTGACAAGGGGGTGATAAAGCTCTTGTTCAGTAAAACCCCATTTTTAGATATTCATAGGCACACTTCTCATTCGCACTTTTCCTTTCAGCTGCTTGGTGAAATCATCACATTCACAGATGCTCTTGTCCCAACAGATCCTGAAATCGTGTTCACTAATTATGCTTCTGAGTTGCAGTGTTTCTACTACTATTTTTATCATTGCTTCTATACTTCAGGAAATCACTTTTTAAATCATTAATCTATTTTTGTTAATCAAGGCCATAACAACATAATAGTAACAATAAAATAATACAAAATTTACACACATAAACAATAATATGCAAATGTTATTACTAAAACAAGCTGTCCTAGCAACTGAATTTTAACTACACATTGTTAAGGGTCTGACCCATTTGAGCCTTCTGTACACTTGAATGATTATTAAGAATATAATAGTATTTAATAAGTTTTCTTCCATTTCAAAGTTTAAAGATGCTTAAGCACATATTTTTTTCACTGCTTATGCCACAGAAACTGTCAAACCACTCAAGGACCATTTGTTTTACAAATTGATCACATTTTAGAAACTATGACCTAAAATATACAGCTTGAGCTCTTTGACATGGTATCTAAGCCATTCCATTATCCAGTTCCTTGACTAGTATGACAACAATAGTTTTTATTTACTGAGACCTTACATGATACCATGTGACCAGGCCCCATTCGAAGCATCACAAATGGATTTTCTCATGTCAAATTCAAAATAACACTAGGAGGTAAGCACCAGTGCCATTACTATGAATTTACAAATAAGGAATCGCGAATGAGTACACTTACTTACTCAAGGTCACAAAGCCACTAAAAGACTGTGTAGGAATCTGCTCCCAAGATTGTCTAACTCTTAATGGCCATTTTACATGGTTCCCTACTCTGCCTCTTCAGCCTCCCCTTGCACTTTCTCATGTACAGCCTCTGTGTGCCCCAGCTATGCCACGCTACCTTCAGTTACCACAGAAGTGATGTTCTGTCTGTGTTTGTGCCTATTTTATTTCCTCTGTCTAGTATGTCCTCCTTCATTTCTCCCCTTCTCACCTTGATGAACTTTCACTCACAGTTCAGAACCCTATTTAAGAGTCTTCTCCGTGAAGTCTTTCATTCTATGCATATCCCAGGATTTTCCCCTCATCTGTGACATCAGCCTAAATTTTATATCTTTTCAGTCTCCAGATAAACATGCAAAAATGTTTAGAGTGATAGCTGAGTTATTAAGAATTATAATATGACAGAACATAATTTACTACATCATATCTGATTGTTCCCTAGTCTGTCATTAGTCAGGTTAACGTATGGACTTATGTCTCAATGAATAGGCAATTCCTTACATTAAAATGTTATTCTCAGGTGATTGGAGAATAAAATTAATTTTATTGCATGTATAACTTCACGGGGCACAATCAATTCTCTATTTTACCCTACCCAATTTACTCTCTGAGAGTGAGACCCATAACACACAAAGTTTGTAAATTCATTATCTCTGAGAGATAGTAGAGATAATATTTTATGGATACTTAGAAAACACAGCTGACAAGGTGACAAGAATATATCTTCAGATCTGCTGGTAATTGAGAAGCTATAACTGAATCAGTTGTATTCTCTCTGAAGAGAAAGTAGAAGGTAGTGATTTAGAGCTAAAAAATGGTCTCTAAACACTTGAGCACTTACTCCAGCAGTATACATTTTGAACCTCCACCTCTGAAAATCTGCACAATTATCTGTAGTTTATTATGCATACTATGTAGTCATATTCATGACATAGAAACTAAAAAAAAAATCATGAACACCCAGCCAAGATGGAGGCATAGGTAGATACACTGTACCTCCTTGTACAACCAAAACAAAACAACAACAAACTTAGGGGAGGGAAGATGGCAACAGGGTAGAAGGAAGCAGATTCCACTTTTCTCTACACACAGGAGAAAAATCTAGCTGATCTACGGAGGAACAGACCAAACAGCCAACTTTACCCCAGCATATATGAAAATAAGAGACCAAAAACTGTAGCAGACACTGAAAAACCAGATGGTAAGGAGAGTGTTTCAGGACAATAAGGTCCCAGGGACCAGCTCAGGGACCAGGGAAGATGCAGCCCCAGGCCCGGTGCTCGCCCCTGGGTCTTCTACAGAGTCCTGGGGAGAGAGCCAGGTCAACTGCTCCCTTACCAACCACCCCCGACAATCAAGGTTTAAACAGCACTGGGAGAGACCTGGTTGCTTGAAGTTGAAGAGAGGGGAAAACACACAGGGGCTGTGATCACCTGTGGAGTCTGTGGATGCTGGCTTGGGAGAGTTGAGAGTCACACAATGACAGGCACTGACCCTGATAGTCACCGGTCTGGCTGGAGAATTGGGCTGTACAGAGTGGCAGGCTTGAGTAGGAGGAATTTCTCAAAAAGAAAAACTGGGGAATTCTCCTGCAACAGAAGCTCAGCCTCCCCACCACCCAGCCAGGCAGTGATCCAGAGGTTGCGTGGAAGTGTGCTCGGAGGCCCGGCGCAACCACATAGCACTGGGAAGAGTGTGCACCCAAACCCTCAGGACCGAGGCAGCCTGGCAAAGTGTGCGTGCACCCAAACCCCAGCCCAGAGCAATAACCCTGGGGAAAGAACCCTATCAGAAAGACCTGAATCCCACACCCACACCCACACCCACACCAATCGCCCCTCAACCTGCTGCAGCCAGCAAGACCAGAAAAACCGGTTTGGCCAGTTTGAAACCAACAAGAGGGATTTTTATGTAATCTTTTATTTTCTTTATTTTCATTATTGTTTTATCTTTCAATACCTTTTTCCTCTCTTTCCTTCTTTCTTCTTTTATTCCTTCTTCCTTTCTTTCCAATTTTATCTCTTCTTCCTCCCTTCTTCTGCTTTTTTTTTAAATACCCACAAGTGAGACAAAAAACCTGGAATTGTGAAAAGACCAGCGTTGGACCCAACGAGGGGGCATCCCAACAGTTGAGACAGTGAGACAAATTTCACTTTGCTATTACAGAGAAACTGCAAGTTATTGCATATTTGTATTATTTTTTTTCATTATTCTTTCATCTTTTATTTTGATAGTATTTTTGCATTCCTCTTTTTTCTGTATAGTCTTCTTTGCTTTGCTGGTTATATTGTATCATTTGACAGGTTTCCCCTGTTCTCTCTTACATAGTGTATTGCTAATTTACTGTCCTTCACATCACTTGAGTTCCTTTAGCACAATGTTCAAGGTCCTATACTCCCTATTCTTGTTATCCAGATGACATAGATTCTGTCATATGATTGTTGCTCTAATATTATTGAAAATAATAGCTGCTCCATACAACTGTAAATATTTTACAATACCCCTCCCAGATCTTAGCCCACTTCACAGTTTCCTGAACTCTATTACTATAGTGGGTAACTCTATTCTCTCACACACTACACCTATTTACTATCCTTTACTCTCACCTTACCTCAGAATCTGACCTCCCACAACCTCACTGCTTTCTAGATCCAACTCACAACCCTTCCCTCCCCAACAAGAGTCTTATCTTCTTTCCATCCTTTCTAAAAAGTGGCTAGTTGGGTGGAAGATCACAGTTAACACTATACACAGTCAAAGGATCTCCTGTCTCTTCTCTACTGGCTGCTACAGTAAATATTGTAGAATACTCTCTTGCTGTCTTAAACCAGTTTGCTTTCCCCCTCCAATTGATCACAAAAAAGCATAGGTGGAAGTGGTGAACACCAGGATACCCACTGGAAGAGGAAACCCAACAACAAAGGAACCACCAATGGATAACAACAAAAGAAGGTGAAGGAGGGAGTGGAAACCACACAAACCTCAATCCAGGACCTATCTGGAAATACAACTAAATACTGGAGAAACTACCCAGTACAAACAACTGAACAAGAGCAAGAGAGAATCCCCAAAACCTTGTACATATGGAAGAACCAGCTCCAACACAACCTGCCCTCACCAGCACAACAAAATACAACAGGTGATGGACAGAGTGACCCTCAGTCAACCAGCTGGTGGGAAGGACCCACCAAAGAAAGACCCAACAACAATCAAAACCCAAAGACAAACACAGAGCCAATTTAAATGACAGCCCAAGACCAGTGAGCTTGGGAGACCAAGGAGACCACACCACTGAATCTCACAGGTATTCTACCAGAGAAGTTCACACCATAACCCCATGGAGCCAGAACAGATCAATTTAAGAAGCTGAAGCTAACAAGAGGAGTCTCACAAACAACGGGAAGACAAAGAAACAATCCCCAAGTGAAAAGAAAGGAGTAAACCTCAGAAAGAATGCTAAATGAAATAGAGGCAACTCAACTATCAGATAGTAAGTTCAAAGCAATGGTTATCAGGAAGCTCAATTAAGTCACAATGATCTACCAGAAACTACAGGGAAAATACAATGAACTCACTGAAAACTATATCAACATAAAAAAGGAAATAGAAACTATCAACAAGAGCCAAGAGGAAATGAAGAATACAATTTCTGAACTGAAGAACACAGTAGAAGGAGTCTAAAGCAGGATCGATGAAGCAGAAGACTGGATCAGCAAGCTAGAGGACAAAGTAGAAAAAAACACCCAGAAAGAGCAAGAAAAGTAAAAGAGGCTCAGAAAGAATGAAGAGGGATTAAGAGAAATGCAAGACAATATGAAACATAATAATATCCATATAATAGGGATACTAGAAGGAGAAGAAGAAGAGCAAGGGATAGAAAACCTATTTGAAAAAGTAATGATGGAAAACTTCTCTAGTTTGATGAGAGAAAAAGTCACACAAATCCAGGAAACACAGAGAGTCCTGATCAAGAGGAACCCAAAGAGGACTACTTCAAGACATGTCATAATTAAAATGGCAAAATTCCAAGGCAAAGAGAAAATCTTAAAGGCAACAAGGGAGAAACAGGAAGTAACATACAAGGGAGTCCCAATAACGTTAGCAGCTGACTTCTCAATGGAAACGCTGCAAGCCAGAAGAGAATGGCAAGAAATATTCCAGGTAATGAGAGCCAGAGGCCTGCAACCAAGGCTACTTTACCCAGCAAGGCTCTCAATCAAGATAGAAGGCCAAATAAGGAGCTTCCAAGACAAAAGAAGTCTAAAAGAATACACCTCCACCAAACCAGCTTTCCAAGAGATGTTAATGGGACTGATCTAAGGAAAGGAAGGAAAAGAGAAACAGAGAGGAACACAGGTATGAATAAGTACCTATCAATAATAACCTTAAACATAAATGGATTAAATGCTCCAATCAAAAGGCATAGAATAGCTGAATGGGTAAGAAAGAATGACCCACACATATGCTGCCTACAAGAGACCCACCTCAGGACAAAAGATCTACACAGACTGAAAGTGAAAGGCTGGAAACAAATATTTCAAGCAAATGGACAGGAAAAAAAAAAGCCAGGGTAGAAATATTCATATCAGACAAAATAGACTGCCACAAAAGGGCCTTAAAGAGAGATCCAGAAAGCCACTTCATAATACTCAAGGGAAGAATCAACCAAGAAGACATAAATGTTGTAAATATATATGCACCCAACATAGGAGCAACCAAATATATAAAGAAAACCTTAGAGCACTTCAAGAAAGATATTGACAGCAACACAATTATAGTAGGGAATTTTAATGCTCCACTGTAAAAATGGACAGATCTTCCAAACGAAATATCAACAAAGATATTGTGGCATTGAACAATGTCCTAGATGAAATGGACTTAATTGATATATACAGAGCTCTTCACCCCAAAGAAGCTAAATACACATTCTTTTCAGATACACATGGAACATTTTCGAAGATAGACCACATAATAGGACAGAGAACAAGCCTCAACAAATTCAAGAAAATTGAAATCATACAAAGCATTTTCTCTGACCACAAAAGACTGAAACTAGAAACCTGTTGGGAACCGCCTTGCCTGGTATCAGAAGCTGTAACCCCCACCTAAGCTAAGGCTAAGGGAACACCCTTGGAACCGTAAGCCAGCAAGGAGACAAAAGCTTACCTCCCTGGCCGGAGTGCTGCTTTTGCTGCTTCATTCATAACTGAACCCCAAAGCTCGATCGGTTAGCCAAAGACAGGTAAGATTCCCCAATGGGGGAACTACCTAAGACAGGCACAATAATGTGGGAGGCCCCCAAAAGAAGGACTTTGGGGGCTACAGCAAAAGGGGGTGATGGACCCTCACTCCTCGGCTTTGACATAGCCTGAGTCCTCATCGTCTGGGAGAAAATCTCCTTATCCCTTGACTGCCTTAGTTCCCTTGCTCCACCTAAGCTTGAAACAATGACAGGGTGGTGCAGCTCTGTGCTGAAAAGGGCGGATTCCCTGGGTGATCAGGCATAAGAAAGAATATGTAAAATCCTGTGAAACCTGCTTTGTTTAGAATGCTCTCAGTTGAATGAGAAGGGTCCAAGGAGGAAGTTAGTTTGTTCCTCAAAGTCTTACAGCTCTTTGACCCTGACTCAAAATAGACCCGCGGAGTTCCTTGTTATCTATTGTTCCTTACTTCCTTGTAATGAGTAATGTACTTTACCTGAATTATTATGCAAAACGAGCCCAATAAAAGCAGGTTTAGACAGTAAATCAGCGCACTCGCTACTAGAGGGGGTGGCCATTCCATCCCTTCTTTTCCACAGAAACTAGTCTGTCTCTGTGCATTTTTTTTCTCGTGTGTTTTTGACGAGCCACCCGCAGCATTCCATGATCACTGCTGGCCAGTGACCCACACATCAGAAACCAACCCTAAGGGGGAAAAAAAAAAACCACTCAAAATCATGGAGATTGAATAGCATGCTATTAATCAATGGGTCAAGGATGAAACTAGGGAAGAAATAAAAAAGTTTCTGGAAACAAAAATGAACTCACAACAACCCAAAACTTATGGGACACAGTGAAGGCAGTCCTGAGAGGGAAGTTCATAGCAATACAGGCCTACCTAAAAAAGATAGAAACACTTCAAACAAACAACCTAACCCTATGCCTACAAGAACTTGAGGAACAACAACAAAGACAGCCTAGAGCAAGAAGAAGGAAGGAGATAACCAAGATCAGAGCAGAATTAAATGACACAGAGATTAAAAATACAATTCAAAGGATTAATGAATCTAGGAACTGGTTTTTTGAAAAGATAAACAAAATCAACAACCCTTTAAGCAGACTAATCAAGAAAAAAAGAGAGAGGACCCAAATAAACACAATCAGAAATGAAAGAAGGGAGATTACAACTGACACCACAGAAATACAAAGGATTGTAAGAAATTATTATGAGAAATTGTATGCCAAGAAATTTGAAAACCTAGATGAAATGGACAAATTTCTAGAAAAATATAATCTCCCAAAACTCAATAAAGAAGAAGCAGAAAGCCTGAACAGACCAATAACAGCAGATGAAATTGAAGCAGTAATCAAAAAACTCCCAACAAAAGCCTTGGTTTCACAGGAGAATTCTACAAAGCAAGTAAGGAAGAGCTAACCCCTATCCTTTACAGACTATTCCAAAAAATCCAAAATGATGGAAGACTCCCAAACTCTTTTTATGAAGCCAACATCATCCTAATCCCAAAACCAGATAAAGACACAACAAAGAAAGAAAACTTCAGGCCAATATCACTGATGAACAAAAATGCTAAAATTCTCAATAAAATACTGGCAAACTGAATTCAACAATACATTGAAAAGATCATACACCATGACCAAGTGGGATTCATCCCAGGGATGCAAGGATGGTTCAATATTCACAAATCAGTAAATGTAATACATTACATAAACAAAAGCAAAGACAAAAATCACATGATCCTATCAATAGATGCGGAAAAAGCATTTGATAAGGTACAGCACCCATTCACGATAAAAACACTCAGGAAAGTGGGAATAGAGGGAGCATTCCTCAACATAATAAAGGCCATATATGAGAGACCTACAGCCAACATCATACTCAATGGGCAAAAACTAAAAGCTTTTCCACTATGATCAGGAGCAAAACGAGGTTGTCCACTTTCAGCACTTCTATTCAATATAGTACTGGAAGTTTTAGCCACAGCAACCAGACAAGAAAAGGAAGTAAAAGGCATCAAAATAGGAAAGGAGGAAACGAAACTGTCATTGTTTGCAAATGACATAATAGTGTACATAGGAAATCCTATAGACTCCGCCAAAAAACTGCTCGACTTAATAAATGAATTTGGCAAAACAGCTGGATACAAAGTCAATATACAGAAATCTAAGGCATTTTTGTATACCAACAATGAAACAGCAGAAACATCAAGAAAAAAATCCCATTTGATATAACAAAAAGAAAAATAAAATACCTAGGAATAAACTTAACCAAAAAGGTAAATGATGTATACTCAGAAAACTACACAACACTGAAGAAAGAAATCAAGGAAGACAACAAAGAAATAGAAACATATACCATGTTTATGGATCGGAAGAATTAACATCATCAAAATGTCCATATTACCCAAAGTAATTTACAGATTCAATGCAATATCTATTAAAGTACCAGTGGCATATTTCACAGACATAGAACAAACTTCAGAAATTTAAATGGAACCATAAATAACCCTGAATAGCTGTTGCAATTTTGAGAAAGAAGAGTAAAGTAGGAGGGATCACAATACCTGACACCAAACTGTATTACAAGGCCACTGTAATCAAAACAGCCTGGTACTGGCATAAAAATAGGCACATGGACCAGTGGAACAGAACAGAAAACCCAGAAATAAACCCAAGTCTCTATGGTCAATTAATATTTGACAAAGGGGGCAGCAAAATAAAATGTAAAAATAGCCTCTTCAACAAACGGTGTTGGGAGAACTGGAAAGCTATGTGCAAAAAAAATGAAACTCAAGCACCAACTTAAACCATACACAAAAATAAATTCAAGGTGGATAAAAGATTTAAATATAAGCCGTGACACCATTAAAGTCCTAGAGGAGAACATAGGTAGGAAAATCTCAGATATTTCACACAGCAACATTTTTACTGCTATGTCCCCTAGAGCAAGGGACATAAAGGAATGAATAAACAAGTGGGATCTCATCAAAACAAAAACTTTCTCCACAGCTAAAGAAAACAGTATTAAAATAAAAAGAGAACCAACTGTATTGGGAAACATATTTGCCAATGATACCTCAGACAAGGCTTTAATGTCCAAAATATATAAAGAACTTACATGACTCCACTCTAAGAAGACAAGGAACCCAATTAAAAAATGGGCAAAGGACTTGAACAGACACTTCTCCAAGGGAGACATACAGAGAATCCAGAGACACATGAAAAGATGCTCAATATCGCTAGCTATCAGAGAGATGCAGATTAAAACCACAATGAGATACCACTTCACACAAGTCAGAATGGCCATCATAAACAAAGCAACAAACAACAAGTGTTGGAGAGGTTGTGGAGAAAAGGGGACCCTAGTGCACTGTTGGTGGGATTGCAGACTGGTACAACCACTATGGAAAACAGTATGAAATTTTTCTAAGAAAACTAAAAAATGATCTTCCCTTTGACCCAACAATTCCACTGCTAGGATTATATCCTAAGAACCCTGAAACACTAATCCAAAAGAACCTATGCATCCCAATGTTCATAGCAGCACAATTTACAATAGCCAAGTGGTGGAAGCAACCTAGGTGCCCATCAGTAAATGAATGGGTCAAAAAACTATGGTACATTTACACAATGGAATTTTATGCAGCAGGAAGAAGGAAGGAGCTCCCACTCTGCGACATCATGGATGGAACTGGAAAGCATTATGCTGAGCGAAATAAGCCAGGTGGTGAAAGACAAATACCATATAGTCTCACCTTTAACAGGAACCTAAACAACAAAACAAACAAACAAGCAAAATATAACCAAAGACACTGAAATCGAGAACAAGCTGACAATGACCAGAGGGGAGAAGGGAGGGAATTTCAGGGGAAAAGGGGAAGGGTTTACAGGAACAAGTATAAAGAACACATGGACAAAAACTAGGGGTTGGGGGTGGAAATTGGAGGGAGGTGGGGAGCACTGGGGGGGTGGGCTGGGATGGGAGTAAAAGACAGAAAACTGTACTTGAACAACAATTAAAATTTTAAAAAAGAAAACAAATTTAAAAACAGAAAACAACCAGAACTGCCAGAAAATTGAACTACTGGGAAGTCTGAAAACCAAGGAGTTAAAGAAGAAACATTTATCCAGACAGATAGGAGGGGCAGAGACAGGCAGCTAGGGAGAGTGGGTTTGTGGCAAGGTGGCGGCTGGATGAGTGGGAGGTCCCACATTTGCATGCGGATAAACCAGGAGGAACAAGTGGGGAGGAAGACAGAGCACGCACCCTACTTTTCCAGTGCAGGGAAATAAAGCCTCAAAACCTCTGACTTAATTATGATGTGTCTTGGTGTGTTCCTCCTTGGGTTCAACTTCTTTGGAACTCTCTGAGCTTCCTAGGCTTCCTGGAAATCTATTTCCTTTTCCAGATCGGGGGAGTTCTCCTTCATTGTTTTTTTCCAGTAAGTTTTTAATTTCTTTCTCTTCCCCTTCTCCTTCTGGCACCCCTAGGACTCAGGTGTTGGAATGTGTAAAATTGTCCTGGAGGTTCCTAAACCTCTCCTCATATTTTTAAATTCTTGTTTTTTCATTCTGCTCTGGTTGAATGTTTATTTCTTCCTTCCGGTCCAAATCCTTGATTTGAGTCCTGGTTTCCTTACCTTCACTGTTGGTTCCCTGTACATTTTCCTTTATTTCACTTGTCACAGCCTTCACTTTTCCCTCTATTTTGTGACCATACTCAACCATTTCTTTTTTAAATATATTTTATTGATTATGCTATTACAGTTGTCCCATTTCCCCCTTCACTCCCCTCCACCCTGTACACCCTCTCCCCCAACTTCCCCCCACTTTAGTTCATGTCCATGTTTCATACTTATAAGTTCTTTAGCTTCTACATTTGTCATACTATTCTTACCCTCTGTCTATTTTCTACCTACAATCTATGCTACTTATTCTCTGTACCTTTTCCCCCTCTCTCCTCCTCCCACTCCCCTGTTGCTAACCCTCCATGGGATCTCTATTTCTGTGGTCCTGTTCCCGTTCTAGTTGTTTGCTTAGTTTCTTTTGGTTTTGCTTTAGGTGTGGTTGTTCATAATTGTGAGTTTGTTGTCATTTTACTATACATTTTTTTGTCTTCCTTTTCTTAGATAAGTCCCTTTAACATTTCATAAAATAAGGGCTTAGTGATGATGAACTCCTTTAACTTGACCTAATCTGAGAAGCACTTGATCTGCCCTTCCATTCTAAATGAAAGCTTTGCTGGATAGAGTAGTCTGGGATATAGGTCCTTGTCTTTCATGACTTGGAATACTTCTTTCCAGCCCCTTCTTGCCTGCAAGGTCTCTTTTGAGAAATCAGCTGACAGTCTGATGGGAACTCCTTTGTAGGTTAGTGTCTCTCTAGCTCTTGCTGCTTCCAGGGTTCTCTCCTTCCTTTTAATCTTGGGTAATGTAATTATGATGTGCCTTGGTGTGTTTCTTCTTGGGTCCAAGTTCTTTGGGACTCTCTGAGCTTCCTGGACTTCCTGGAAGTCTATTTCCTTTGTCAGAATGGGGGAATTCTCCTTTATTATTTGTTCAAATACATGCTCAATCTGTTGCTCTACCTCTTCCCCTTCTGGTACCTCTATAATTCAGATGTTGGAACGTTTCAAAATGCCTTGGAGGTTCCTAAGCTTCTCCTCATTTTTTTGAATTCTTATTTCTCCATTCTTTCCTGTTTGGTTGTTTCTTTCTTACTTTTGTTCCACTGTATTGTTTTGAGTCTGTTTCCTTCCCATCACTATTGGTTCCCTGTTCATTTTCCTTCATTTCTTTTATGGCAACCTGCATTTCTTGATCTAATTTGTGACCAAAATCAACCAAACTGTGAGCTTCCTGATCACCAGTGTTTTGAACTGTGCATCTGATAGGTTAGCTATCTCTTGGTTGCTCAAAAGGATGAGTTCTGGGGCACTGATTTGTTCTTCTGTTTGAGCCATCTCTCTCTCTCTTTTTTTGGTCTGGTCGCTCCCATTAAGGTGAGGGGTGGAGTCTTAGGTGTTCACCAGCACTGGGCACACGAGTCGCTAGATTGTGATGTTGTATGTGGGGGCAGGGTCGAGAGGGAACAATGGCGGTAGCTCCGTTCCCCGTGGGACTTCGGTCCCTTCCCTGGGATCCTTGATTGTGCGCTCTTCCCTGCTCCAGAATCGCCACCTCACTGCATCTGCCAGCTGCTGCTTGCCTACTCAGGGTCCATCCGCTGCGATCTTGTGCACCCCAGATGCCTTACGAGCTCCTGGTTGCCTTATGCGCCCACCTCTCCCTGTTCTCCATTCTGCGACCCCCACTCGACCCGTGCCCGGCTGCTTGTCTCTGCCCCTGCTAGTGGTCTGGATAAATGGGTCTATTTCAACTTCTTGGCTGTCCGACTTCCATTCGGATAAATTTTTTGTCAGTTCTGGGTGTTATTCTGCCTCTAAATTGTTGTTCCAATCTTGGTTGTGCATGGAGGTATGGTGCGTCCACCTATGCCTCCATCTTGCCGGAAGTCCATACTCAACCATTTCTGTGGGCATCCTGATTGCCAATGTCTTGAACTCTGCATCTGATAGATTGGCTATCTCCTCGTCACTTAGTTCTATTTTTGGAGGTTTGCTGTGTTTTTTCTCTTGGGCCATATTTTTTTTACTTCTGCACCTATTACATTGCAAGGGGTGGAGCCTTAGGTATTCACCAAGCTGGTCAACCTACATCACTGAGTTGTGGCACTGTATGTGGAGAAGTGGTCCAAGAGGGAATAATGCCACTTGCTTGGCTCTCAATGGGCTTTTAGTCACTTCTCCCACTACCCTCAAGAAAATTGGGTCCTTCTAGGTGGGTGGGTAGGTTTCTGTATGTTCTGGGACCCTGTGGGTCTCTCCAATGAGCTGTCCTGTGTGGCTGGGAGTTTCTCCCACCACTGCACCCCTCACAGGATTTTACAGCTAGAGGATTTGAGGCTTTATTTCCCTGTACTGGGACCCGGGGTTGTGTAGTCTCTCTCGCTCCCCAGTTTCTTCTCCTGGTTTAACTGCATGAAAATGTGGGACTACCCATCAGCCACCACCATGCCCACCTGGTCCTCCAGCCACTCCCTTGCCGTGTGTTCTCTTAGCCCCAGCCTCCCATCTTTGCCCCTCCTACTTGTCTGAATGAACATTTCTTCTTTAACTCCTTGGTTGTTGGGCTTCCATAGAGTTCAATTTTCTGATAGTTCTGGTTGTTCTTTGTTTTAAAATTTCTTGTTGTCCTCCTTTTGGTTGTTTGAGGAGGCACAGTGTATCTCCCTATGCCTCCATTTTGGCTGGAAGGTCATCCATATAGGGACTTTATAAAAGAGGGGAGCTGAGGCATGGTTCTGCAAGGACCCAACATACATGCACAGCTGACCTGCCAGCAAAGAGGCTACACTGAAAGTGTGGTTCATGCCCAGTGAGTCTAGCTGGCCAGGAAAGTAGAAGGCTGCATGGTGTGGCCCCACCTAGTGTGGCTGGAAAGTGGGGGGCTGTGTGCAAAATGCAGGGTTTGGGTCTCAGCCTCCAGCAAGAGCAGTGGTCTTGGAGCTGGGCAGGCAAGAGCTGAGTGCCTGCATTCTTTGCAGCTAGGGAGGACCACTGACACCACAGAGTACAAAGCTCTGGGAAGAGGAAGGCTTGGCCATCCCCCCACCTGCAGGACTGAAACTCCTAAGAACAGTTAAGGCCAGGTTCAATAAACCTTGCCAGGCACATATCCTCAGGAGAAAGAAAGAGAATCCCCAAAGGAGCCCTTTATGAACTTCAGACACTATGCTAGCTCCTCCACGGTCCCTATTCCACTGAAAACAGCAGAACAGAGAGATTAGAAATTGGCACAGCAAGAGGTAGTCAGGGCCCCGACTAGCCTTGGCTCTTACACAGAGCTTCCATCACCAAGCAGGAAAGCTTGCCTTTTTACACAGGTTGGCTCCTCACATGAAACAGAGAGCTAATTCATCCGAAACTACACATTGTTGGAAATAATCTGGGACAGACCAAGACATGTGATACAGGGACTGGGGAACATACCCACTATCTTCCCTGAAGACTGAACAATGCTTCTTCCAGGAGAGAATCAAGAATCACACTCTCCTGATCAAACCAGAAGCCCCCTCTAGAGGCAGGTGTAGGTGGTACATGTGGTGCTTTTGGATGTCAGATGAACCACCTCTGGGACTTGTGCTGATTAAAAGCCAGCAGGGCATAACAGCAAGGATGGGCCAAACCTGAAGGAGAGAGCCACAGACTGTAGATTGCTTGTAGCTTCAAACAAGCTGCCTTACGGTAGACTGGGTCACCAGCTGACATTACCAGAGATGGGTCCAGAAGGAGAACACAATAAGCAAGCAAAGACAGGACTCTGCTGAGATGAATTTCTTTTCATTATTTGCATTATTATTCTCCTGTATAGCTTTTTGACATTATCTTTGTCTTCAATTTTATTTCTAGTATTTCACTTTTTAAATTTAAATTCTATTTTATATATTTATTTTTATTTTAGTTTCATTTCAAATTTCATATTTTACTGTTCCCTTCTCTTACTCCATTTTGACCTCATCCTTCTCTTTTTTATTTTTGTTTTAAATTTTATTCTTTCCCTTTCTATGCCTTGTTTTCATTCCTCACTCTTACTATTTCTCCTCCTGCCATCCTCTCAAATCCATCTTTCTTTCCATTAGTCATCTCACATTCTTTTTCCCTTCTTTATAATATTCTTATTCTTGTTCCACCTATATTAATATTTGCTCAGTTGTCACTGATATTTGGGGTTGTTTTTGCATTTCTTCATTTTTATTCCTAGTTCATTTTTTTATTTTAAATCTCATGTTATGCTATTCCCCCATCCTACTCCATTTCACCTTTCTCCTGCCTTGTCTTATTTTTATTTTAAATTTAATTTTCTTCCTTTCTTAGCCTACTTTCTAACCCTTATACTTATTTCTCCTGCCTCTATCCTCTCAAAATCATTTTTCTTTCCTTTAGACATCTCACAATCTTATTTCCTTTTCTCTTATTTTTTCTTTTTTATAATATTCTTATTCTCTTTCCACCTTCATTAATCTTTGTTCATTTGTCATACATATCGCTGTGGTGATTGTCTTCTTCAATTTGTTCCTGTTTATTCACCATTTTTCTCTTTTTCAAACCTTATATTGTACCCTTCCCATATCTTACTCCATTTTGTCCTATTCCCTCCTGATTTTACTTACCTTGTAAATTTTATTTTCTCCTTTTCTTTGCGTTGTTTCTATTCCCTACTCTTATTTCTCCCTCTCTAGCCTCTCAAAATAATTATTCATTCTGTTAGTCACCTCATATCCTTTTTTCCTTTTGTATAATAGTCTTATTCTCTTTCCACCTTTATTAATCTTAGTTCATTTGTTGTTGATATTGTAGTTATGATTGGGGTTATTTTTGCTGGTGTGAGTTTTGTTTTCTGGTTTGTTTTCTTTTGTTCTGGCAGCTCTCATACAACAGCATACAAGACATGGTGGGGTTTGTGATTCTTGGTCAGGCAGCTCCCTGACCAAGAGTCACAAACCCCTTGGTCAGGGAGAACCCACCAATGAACAAGTCAACAATTACTAAAACCCAATTAAAACAAAAGAGACCACATAAAGGGCATCTTTAGAGCATCCAGCTCAGGAGTTCAAGCAAAGTGCTCCACTGAGCCCCAGAGGTCTCCTACCATAGAAGGCTACCACACACAGACAGAGAGTCAAAGCAGATCAATATAATATGCAGAAACAAACAAGAAGAGTCACTTAAAAAGTGGAGACAAAGAAAAAAACCCAGTGAAAGGAAAGGAGGAATCCCCAGAAAAAGTGCTAAATGAATCAAGGCAAGCAATTTATCAGACATAGAGTTCAAATTAATGTTTATAGGGATACTAAAGGAACTCAGAACTACAGGGAGCTTAGTGGGAACTACATCTGTATGAAAAAGGACATAGAAACTATGAATAAGAACCAGGAGGAAATGAAGAATACAATAGCCAAAATGAAGAATACATTAGAAAGAATAAAAGGCAGGCTAGATAAAGCAGATGACTGAATCAGTGAACTGGAAGACAAGGTAGAAAAAAAAATCCAGTCAGAGCAACAAAATGAAAAAAGACTAAAAAAAATTAAGATAGTTTAAGGGAGCTGGAGGACAACATAAAATGTAATAATATGTGTATTATAGGGATACCAGAAGCAAAAGGGAAGGAGCAAAAGATAGAGAAGCTGTTTGAAAATTAATGACAGAAAAATTCCCTAACTTGGTGAACAAAAAAAAGCATTCAAGTTCTGGAAGCAGAGAGGGCCCCAATCAGGAAGAACCAAAATAGGTCCACTCTAAGACACATCATAATTAAACGGCAAAATGTGAAGACAAGAGAGAGACTTAAAGGCAGTAAGAGAGAAACAGCTGGTAACATACAAGGGGGTGCTCATTAGACTATCAGCTGATTTCTCAACAGAAACACTATAAACCAAAAGGGAATGGCACAAGAAATATTACAAGTAATGAAAAGCAAAGACCTGCAACCAAGATAAGTCTATCCAAGAAGGCTATCACTTAAAATGGAAGGCTAAATCAGAAGCTTCCTATGGAAGGCTAAATCAGAAGCTTCCTATAGAAAAACAAAAACAAAAACCTAAGAGTACATCTCCACTAAACCAGCCTTATAAGAGATGCTAAAGGGAGTGCTTTAAGAAAATGAAGAGGAGAGAGAGAGGAACACAGGCACAAGAGACAAAATGATAATGAATAAATACCTATCAATAATATCTTAAATGTAAATGGATTAAATGATCCAATCAAAACATAGCATAGCTGAATGATTAAGAAAACACAGTCCTCATATATGCTGTCTACAAGAGACCCATCTCAGAAGAAAATATCCACGCAGGCTGAAAGTAAAGGGATAGAAGAAAATATTCCAAGTAAATGAACAAGAAAAGAAAGCTGGGATAGCAATACTAATATCAGACAAAATACACTTCAAAACAAAGGCCATAACAGGAGACAAAGGAGAACACTACCTAATACTAAGGGAGTTGTCCAACAAGAGGATATATACCCTTGTAAACATATATGCACCCAACATAGGATCACCTAAATATATAAGGAAAATCTTGGAGGACTTTAAAAAGCAGATCTACAGCAATGTAGTCATCACAGGGTATTTTAACACTCCACTGTCAGAAATGGATAGATTGTCCAAATAAAAAATCAACAAGGATATTGTGTCATTGAATGACATCCTAGATCAAATGGACTTACTTGATATTTATAGAGCATTTCACCAAAAGAGCAAAATATACACTCTTTTAAAATGCACATGGATCATTTTCAAGACAGACCACATGATAGGACACAAAACAAGCCTCAATAAATACAAGAAAATTAAAATCACATCAAGCACCTTCTTGATCACAATGGCTTGAAACTAGAAACCAACCTCAAAGAAAATAATCAAAAACATTCAAATACATGGAGTGAATAACATCTTATTAAATAATGAATGGATTCAAAATGATATCAAGGAAGAAGTCAAAAGGTACCTGGAAACAAATGAAAATGAACACACAACAACCCCAAACCTGTGGGACATAGTGAAGGCAGTCCTGATAGGGAAGGTCATAGCAATACAGGCCTACCTAAGGAAGATAGAAAAATCTCAAATAAACAGCCTAACCCTACATCTGAAAGAACTAGAGGAACAACAAACAAAACCCTGAGCAAGTAGAATGAAGGAAATACTCAAGATCAGGGCAGAATTAAATGACATAGAGACTAAAAAAAAAAAAATTCAAAGGATCAATGAATGCAGGAGCTGCATCTTTGAAAAGATAAACAAAATTTACAAAACTTTAACCAGATTTATCAAGACAAAAAGAGAGAGCACCTAAATAAAATCAGAAATAAAAGAGAAGTAACAACTGATAACATAGAAATACAGAAGATTATAAGAAATTATTATAAGCAACTTTATGCTAAGAAATTGGATAACCTGGGCAAAATGGATAAATTTGTAGAAGGCTACAATCTTCCAAAACTGAATTGAGAAGAAGCAGAAAGCCTGAATAGACTGATAAAAACTAGTGAAATTGAAGAAATAATCAAAACTCCCAGCCCACAAAGCCCTGGACCGGATGTCTTCACAGGTGAGTTTTATCAAACATTCAAAGAAGAAGTAACTTCTATCCATCTCAAACTTTTCCCCCCAAAATTCAAAAATAGGATAGCCTCCCCAACTCTATTTATGAGGCCAGAATTATCCTAGTTCCAAAACCAGATAAAGACACATCAAAGAAAGAAAATTACAGGTCAATGTATCTGATGAACATAGATGCTAAAATCCTCAACAAATATTGGCAATTTGGATCCAGCAATACATTAAAAAGATCATACACCATGATCAAGTGGGATTTATCCCATGGATGCAAGGATGGTACAATATTTGCAAATCAATTAATATAATGCACCACATAAACAAAATGAAGGACAAAAACCACATGACCATATCAACAGATGCTCAAAAGGCATTTGATAAAATCCAGTACCCATTTATGATAAAAATACTCAGCAAAGTGGAAACAGAGGGAGCATACCTTGACATAATAAAGGCCATATATGAGAAACCTACTGCCAATATCATACTCAATGGGCAAAAACTAAAAGTTTTCTCTTAAGGTCAGGAACAAGACAAGGATGTCTGCTTTCATCACTCTTGTGGCTAGTACTGGGAGTTCTAGCCACAGTGATCAAACAAGAAAAAGAAATAAAAGACACCAAAATTGGAAAGGAGGAAGTAAAACTGTCATTGTTTGCAGAAGACATGATCATGTACATAGAAGACCCTATAGTCTCCACCAAAAAACTACTTGCCAAATAAGTGAATATGTCAAAGTAGGGGGATACAAAGTCAATATTCAGAAATCAATGGCATTTTTGTATACCAACTATGAACTATCAGAACTATCAGATGCCACAAAAAATCCTATTTACAATAGCAACAAGAAAAGTCAAGGACCTAGGTATAAATTTAACCAAGGAAGTGAAAGACCTGTACTTGAAAAACTATCGAACACTGGAGAAAGAAATTAAGGAAGATACAAATAAATGGGAGCATCCCTGTACATTGATTGGAAGAATTAACAGCATTAAAATGTCCATGTTACCCAAAGCAATGTATAGATTCAACCCAATTCCTACTAAAATGCCAATGGCATATTTTACTGACCTAGAACATATACTCCAAAAGTTTATATGGAACCAAAAAGACCCCGAACAGCCTCAGTAATCTTGAGAAAGAAAAATAAAGTCGGAGGGATCCCAATATCTGTTATAAGACTATACTAACAGGGCACTGTAATAAAAACAGCCTTGTCCTGGCATTAGAATAGACACATAGATCAATGGAACAGAATAGGGAGCCCAAATATAAACCCATGTCACGATGGTCAATTAATATTTGACAAAAGGGGCACAAGCATATAATGGAATAAAAATAGTCTCTTCAATAAATGGTGGTAGGAGAACTGGACTGGTACATGAAAACAATGAAACTAGACCACCAACTTATACCATACACCAGAATAAACTCAAAATGGATAAAAGACTTAAACATAAGTTGTGACACAATAAAAGTCCTAGAGGAAAGCATAGGCAGGAAAATTTCAGATCTCCTGTATAGCAATATTTTTGCCACTATATCTCCAAGGATAAGGGAAGCAAAGGAAAGAATAAACAAATGGGACTATATCAAATTAAAAAGTTTCTGCACAGCTAAAGAAACCATCATCAAAAGAAAGGGAACTGACTGTATGAAAAAACATATTTGCCAATGATACATTGTACAAGGGTTTAATCTCCAAAATATATAAAGAACTCATATGACTCAATACCAGGAAGAGAAAGAACCCAATTAAAAAGTGGGCAAAGGACCTGAATAGACACTTCTCCAAGGAGGACATACAGATGGTCCATAGACATATGAAAAGACGCACAGCATCACTAGCCATCAGAGAGATACAAATTAAAGCCACAATGAGCTCTCTTCACACCTGTCAGAATGGCCATCATTAATATATCAACAAACAGCGAATGCTGGCGAGGATGTGGAGAAAAGGCAACCCTAGTCCACTGTTGGTGGCAATGCAGACTGGTACAACCACTGTAGAAAACAGTATGGAATTTCCTCAGAAAATTAAAAATGGAACTGCCTTTTGACCCAGTGGTTTCACTGCTAGGAATATACCCTAAGAATCCTGAAACACCAATTCAAAAGAATGTATGCACCCCTATTGTAAATAGCAGCACTATTTACAATAGCTAAGTTCTGGAAATAGCCTAAGTGCCCATCAGTAGATGAGTGGATCAAAAAACTGGTACTTTTACATGATGGAATACTAGGCAGCAAAAAAAAGAAATTCCTACCTTTTGCCACAACATGGATGGAACTGGAGAATATTATGCTAAGTGAAATAAGCCTGTCAGTGAAAGACAAATATTATATGATCTTACTTATAAGAGGAATCTAATGAACAAAATAAATGAATGAGCAAAATAGAACCAGAAACATGGAAACATGGAACAGACTGACAGTAGCCACAGGGGAGGGGGAAAGAGGATAATGGTGGAAAGAAGGGGAAGAGAGTAGTCAAAGAACATGTATGAATGACCCATGGGCATGTACAATGGTGTGGGGATTGACTGTGGGAGCAGGGGTATGCTGGGCAGAGGAGGGGCAAATGGGGAAAAATTGGAACAACTGTAACAGAGTAACGATAAAAAAACTGCCACACCACAAATCAAATGGTCCGCAAAACATTCTCCTTTTCTTCTGAAGGTTTTATGATGAATTCTAATCATTAACCAGTCTTCTACTATTCAACTTAAATGCCCAATTGAAAAAAAATGCTAAAAGAAGTTCTTCAAGTAGAAATGAAAGGACACCAATTAGTAACATGAAAATATAAAACATACTGGTAATAGTAATTTTATAGTCAAATTCAGAATACTCTAATACTGTAATATGGCAGCACATTAACTGCCTAACTGTGGTTTCAAGGTTTAAAGGACAAAAGTATTAAAAATACGGATAGCTATGCAGCTCTCTCTATGGAGCGCATCCATGTCTTTCCCCACTCCTTTCTCCCAGGTGCATTTTCCTTGCCTTTGTAATGTGTTTCTTGATCCCATTTCTTTTACAGCTCAGTTCTTCTACTTCTGTGACTGTCTAAATAAACTTTCTTTTATAAAAAATAAGTACATTTACAATAATTAGTTAGTGGATATACAATATAAAAGAAATAAATTAAAACATCAAAAACATAAAACATAGAAGGGAATAAAAGGGTAGAGTTTTTGTATACAATCAAAGTTATCAACTTAAAATACTTTTATGTCTATAAGATGTTTTATGTAATCTTTGTGGTAACCACAAAGCAAAAACCTACAGTAGATACACAAAATTGTAATAAAGAGAAAGGAATCAAAGCATACCACTATAGAAAATCATGAAGTCACAAAGAAAGACAGCAAAAGAGGAGGAAAAAGCCAAGGAAAACTGCAAAAACAGTTATAAAGCAGTAAGATGGCATTAGTAAGTCCTTACCTATCAATAGTTACTTTAAATGTAAATAGATTAAGTTCTCCAATCAACAGTCATAGAGTGGCTAATGTATTAAAAAACAATACCCAACTATATGCTTCCTACAAGAGATTCACTTCAGCTTTATGAACACACATAGGTTCAAAGTGAAGGGGTGGAAAAATATATATCATGCAATTGCAAACCAAAAGAGAACAGGGGTATTATAAATATATCGGACAAAATAGGCTTTAAGTCAAGAGCAGTAATAAGAAGCAAGGTCATTATATAATCATAAAGTGTTAATTCATCAAGAGGATATAGCAGTTATAAATATATATGCACCCAATATTAGAACACTTAAATATATTAAGCGAATGCTAACAGATCTGAAGGGAGAAAGAGCCAGTGATACAATAATAACTGACTCTAATACCTCATATCAACAATGGATAGATTATTCAACATTAGACTTGAACTATACCTAAGACTAAATGAACCTAACAGACATATACAGAACATTCCAACAAACAGCAGCAGAATACACATTCTTCTCAAACACACATAGAATATTCTCCAAAATAGAGCATATGTTAGGTTGCAAAACAAGCTTTGGCCAATGTATTCAGTAAGATAATTGAAGTCATAACAAGTATCTTTTCTCACCACAATGGCATGAAACTGGAAATCAGTTACAAGAAGAAAACTGGAAAATTCACAAATGTGTAAAAATTAAATGACACATTCTTGAAAAAGCAATGGGTCAAAGAAGAAATCAAAAGTGAAATATAAAAATATCTTGACACAAATGAAAATGAAAACACAACACACCAAAACTCATGGGATGCAATAAAGCATACATGATTCTTCTAACAATGACATTTAAAACCATGAATGTCTTCATTAAGAATGAAGAGAGTGAGCTTCCTAAAATAAACAAACCCAGCCAGCCCAGAAGAGAAGCACTCTTCTTACAGTGGAGATGGTACTGAGATAGCTTCAAGTTCTGGGAAAATGAGCACCCTTAAGAAACCCCAGAATCCAACAATAGCATGTCTATGTCATGAAGTCTTGTCACTTCTATGACCTAATTGTCACATGCTCTGAATTGGTAGTATTTAATACTTCCCTGCAGGTGGAGAAAGCTTTCTTTGCTTTGGTTATTGGTGGTATATGAGCTGCCCCCCCCTTTTTGGGATAGTAAGAAGCAGAGTTCTGTGGGCACACTGACCATTATTGATTTGATCATATCCTGAACTGCTACAGCAAAGTATTCTTGATATATATCTATGAGCTGGAAAATCACAAGATAGAAACTCAGGAAGAAGTGTACATACAGGAATCCTTTAAACCACCTGTCTACTTTTTTCCTAATGACAGCTTATTTGATGCAGTCTCTTTATTAATTCAAAACAAGATCCACAGGCTGACAGTTCTGAACCCAGAAACAGGCAACACCTTCTACATTCTTACCCACAAACTTTTTTTTTTTACAAAACTAGAGTAATCAAAATATTACAGTACCAGCATAAAAACAGACACATAGGCCAATGGGTAAGAATTGAGAGCCCCGAAATAAACCCATGCCTCTACAGTCAACTAATATTTGGCAAGGGAGCCAAGAATACTCAAAGAGGAAAAGGAAAGTCTCTTCAAAAAACGGTGTTAGGAAAATTATATATTCACATGCAAAAGAATGAAATTGGACCCCTATCTTATACCACTCACAAAAACTATCTGGAAATGAATTAAGGATTTAAATGTAAGACCTGAAATTGTAAAGCTACTAGAAGAAAGCATAGGGGAAATCCTCCTTGGCATTGGTCTTAGAAACAATTTTTAGGATATGACAACAAAAGCACAAGCAACAAAATAAAAATCAGTAAGTGAGACTACATCAAACTAAAAAGCTTCTGCACAGCAAAAGCAAAACTCAGCAAAATAAAAAGACAACATACAAAGTGGAAAAAAAATTTGTAAACCATCTTATCTGATAAGGGATTATTGTCCAAAATATACAGGGGATTCGTACAACTCAATAGAAAAAAAGAAAACAATCCAATTAAAAATAAGCAAAGGAGTTAAATAGATATTTTGCCAAAGAAGACATACAAATAGCCAACAGATACATAAAAATGCACTCAACATCACTAATCAGGAAAACTCAAATCAAAATTACAATGAACTATCACCTTACAACTGTTAAAGTGTCTATTACCCAAAAGACAAGACACAAGTGTTGGTGAGGATGTGGAGAACAGAGAACCTTGGTACATTGTTGGTGGGAATGTAAATTGGTGGAGACACTAAGGAAAAACAGTATGGAGATTCCTCAAAAAATTAAAATAAACTGCCATATGATCCAGCAATTTCATTCTGGGTAAAAACCTGAAGAAAATAAAATCACTACCTCAGGGAGGTATCTGTACCCCCATGTTCAGTGCAGCATTATTCACAATAGCTACGACATTGAAACAACTTAAGTGTCTATTGGTGAGTGAATGCATAAAGAAACTGGCACATGTATATAATAAATATTATTCACCCATAAAATCAAGACGGGAATCCTGCCTTTTGTGACAACATGAATAGGCATTATGCTAGGTGAAATAAGTCAGACAGAAAAAGATAAACAGTGTATATTCTCACCTATATGTGGGATTTAAAAATTTGAACCCATAGAAATAGAGAGTAGAAAGTTGGTTATCAGGGGCAAGAAGGTGGGAAAAATGTGGAGATGTTGATTTAAAGGGTATAAACTTCCAGCTATAAGATGAATAAATACTGAGGATCTAATGTACTGCATCATGACTTTAATTAATAGTACTGTGTTATATTCTTGAAAGTTGTTAAGAGTAGATCTTAAATGTTATTAGCACACACGCAAAAATGCTAATAACATGATGCGATGGAGATGTTAGCTAATGCTATGGTGGTAATCATGCCATAATAGATATGTACATCAAATCACCATGCATATACCTTAAGTTTACATGTTATATGTTAATAACATGTCAATAAAGCTTGCAAAGGTAATATAATTCACTACACTAAAACAATAAAGTAGGAAAATCATTTCATAATCTCAAAAGGCACAGAAAAAGTATGACAAAAATGTTTAAATGTTAATGATTTAAAAATAAAAACTCTGAGCAAAGAAGAGAAGGAATGTTCTTAATCTGACAAAAAATTTTTCAAAACCCTATAAAAACCCTTTCAGCAAACAAGTTATCTAATTGTATAACATTGAATGCTTTCCCTTTGAGATCAAAATGAGACAAGGATAATTGCTTTTGCCATTTCTATTATACTGTTTTAGAAGCTTTAGTTGGTAGAATGAGGCAACAAAAAGAAATTAAAAGGTATAAGGATTGGAAAGAAACAAAATCAACTTGCAGAAAACTGTTTGATATTTTTTTATTTTTTGTATACTCTGTGATCTAGAACTTTTACTTCTAGATAAATACCTAGAGAAATTCTTGCACAAGTACACATAACATGTACAAGATTGTCCACAGCAGCATTCTTCATAATACCCCCAAAGGGGGGGTTGGGGACAAATGCCCCATCAAGAGTAAAATGGATGAATAAACTATGTACACTCATATGGTCAATTACTATACATCAGTGAAAATGAATGAACAATAGCTACAAATCTAAATGTGGATGAATTTCAAAAATCAAATATTGAGCCCTGGCTGGCGTAGCTCAGTGGATTGAGCGCAGGCTGCGAACCAAAGTGTCGCAGGTTCGATTCGCTGGGGGTCGCAGGCCTGGGTTGCAGGCCATGACCCCCAGCAACCGCACATTGATGTTTCTCTCTCTCTTTCTCCCTCCATTCCATCTCTAAAAATGAATAAATAAATAAAATCTTTAAAAAAATCAAATATTGAGCAAAATAAATATTACAGAAAAATATCTGTGGTATGATTACATTTACATACAATTTAAAAGTTGTATTTTTATCATACATAGGTTATAAAACTAGCAGGAAAGTTATTACAAAAGTCAAAATAAGGTTTACCTCTAGGAAAGATGAACAGGGATGCTATTAGAGGGCTTCTAAGACACTAGGTAGTTGTTACACAGTATTTTTATTCTTTAGTCTGTACATATATATTTTATACATGTTTTATGTAATACATTTCACCATAAAAGTTTTTCTCAAAAGCAACTCTTTTTAGGTCTGATGACCAATTTACAGAGAATACAAAGAACAGAGAATGTTCTTTTGATGTAAACATATTTACATCAAAACACACCATGAGCAAGCAATCACCAAAGTCTAGATTGGGGGGAAATCTAGAAAACAGATTATCTTGATTCTTCAATACAAAATTTCAAGGGAAAAGGAGATATAGAAAGAGCCTGTAAATTGCAAGACTTAAGGGACATTTCAACAAATTGCCATGCATGTACCTTGTTTGGATCCCAGACAAATTACATATCATGACAATTGCAGATATGTAAACATTAACTGGATATTTGATGATAATATGGATTGATTCTTGATTCTATTGGGATATGGTAATGGTATAGTGGTTCTTTAGAAATGAGGGTGTCCTTGTCTTTGAGAGCTAGTTAATGAATATTTACAGATGAAATTAAATCATCTTTTAAAATAATCCTGAGTGGGAGGAATAGTATAAGGTATACAAGATTCTCCATAAGCTGAAAATTACTGAAGCTAAAGATGGTATACTTGGTTTCATGAAATTTTAATGTTTGAAAATCTGCATACTAAAAATTAAGCTAAAATAAATACCAGGCCCTGGCTGGCATAGCTCAGTGGATTGAGCTCGGGCTGTGAACCAAAGTGTCGCATGTTCGATTCCCAGTCAGGGTACATGCCTGGGTTGCAGGCCATGACCCCCAGCAACCGCACATTGATGTTTCTCTCTCTCTCTATCTCCCTTCCTTCCCTCTCTAAAAATAAATTAATTAATTAAAAAAATCTTTAAAAAATACCAGGCAAAAAAGAAACTTTTGCTAAATCAAGCTGTTTTGAAAGGAACATTTTGGGGTTAATTTTCCTTCTCATCTTGATCAGAACAGTACCCTTTCCCCTACAAGACAATCTCCCTCATTGCTACTGTCTTTAATGGGCATATGAATCACCTGGGGATCTGGTTAAAATGCAGATTTGGATTCAGAAGATCTGGTGTGGGGTGTGAGATTCTGCATTTCTAACAAGCTCCCACATGATGCTAGAGATAAACTACCTCCAAGAATGCAGCTTTTAACTTCCTAATAACCTCCATTCCACCGAGCCTAACACTTACCCATTGTCCATCATTCCTACCAGATTCCATTCCCATTCTGACCCAGCTAGATTCTGTGGCTCATCTTGACAGTCACACCCTTATCAACCTCTCCAACATCCCTACCTTTATCTTTTCTGTGAAGCTTGTCCAGCATAACTTTAACCTGAAGAAAGTCTACCATCACCAGGTGCTTGAACTGAAGCTCTTAAATGATGCTGGAGAAGGCTGCCCATTACATGCTCTCTGTTCTTAAAGGACACTCTGCTTTGCCCAGCAACACTATTTCTCTCTTTTACAGTGATTATCACTATTCTCTCTTTACAGTGCTTATTTCTACCTCTCTGAGATGGCCATTGTATGTGTTCTCCTTTTCCTTCTTCCTACCTCTTTTTCTCCCTGCGAATGACCTTGCCTTACACTACATGGTAAAAATAAAAGTTGTCAGGTAGGAAATTGTTCATCCTTTCAACATGAAATATATAAGCTTTCACGTATCTGCTCTTTTTTCTCATTATTCTTTCCTATAAAATAAAAATATATCATAACCTATTTATTCACATACATTTTGGGTCCCATTCCCTCTCCCTTTCAACTGGACGGCTTCAGTAGGTTACATGATCTAGAAGATCCTGATACTTTTGATTTTTAAAGTAAACATAAAATCAGGACAGTTCCCCTGACCTATATGTAAACACTGTCTGATTTATTATCCCTTTCACAGTTTATTTGCCTTCATTCACTTTTTAACCCACTCCAGCATGATTTCCATTCTCACCAATTCACCAAAATCACTCTTGTCAAAGTCTTCAGCAATTTCTATGTTGCCAAATCAAATAGACACTTTCCTGTCTTCAGTTGCCTCAGTGTCTCAGCAACATTTGACCCGTTGATAGAATGCTCAATTTTTTTCTGCTCTCTTCCTCCTACCATCCCCCAAATATTCTAATCCTCTCCTAGTATTACCAATCTGGGGGGCTTAATTCATATGTCTCTTTTCTTCAACTACTATCAAATCCATCAGCATGACTTGTTCTTCCTACCTCTTAAAGCATTTTCCTTATCTGTCTACTCCCATTTCATCTCCACTATAATTTCTACCACTAAACTAAATTACCTCCTATTTCCCAAGCAAGCTGTCTACTTCTTTCCCTCAGGATTTTGTACATGCTGTTGCTTTGCCTAGACCCCTTAAAATACATTCTGAATTCGATATGGCTTGAGTTTTATTTTAGGGTAACAATCTCACAAGTCTTCGTGGACTCCAAGTCATTCCCAAATACCCCATGAAAAGAGGAGACATTTCTACAGCACATTCTAGATACCCTCCTGAGCCATGTCCAAAACTGATGCTCACATCCCTGCTTGTTCTCAGCAGAAAGCAAAGGCTGAAATATGACCCAGTCTAAGTTTATCTCCCATCATAGCAAAATCAGTACCAGATTTCTTCTTGGATTTCAGTTCTTTCTATAATACAGGAAGACAATATCAAGCTTATCAATTCGAATTCATGTAGGAAAATGGAAAGGTATAGATACAATATTTTGTAGCTCCTCTTGTCAAGAAGTATGTCTCTCCAGGTAAGTCTCTCCATTCCTTGACCACATAATGTCTAGACCACTGGTACACTAGCAAACATGACATAAGCAGATGTTTGAAAAATTCTTGTGCATTGGGCTCCCCCTTCTTGCTGCTTTTGGAACCCACCACCATATGAAGAAGACTGGGCTAGCTCCCTTGATATGGAAACACATGGCCTGCCCAATTTCAATTGCTCCTGCCAATCTGCAGAAATACAGTGACCCCGTCTAAGATTAACCACTTGTAGCCAGCTTGTCAGCTGACTAACTACATAAGTGATCCCAGGCAGGGGCAGAAGTACTGTCCAAATGATTCCTGCTACAATTGACAACACCCAGCATAATGAGCTATAAATGATTGTTGTTTTGAGCCACTAAGTTTTCATATGGTTTGTAATGCAGCAAAAACTAACCGATACACCTCTTGAAGAAGTCTGTTTAGATCGCAGATCCAATTGTGTTACTTCTGTACTTAAAATGCTTTAATAATAATTGTTCATTGACCCTAGGAAAACAGCCACTTAGTAATGCCCCCATAATCTGATGGCCTCATCATGGTCCACTCACATATTTTGCTAAGCCCATCAGCACTATTGCTTCTCTTCAAGTGGTCCCAGCTCTCTCCCACCTCAAGGCCCTCATACATGCTATTTCCTCCATCTGGAATGTTCTTCCTGGCTTTGTACCTTGTTGATTCTTGCTCCTCTCTCAGGTCACAACTTAAACATGACATCAGCAGAAGGTTTTCCTTTGACCAACTCTTCCTCTTCATCCTCCAAAAGAAGTATGTCTGCAGTTACATAATTTCATGGTGCCCTGCTATTTTCCTTCTCAGCAAATACCCTCATTTGAAATAAGTTATTGTCTTGTGTGATGATATGTTTAATAGCTGCCTCCTCCACTGCACTGTAAACTCCATGAGAATAGGATGTTCTATTCACAAAGGTAGTCCCAAACTTTGCACACTAACCCGTTACATAGTAATGCAGGTAGATCTTTCTGAAGGCAGGTTATCATAGTAATTCACTGTACAGGCTCTGGAGAAGAACTGCCTGGGCTCAAACCCTAGCTCTACCACTTACTGGCCAAGTAAACTAACTAACTGCTTTGTGCCTTCATTTCCCATCTCTAAATGGGGATAAAAATAACACCTACTCCTTGAGTTGTTGGGTGGGTTGTACTCAATAATTGTCAATTATTTCTTGTCAACACAACTGGGTAACAGTGAACTAGAAACTTGTGACAGAGCCAACATCTCTTTCCTATGTGGCTATGGACATGGCTATGGTTAAATTTGTATTGCTCTTCTCCATGGCTAGTTCCTCAGCAACGCTCTGCCTTATTCAGCAGAGGCGTGGTCTCAAACCCTGAGCCAGCTCTAGGAGATGCCTAATGACACCTGAACAAGCCCCTAAGCATTGAGCACTAGATTTTGTCTCCTGATTTAAGGTCTGAGTTCTCCATGAAGAGTCAGATATATGGGGTCAGAGAGCATTGTCTCCCAACTGCTGTAACTGCTCTTTCTATCACTCGATGACCCCATAGCCGAGCTAGGATCTGGTGCCAACAATCATCCACCTAGGAAATGGTTATGATGACCCCAAGAAATACATCAGTCCCCCTTAAGGCATATGCACATGCACACACATCCACAACTGGATTAGGGCCATCTACATTGTCTTAGTGGGAAAATCATTTTACAAGGGGCTACTTGGTACATTTCCAATCACCAGTCTTCAGGAACTGCTCTTTAAGGTCCTGGGCAGAAAAATATAAAATTTAACTGTTCAAAAAATTAATCTTAAAAGGTTAAGGAGAAAGCAGTGAAGGAGAGAGAGAAAAAGAGAGGCAGAAAGTGGGGATGAATCGGAAGAAATAAGAGGAGGATGGAGAAGGCAAGAGGCAAGAGAGACTGAAGAGACAGAGACTCAGAGGAGCAAGACTGAGAGGGGAGACAGAAGATGGAAGGGAGGCAGGCTGGCAGGAGAGAGGGAGAGAGGGAAAAGCCCTTTCCACCCGAGCCCAGCAGAGGCAGCCAGCACTACTCCCCAGGAAGCCTGCATAGGTTTGGGGCCGAGGGCTACGACACCCCCTAGGCCGGCAGGCACTTTCCTTCCAATGGGGCCATCTAGGGCAGGCTCACAGATAATTGCTCAAAGTGCTCATAACTTACCAGCTTGGAAGTCAGTGGGATGCAGAATGATAGGACACAGCTCCTGGGGACCCGAGCTGAGGGGCCTGGTGTCCAGGTCCTGGGTACTCACAGGTTAGTGCTGTAAGACGACAGGTTTTCCATTCAGTCAGGCTTCCACCCAAAGGTAGGGAGAGCCAGACCAAAAGGCAAAGGAGAGGAGGGGAACCTGCTTGTGTTTTTGTATTTAAATTGTTTTTGAGCCCACGTAGTCCTGAGAGTCACATGCTGCCTACAACATCACCGGAGTCATCACATGATACAGGTCCCCCATCATGTGATGAGACAAATCTGCCTAACTTCAGCCCCTCTCACCCCCACCTCTAGCTCCCAGACTAACAGATAAAGTGTTTCTGGAGGAGTCCTCCTCCCCGCCCCCCCCCCCCCCCCAAATCAGTGATAGAAGGAAGGATGCAGATGGAGAACCCTCAGAGCCCAGGCAATGCTCAGATCCTGATGAATAGTTAATTTGCATTTCTCCCTCCTCCCAAACCACTGCGATTTGGAGCAGTGCCAGCCTCATTTGAATTCCAGCCTTTGTGAATAACTCAAGTGTCGCCAGCAATTGCAGGCGTTTGAGCTCACACCATTCTGCTTCTGGAAAGCCCAACTTGGCTGCCTCCCCTCCCCAAGCTTCCTCACAGAACAGTGTGAGTAAGGTGGAGGGTGTGGGGGGTGACTGTGTAGTGGCAGAGGGGACGCTGCTCCTGCTGAACCTTCTACTCTTTTTTTTCCAGCTGCAGTAAGAGTCAGGTGGGGCCCCGTCTGGCTCTCCAATTAGGTTGTCTGCTCTTCACCCAGTGATCGTGGCTCTGCTCCATCTGCAGTTCTCTCTCTCACACAATCTCTCTCTCCCTGTCTCTCTCCAAGTCTTTCTCTCTGACTCCGTCTGTCTCTCTGTCTCTCTGAATACAGTCAAATAGATTTGGTTTAAAAATGTTACGCTTGTTTCTTCCCAATGTAGTCACCTCCATTTTTCATTTATTCATTTACTAAAAGAAAAAATCTTTAAACAAATGTTTTGGTACAATACCTACTGTGTTGCATGTCTTGTGCTAGGCAGAGAGGAAGGAGAAAGGGAGGGATTCGATGTTAATGAAACAGATACAAGATGTCTGACCTTGAGGTGCACATTGTCTGTTAGAAACATAAACGAATGTAAATGCAAATGCAAATTTGCATTTGCAAATTTGAGAAACTGAGGTAGGCAGACACGGAAATCTTCTATTTGTCTATACCCAGAGTTTCTATCTCCAGCCCTCCTGCCCCCATTCTGTCCAATGTAATCCAGTCACTTCCAAATAAACTAATCTGGATGATTTTTCTCTGCTTCAGATTTAAAGTCAAAGTAAAAATTATTCTCTTATCACTCTATAGCCTAGGTAGGATTGATACTAAACTCTGATACTCAAACTAGTAAACAAACTGCATGACCCACTTTCCTCAGGAGACAGTATGATCATTACTTTACAACCCACAGGTCTGTTTGAGCAAAGGCTGATTATGTTTTAAGACATCTGAGTAGCACCGTAAATTGCCTCTGTTCCAAAACAGAAGTCTTGTTCTATACTGTCCTCTACAACAAGAGCAGATGCCTACAGAGATGTAGACACAGCTTGTCTACTCCTGGGTCTGGTGGGCACAGGTAACCAGGTTCTTGGTGATCGGGACAAAGAATTGAACCAAATACCCAGAGTCTATAGAAGAAAACATGGGAGCAGGCCAACTCCAAGCAGAAATTGACCTCATGGGCTGGAGGGACTCTATTCTTATAGGGTGGATCCTTCCTGGCTAGTTTTGGTGGGCTTTTACTGTGCATGTACAAGTAGTTGTATTACTTTAAAGCTACTGCACATGTGGTCTTCCATGATCCTCCCCAATTGGCCACCAGGGAAGAGGGTCCCACAATGCTACCCAATTGACCCCCGTTTCTCCTGGGGTCCCCCTGTAGTAGGTTTACCTTTCCTTTCACCAGAGAATTATAGCTCTCCATGTTAGAGATTGGTGAAAAGGAAAAGAGTTATTTATTCAAGTTATACAGACTAAAAGTAGTGACTTAATGTCTTCATCAAAATCCCAAAGTCCCTTAAAACACCCACAAACACACACAGTCCTTCCTTCCCCCCCTTGCCCAGTCTGGAGTACTATATCTCAGGAAAAGAAATAGAAGTCCATGGCTCAGGCAGCTCCTGATTCTTCCCAGTAATCCGTGCTCGGCTGGTAGGCCTTCCTCAGTTCCCAGCACCATCAGCTGTGTTGCCGGGATCTCCGGCTAAAGCCGAGTGGTGATTCTTCTCATGGCTGCAGGGTGTCCCCCCACCCTGGCCAAAGCCACATGGTTCTCCTCACTACCACAGCCACATGTTCCTCTCCTTACATGGCTGCAGGAGTCTCCACTCAGCCAAAACCGCATGGTTCTCTCTCCAATGGCCACCAAGTCTGGGTTTAAATATTCTTCCAGCTTTACTGGGCTCCATCATGAGTCTGCACAGGGGTGGCCCCATGTAGTGGAGGCAATCAACTCCAAGCTCCCATGCAGGCGCTGTAACTAGGGGGAGTTGCCTCCCAGTTACATCTTGGGGGGAAGTTCCTTTCATCCCCCTGGCTCAGAGCATGGCCACAGCTATTTAACATATCTATGCAACCAGTTAAAGGTTATAGATATGTTAAATGACCACACCAGAGGTTAGCTGCAAAGGTTAGTTGCTATGCAAATGGCCCTGCTCCATGTGTCCCTTCCCCCAACTCACACCTGTGGTGGAGAGTGAGAACATCCTATATATCTTTCTAATATTTCCTGGACACCTTGAGTTCTGAACCCCATTACAAATCCTCCTTTTGGGGACCCTCTGGCTATACCCTCCTACAGGTCCACCTATCTCAGAAAACTGAAGCACCTTTATGGTTTAGGCCATGTGTAGTCAGGTATTTTATCGCTTGGGTTGCCTCCTTGTCATTGACAGCCTTTGGAACAGCATCAGTAAAGCTATAGAGGTGGAGGTCTTGTGATGGTGGGTTGAGAAGTAAATTGGAAAGTTCTGATTCTGACAATATAGAGGAACCAAGTAATCATGGATAAATTCTGAGTAAAATATGTCAGACATTCTCCAAGTGCATAGCTGAGTCCTCTAAAAGAAAGAGGAAACAGAAAACCAGAGAGCTGAGCACTTGAGTGAAGACAGTGTCAACCTTGAAGAACTGGTGCTTGTTGGGGACATGGGAGCTATAGGACTATAACTTCAAGCAGGTATAGGAAACAAAGTCTTGTGCCTGGGGAGCTGAAATCGAAGTGTCTATATGAACTCAGGGCCCTTAAAGTATATCCCCAGTGCAAATGTGGAACAAAAAAAGTTTACCTTTACATTTAAGAAAACATAGTAGCTTGTGCGATTTGACTTAAATTCTGGGTCAAGGGAAAAATGACTTTCCTAATAATTAATAACCAAGGCCTGCCCTCATGGGCCTTTGATATTTGAATATATACTATAATCATTTAGGAATACCCAAAATAAGAAATAACATGTTAAGAGAACATTGGAGAGGCAACATAAAGCTGATCTACATGCAAGTTCCCTAAATCCAGGCCTCATTGGATCCCCACAGATTAAGTTCCCGACTTTGAATACTTCTTGCCAGTCCCTTTTAGCCTGCAAAGTTTCTTTGGAAAAATCAGGTGAAAGTCTCATAGGAACTCCTTTGTAGGTAATTATCTGCTTTTCTATTGCTGCTTTTAAGATTCCCTCTTTATCTTTTACCTTTGGCATTCTAATTATGATGTGTCTTGGAGTGGGCCTCTTTGCATCCATCTTGTTTGGTACTCTCTGTGCTTCTTGGACTTGATGCCTACTTCCTTCACCAAGTTAGGCAAATTTTCTGTCATTATCTTTTCAAATAGATTTCCAGTTTCTTGCTATTTCTCTTTTCCTTCTGGCACTCCTATGATGTGGATGTTGGACTTCTTGAAATTGTCACAGTCTGCTTACCCTATCCTCATTTTTTGAATCCTTTTTTCTTCTTGTTGTTCTCATTGGTTGTTTGTTGCTTCTTATGTTCCGAATTATTGATTTGGTTCTCAGTTTTATTTACTCTACTGTTGTTTCCCTCTAAACTGTTCTTCATTTCAATTAGTGTATCCTTCATTTCTGACTGGATCTTTTTTTATGCTGCTGAGGTCCTCACTAAGGTCCTTGAGAATCCTTATATCCACTGTTTTGAACTCTACCTCTGCTGGATTGCTTATCTCTATTTTGTTTAGTTCTTTTTCTGGAGGTTTGATCTATTCTTTCATTTGGGCCATGTTTCTTTGTCTCGTTGTTTTGGCAGCCTCCCTGTTTTTGTCTCTATGTATTAGGTAGGGCTGCTTTGACTTCCTGTCTTGATAGCATGGCCTAATGTAGTAGGTGTCCTGTAGGGTCCAGTGGTACAGCCTCCCTATCACCCAAGCTGGGTACTTCAGGTGTGTCCTTCATGTGAGCTGAGTACACCCTCCTTTTGTAGTTGAGCCTTTATTGCTGTTGGTAGCTCAATGGGAAAGATTTACCTAGGCCAGCCAGCTGCAAGGATTGGCTATGACCACTGACCACCAATATCCACCGTTCACGGAGGGTCAGCTGTGCAGGGGCAGGGCGGGGGCGCACTGACATGGTCTGTAGCTGTCTGCTGGAAGCACAGGTCCTGGGGTTTCCCAGGTAGTACAGGCCAAGGTCAGCCACCACCTGTGCTTTGCCTGGGGACACCCCACCTGAGCTATAGAGCAATCTGAGATGGCTGCTACTTATGCTGGGCTTGGAGATTCCCAGGTGAAGCAAAGCTGTGAATCTAGTCTAGCTGCTGCTAGTCCCAGGCCTGGGGCCACTTAACAAGAGGTATGGGGGCTGGGGGCTCACTGAGGCCAGCTGTTGCTTGTTTGAAAGGATTAGGAAGTTGTGAAGCCTGAGCCAAGACAATCCATTCATATGGAAAAGCTACTGTTGACAGGTGTAAGTGGGGTAGGATAGAATCTCAGGGGGTCTTCAGGGTGGGACAGTGTTAGATAGGCTGATGGAGTCTCAGATATAGCATCTGCCTGCTGGTCTGTGGCTCTGCCTGCCTTTCTATTTGGGAGAAAGCTGTCCCCCAGCACGCACCTTGATGCCAGCCATTTCAGTTCTTCCCTATATGCCACTGGTGCCTTTCAGGCTGCTACCCCAGTGCTGGAGCTCAGAGAGAGTCTGAGTAAGTTTGTGTGTGGGTTCTTTAAGAGGGACTGCTTGGTACTCCGGAAGTTTCTTCCACCAACTCAATCCTTGCTGATTTTGCAGCTAGAAGTTATGGGGACTTACCTTTCTGGCACTGGAACCCTGGGCTGTGGGGCCTAGTACGGGACTGGGACTCCTCACTCCTAAGATATCCCTACAGAATTTTTATCTACTGCACATGTATGTGGGACCAGCCGATTCCGTGTCTCTACCCCTCCTACCAGTGTGGATGGATGTGGTTTCTTTAATTCCATAGTTGTCAGACTCCCATTCAACTCGATTTCTGCCAGTTCTGAGTGATAGTTGTTCTATAATTCAGTTGTAATTTTGATGTGGTTGTGTGAGGATGTGATCTGTATTTAAGTATGCCACCATCTTTTTTTATGTATCTTTTATTGATTATGCTATTATAGTGTTTTCAATCTTCCTCCCCTTTATTCCCCCTCCACCCTGCCCCACCAACCCTCCAGCATTCCCTGCCCCTTAGTTCATGTCCATGGGTTGTACATATCAGTTCTTTCAGTCCTCTGTTTCCTGTACCATTTTTTATCTCTCCTCATATATTTTATGTCTACTAATTATGCTTCTTCTTCCCTGTACATTTTGCTCCCTATTTCTCCTTTCCCCCTCCCCACTGAACTCCCTCCATGTGATGTCCATTTCTCTGATTCTGTTTCTGTTCCGGTTGTTTGCTTAGTTTTTGTTTTCATTGTTTTTCTTTTCTTTTAGGTTCATTTGTTGATAGTTGTGAGTTTGTTGTCATTTTACTGTTCATATTTTTGATCTTCTTTTTCTTAGATAAGTCCCTTTAACATTTCATAATGGCTTGGTGATGATAAACCCCTTTAACCTGACCTTATCTGGGAAGCACTTTATCTGTCCTTCCATTTAATTTTTTAATTTTTAATATATTTTATTGATTATGCTATTACAGTTGTCTCATTTCCCCCCTTCACTCTCCTCTACCCTGCACACCCCCTCCCACCCACATTCCCCACTCTTTAGTTCATGTCCATGTTTCATACTTATAAGTTCTTTGGCTTCTACATTTCCCATACTATTCTTGCCCTCCTCCTGTCTATTTTCTACCTACGATCTATGCTACTTATTCTCTGTACCTTTTCCCCCTCTTTCCTCCTCCCACTCCCCTGTTGATAACCCTCCATGTAATCTCCATTTCTGTGGTTCTGTTCCTGTTCTAGTTGTTTGCTTAGTTTGCTTTTGTTTTTGTTTTAGGTGTGATTGTTAATAATTGTGAGTTTGCTGTCCTTTTACTGGACATGCTTTTTATCTTCTTTTTCTTAGATAAGTCCCTTTAACATTTCATACAATAAGGGCTTGGTGATAATGAACTCCAAGTCTTTAACTTGACCTTACCTGAGAAGCACTTTATCTGCCCTTCCATTTTAAATGAAAGCTTTGCTGGATAGAGCAATCTTGGATGTAGGTCCTTGCCTTTCATGACTTGGAATACTTCTTTCCAGCCCCTTCTTGCCTGTAAGGTCTCTTTTGAGAAATCAGCTGGCAGTCTGATGGGAACTCCTTTGTAGGTTACTGTCTGCTTATTTCTTGCTGCTTCTAAGGTTCTCTCCTAAATTTTAATCTTGGGTAATATAATTATGATGTGCCTTGGTGTGTTCCTCCTTGGGTCCAAATTCTTTGGGACTCTCTGAGCTTCCTGGACTTCCTGGAAGTCTATTTCCTTTGCCAGAATGGGGAAGTTCTCCTTTATTATTTGTTCAAATAACTTTTCCACTTGTTATTTTTCCTCTTCTCCTTCTGGTACCCCTATAATTCAGATGTTGAAATGTTTAATGTCCTGGAGGTTCTTAAGTCGCTCCTCATTTTTTTGCATTCTTGTTTCTTCATTCTTTTCTGATTGGATGTTTCTTTCTTCCTTCTGGTCCACTCTATTGATTTGAATCCCAGTTTTCTTCCCATTACTATTGGTTTCCTGTATATATCCCTTTATTTCACTTAGTGTACCCTTCATTTTTTCATCTAATTTGTGACCAAATTCAACAAATTCTGTGAGCATCCTGATTACTAGTGTTTTGAACTATGCATCTGATAGGTTGTCTACCTTTTCGTTGCTTAGTTGTATTTTTTCTGGAGCTTTGATCTGTCCTTTCGTTTGGGCCATTTTTTTTCTGTCTTGACATGCCTGTTATGCATAGTGAGGAGTGGATCCTCAGGTGTTCACCCAGGTAGAGCAACCCAGTAGCTGGGTGGTGATGCTGTATGTGGGAGCAGGGTCTGAGAGGGAACAATGGCACTTGCTCCACTCTGCCGGATTTCAGTCACTTCCCCCGCTTCCCACAAGCAAATTGGGCCCTTCTGGTGCTGATTCCCATGTGGGTGGGTTTGTGTACCTTCTAGGACCCTGTGGGTCTCTCCAACCAACTCTCCTGTGAGGCTGGGAGTTTCTCACAGCACCTCAACCCCCATAGGTGTTTTCAATTGGTGTTTTGAGGCTTTATTTCCCCACCCTCGGAGTTTGGGTCGTGTGGTCTGTCTAGCTCCCCAGTTTCCCCTGGTTTATCTGTGCATGTGACTGGGACATCCTGGTCCACCAGCCACCTTGCACACCATGCCCCTCCATAATCCACGGTGGCCTTGCTGGGTCCGCCAGCCTCCACTTTGCCCCAACTGCTCTCCCTCCTGGCTGCCTAACTCCACCCCTCCCACCAGTCTGAATGAATGTGTCTGCTTTAACTCCTTGGTTGTTGGACTTCCATACAGTTCAATTTTCTGTCAGTACTGGTTGTTTTTTGTTTTTAAGTTGTTGTTGTCCTTATTTTGGTTGTGCGAGGAGGCACGGTGTGTCTATCTATGCCTCCATCTTGGCCAGCAGTCCAAGGCTAGCCCTCTTAGAGAGGTTCACCCACAGTGGTTCCCAACCTTGCCTGCATACTTGAGTTACCTGGGCAGAGTCTAACGTTGAAGCCTGGTGTTCAGGCCACAACTAGATGTAGTAAATCAGAAACTTGGGGTGGCATCCACCCAGGTATCAGCACTTTAAAAAGCTTCCCAAGCAATTCAGAGAGAACTTCTGAAGAGAAAGTCTTTGGATATGAGGACATCTGGCATAGCTATAAGCTAGTGCTGTGCTGAAGATGGGGTGATGTAATCTATATACTGAATAAAGCCTACTTGGTCCCCAAAAAGTATTTGGTAGCTGGGTTTGTTATACTGCATCTTCTGTATCTCATTCTAAACAGTGGAGGGCTCCTCTCTGGAGGCACTAACCCAAGGAAAATCCCTAGAAGGTATCAGCAGCTAGGGATCCCCAATGAAATGAACCAGTCAGATCACCCTACAAGGGAACCCACTTGACAACAGTTAAGAAAATTGGAAGATGGGCCAAGAAAATCTAACATTTAAATAATAAATTGCAGGGGAAAAATGAAATGGAAAATATTATCCAACAATAAAAGAAAGCTTCCTAGAACTGAAAGAGATGAATTTCCAGATTGAAGGGGCTCATAGAGCACTTAGCAAAATAAATTTGAAAAGACTCATATCAATGCACATCGTTGGCTTTTTAAATACACTCAAGATAAAGGAAGTTCCCAAAAGTTTCCTGGGAGAGAAAAATAAAATCACATACTGATGGATTAGGAGTCAGAATGGTTTTGAACTCCTCATCAGCAATGCCAGAAGCTATATCACAGGAAATGTCTCTGGTGATTTCCAACCTGGAATTCCATGCCTAGCCACACCGGAAGTCAAGTGTGGAGGGGGTGGAAATAAGAGTACTTTTGATATTATAGGCTCTCAAAAATTTTTCCTTTTATATAGCTTTCTCAAGAATTTACTAGAGCATGCATCCTCCACCCAAAATGAGGAAACAAAACTAGAAAGAGAAACAAAGACATAGGATGGAAGTCACAAAGATCCAGTGCAGGAGAAAGAATGAGGAAAATCCCTAGGTGAAAGAAAAAGCAGTTTGTAAGACTGTACCTGTTCAGCAGGCTGAAGAAGACAAAAACTTTTTATAGAAATAGGTAGAGAAAAGATCCTAGGAGGATTATGGCAACAAAAAACAAAACTAAACTGAAGAAACACTGATTTATTTTAATATATTGAGAGGAGCTTTGCATTTTCAGTAATCTATAGGAATAAAACACTTTTAAAAAATAAGCCACATTAATTCCAGGAAAAACAAAGTTTTAAAAGAAAGAAATCCTAATATGTAAAATGACTTGATTCTGAACAATATATATTGACATAACAATGTGCACACCATTTCAATTTAGCCCAAATGATAAAACTTATTTGGAGGATGGGAAAGGATACATATGTATGTGGGGGCAGGGAGAAGGAGGTGCTAAAGTCAGTAATAACTAATACTTGAAGCTGAAAAATGAAGAAACAAGAGTATACTCTTTATATATAAGAAGTTTTTTAAAAGAAAGAACTAGCAGAGTTGAAATTGATTGTCTCCAAAGAATTGATGCCAAGGTATAATGGGTAGAGCAGGAGACTGAAGTTTTTTGTTGTCTTAAAGAAATTTATGAGTTTTTAAACTATGTACAGCTTTGTTAGAAATAAAAACAAAAACAATTTAAAGCTTGAATTTGAGACTGGGTATTATGATCTGGGCAAACTTAATAAACTATCATAGACAAATCCTGCTGGAGATGTCAAGGTGGTGGGAGGATGGAGAATTAGGTTGGTGTTGAACTTACAGGTAATTTTAAATGCCTGAATGCAATGGGACTTTGTTTTATTGGCATTTTCATTACCAGTGGCATTTAACTTTCTCAAATGTTAATTGGACATTTGTATTTCTGTGTAATAGTTGAGTTTGTAATTTTAAAAAACAAGGGGAATAAAGTTGCTTTTTAAAAGAGCTAACTGCAGTTTCTTCTGCCCTCTAATGGCATAATTCATCAAAGAGGAAGTGTCTCTTGGTTCAGAAAAACAACCTAATGATGAATTTCAATTTAAAGATAAAGAAGCTATGATATAAGACAGAAAAGAAGGGGTAATGTTGTATACAGAGAATGAGAGGATTATGTTATGTGCTTTGGGGAAAATGTCATAAAATTAAAAAAAGATTGAGACTCACTACTATAGTGAGATCTGAAGAGAAAAATCAGCACCAGGAGGAAACATCAGAAAACCAAAAAGGAACAAACCAAGATAAACCAGGTCTCCAGGTCTCACAATATCATCAGAAATATTAGGGAAGATCTTGGCTTCTAGTTTATTGGCCAGTTTGAAAACTAAAGACCTAAACTATTAAAGAGAAAGTGATCCTAGAACTTCAGCAAACTGATCAATACTTGGGCTATACAATAAAATAAAATTTTGAATTTGGGGACTATGGCACCTAAAATACAAGCGACAAAATTAAAAATAAACAAGGAGACTACATCAAGCTAAAAGGCTTCCCTGCACAACAAAAGAAGCTATCAACAAAATGAAAAAGAAAACCTACAAAGTGGGAAAAATATTTGCACCATCTATTGGAGAAGGTGTTAATATCCAAAATATACCAAGAATTCATATGGTTCAATAGCAAACAAAAAAATAACTCAAAAATAGGCAAAAATTTAGAAATTTCTTTAAGTGATTATCCAGCTCTCTCAAAACTGCTAAAAAATTGTTTTCACATTTATTTCTGCTGAAACTGTTGTTGAATACTTTTATATTTGAGCCAATTTTGGGGGTGTTATTCAAGTCTACTGATTTGTCTGCCTAGTCCAGTACCAATACCATAATGATTCAAAAATTGTACACTGGAGATTTGATGGTGTAATGAGGAGAACTCTGGACTCTGAAAACTCTGTTTCTCTCCACCTGTGACATCCAGGGGACTAAGGCCAGTATGGCCCCTGGCCTCCTTCCTAGCAATGAGACCAGGTGTATAGAATCTATTTTTGAATAGAGTCTTCCCCTATCCCCAACAATGTTGTAGCCCATGCCTTAGGTTTCCTTCAGGTGATTTCCATCATATGAAAAGTGACCTTCAAGGGAATGATCCTATATTCCAAAACATCCTGTCCTTCTAGGTTGTGAGGTGCTCACAATGCTCAAGGCCTTCTTTTTATACTTTCCATGAGGTATCTTCCTTCTCAAAAAAGACAATTCTGTGTATCTCTTTTAAAAACAAACTTTAAAGTGTGGTATTTTGGCAAAATTTCACATTTCTGGCTATGCCTGTCCTGCTGTTCATCCCTTCCCTGGCTTTTAGCAGTGATATAGTTTCCCCCATATTCATTTTTCATCACATTTGTTATTATTATTTTAGGAAATGAAAAAATCATTCTACCAGCTTTATTTACACATCATTAAACCTGGCTTAAAATACACTTATGAACAATGATTAAAATTGTATTAAGGGGAGCTTCTAGTCAGGATGGCAGAGTAGCTAAATGAGGTACTCATATCATCCCATGACCACATCAAAATTACAGCTAAACTGCAGAACAATCATCATGAGAACCACTTGGAATCTTACTGACCAGAAGTCCTATAACTAAGGATATAAAGAAGAAGCCACATTTAGACTGGTAGGAGGGATGGAGACATGGAGGACTGGTCTCATACCAACCTATGGGGGTAAAGAATCAGGAAGAATATCTCAGCTGCAAAGGTCCCTGCTGAGGAGTGAGGGTTCCCAGCCCACACCAGGCCCCCCCAGCCCAGGGTTCCACTGCCAAGAAGAGAAATCCCCATAATTTCTGGCTTTGAAATCAACAGGGACTGTGGCTGAGTGAGACAAAGTTTCTGGAGTCTCAGGCATTCCTCTTGCCTGTGCGTGACCTTATTCAGACTCACTTGTTCTGAGATCCAGTGCTGGGGCAGCAGCTAGAAAGTAACCAGGGACATACAAGGAGGAACTGAATTGTCTGAAATGCTGACAGAGACAATTGTTCCTTTACTAAGCCCTCCCCTGTGGGAACAGGAAGGTGCCTTATATAGGTATCCATCAACCTGGCTGACACTGTTCTGCTGATTTCCTGAGGTCTCTCCCCACCCAATTTGTGCACCTCACTCCAACTGCTTCCAGTAACTTTTCCATACAAATGGCCTGTATTGGTTTATAACGCAAACTTTCCTAAAATCTCTCTGAGACTTACAAATCCCAAACAAGCAGCATCTGAGCTAAGGGTGCCTCATACCTCTTGCTAAGTGATCCAAGGCCAGGCATAGTAGCAGCCAACCTTGGTTTATAGCTTGGTCTCACCTGGGTACCTCCAAGCCCAGCACAAGTAGCAGTCATCTGCAAATTGCTTTGTAGCTTATACTGGGTGGCTTGGGCAGGGCTCCAGCAGTGGCTGACTTTGGTCTGCACCTTCCAGGGGGCCCCAGAGCCAACACACCCAGTGGACAGCTTCAGACTATGCCAGAGCACTGCACCACCCAACCACCTTCACAAGCAACACACTCAAGGGGCAAACTCATCAGGCAACAGAACTCACTGAAGTGAGTCCTGCTCAGTGGGGTTGGCCCCTGCACAGCTGATCCTTCTCTGTAGTTGTGGCCAGTCCTCACAGATGATCAGTCTGGGGGTCAACCCCTCCCACTGATGTGCCAATAGCAATCAAGCCTCAACTATAACAGGAGGTTACACACAGCCCACATGGTAGGCACACTTGGAACACCCAGCTCAAGTGAATGGGGAGGGTGTGCCACTGGGCCCTACAGGACACCTAGTATATAAGGCCACCCCTACCAAGCCTGGGAGACATAGATCTATCTAATACATAGAAACAAATACAGAAAGGCAGCCAAAATGGGAAGACAAATGACTAAATGAAATGGAGGCATGCAAACTAATAGTTACAGAGTTAGAAACAATGATTACAAGGAAGTTCAAGGAACTTTGAAAGGTCTTCAGTGGTATAAAATGACAAATCATAAAAAGGACAGAGATGAAGAATACAATAAATGAAAAAAGGAATACACTAGAAGGAATCAATAGCAGCTTAGATGAGGCAGAGAATGAAGTCAGTGATTTGGAAGAACAAAGCAGAAGAAAATAGAGCAAACTAGAACAGCAAAAAGAAAAAAGGATAGTTTAAGGGAGCCCTGGGACAATGTTAAACATAACAACATGAGCATCATAGGGGTACCAGAAGGAGAAGTGATTGAGAAACTATTTGAAGAAAGACACAGGGTTCAGGAAGCATAGAGTTGAAAACAAGATAAATCCAAAGAGGCCCACACCAAGACACATCATAATTAAAAGGCAAAAGGTAAAAGACACAGAGAGAATCTTAAAAACAGCAAGAGAAAAGCAGTTAGTTACCTACAAGGGCCTCCCATAACACTGTCAGATGATTTCTGAACAGAAACTTTACAGGTCAGAAGGGACTGGCACAAAATATTCAAGGTAATGTAAAGCAAGGACCTACAACCAAGATTACTCTACCCAGCAAAGCTATTGTATAGACTCAAAAGGCAGATAAAGAGCTTCCCAGACAACAAAAAGCTAAAGGAGTTCATTCACCAAACCAGTACAAAAAATGTTAAAGGATCTTCTTTAAGAACAAAAAAGATTAAAATATGAATAAAATGACAATATTTTATCCATCAATAGTTACTTTAAATGCAAATGGATTAAATGCTCCAATAAAAAGATATAGGATGGCTGAATGAATAAGAAAACAAGACCCTTACATATGCTGTCTACAGGAGACCTACTTCAGTTAGAAAGACACACACAGGTTGAAAGCAAAGGGATGGAAAAGATATTTCATGACAATGGAAACAAACAAACAAACAAACAAAAAGCTGGAATAGCAACACCACATAAAATAGACTTTAAAACACAGGATATAAAAGGAGACAATGAAAGACCCAGCAATTCCACTTCTGGGTATTTATTTGAAGAAACCCTGCACACTAACTTGAAAAGACATTTACATCCATATGTTCATTGCAGCATTATTTACATAGTCAAAATATAGAAGCAATTTAAGTACCCATCAGGAGAATGGATAAAGAAGTGGTACATATATACAGTGGAATATGACTCCACCATAAAAAAAGAATGAAGTTCTGCCATTTGTCAACAACAGACAGACTTAGAGGGTATTGTGCTAAGTGAAATAAGTCAAACAGAAAAAGACATGCCAGATGATTTAATTTATACATGAAATCTAGAAAGAAATAAGAATGGAAACTGAATAGAGACCACTTTGATGGTTGCCATATGGGAGGGGATTTAGGAGTGGGTGGAACAGAGAAAGGGATTAGGAAGTACAAGTAGATAGTTACAAAATAGTCATGGGGATGTGAAGTATAGAATCAGGAATAGAGTCAATATTGTAATAACAATGTATGGTGTCAGATGGGTACTACTAGATTTATTGGGGGTGATCACTTCATAAGTTAAGTGTCTAATCATTGGGTTGTATAGCTGAAATATAATCTTGTTCATCAACTGTAATTGAAAAATTAAAAAAAAATGTAAGTTGTGCTAAGGTGCCAATGTTTCAACAACAAAAGTTTTATTTTGAATCCTAAATTCATGCCCATTCTTTTTTAGTATCTTTAGTACTAAAAAGGGAAAACTAAATTGAAAAATATTTATAGTGGCCAAGCCTACTTCACACCAAATTACCGATAGCCACATTTCCAAGTGGAAAAGCAAGATTCGTGCTGGTGTTGGCTTTACTGTGAAATCACAGTTCACCTTCCACTAAGTTTTATTTTTTAAGTGCATTAGGAAATTAGCAGTAACTTTTAAAGTCATTTTAACATAATCTTTATACTAATCTTGAGACTTATAACAAAGAGAAGCCTCAATAAACTGTTTAGATGATATTACTGATTCACACAAAATCTGAATATTTCCCTAACTCCATCTCTTTTCCACATGGTGTGCCAAACTGTTATCCACATACAGTAGCCCCACAGTACCCTTTATCAAGGATTGAAGTGGCTTAGGTTATTCAATTCTCTACTTTTATGACCATTTGCAATTCTTAAAATTCAGTGTTTACACGAAAAGAAAAAGTAGGGTGCACTATATACATTAACTATTTACTAGTGAGACTTGTTTAAATTGAGACCTGCTCAAGCCAGGTTGAGTGAATGGCAGATGTACAAAAGGACTGAGGAAAGAGCATGTTCCCAATCAGGGGTCTTGTTCCATAGTTTTGTACAATAATAGCATTCGTTAGGGTTAAAACCCAGGCTGGTATAGCTCAGTGGACTGAGTGCCTGCCTGCAAACCAAAGGGCCACTGGTTTGATTCTCAGTCAGAGCACATGCCTGGGTTGCTGGCCAGGTACCAGGTAGGGGATGTGTGGGAGGCAATCACACATCGATGTTTCTCTCCTCTCTCTCCCTTTCCCTCTCTAAAAATAAATAAAACCTTTAAAAAATGATTAACTTAAATGATGGGGACACTTGCACATACTGGGATCAATAAACCATTAACTAGCCTTCTACTTCTCTGAAATTCTGGCTTAACCATTTTGGAGGGGACTTACCTCCCTTCATTTGGCATGCAGAGACTAGCAAAGGAGTTTTTAGACCTGAGTGCAAGGCTTTACAATTCCCTTGGCACACTGAAGCAGCTGGGTATTGGGAGGATACTATTTTCCTAATTTACAGTAGCACACAAATTTTCCAGGATGTTTGCAAACTGTAACTTAAAAGCTGAAAAATGTTTTCATTTTTATCAATTCAAACATTATAATGTGCAAGGTATGTTTTGGCTTCTGGAATTAGATCAGACACATTCCTTTTGAGGAGCTCACACTTAAATCAGGGAGATGACCAGGCAGAGCCCATAGAGAACAACTTGGAGTGTTACTACATCTGCAGTGAAGCTATTGTGTATGGGTGTAGGCAGGCAGGCACTGTAAGGGAGTAATTCAAAAAAGGAAGGCTGACTCATGAACAGTGAATAGGAAACCATGAAACAGGTGAAGGATGGAGGAAATTCCAGTCAGAGAAACAGCTAAGATTAGAAGATATGGAGATAAAACATGGCCTTTCAGTGCATCAGCAAAACTAGGTTGGTCTTATATGTTGTCCAGTCCCTCCACATGGCAAGAATGAGTGGGACTGGTTATGCATCAGGCAAAGTATCCAAGGCTGGACTGCACCTTCATAGGCAGTGTCCTGCTCCAAGTAGCATTAGACATCACAAACCACTACAATTTCTAAGGACCAAGTACAAGCACCTAGCACAGTGCCTAGCAAAGTTGCTTCTTACCTTTTCTTTCAAGTCTCTTAATTTCATTAGGCAGTGCTCAGCACCCTTACCTAAACTAGGGTGTCGTTAAGCTGTTTAGGTTCAGCAAGCTAAGAGGAAGCACGTTTGGGGGAGTACTACCTTGACTGAAATGCTGTGGTACAGGCAAACATAGATAGTAGAAAGAAGAGTAAGATGAATTGACACCTCAGGACTGAACAAGGCCAAGAGAAGACAAAGCTGAAGCACCAGGTTGTAGATGAAATGTTGAGTTTAAATTTAGGAGGAATGATCACAGGCAATGACTAACTCCAGAAAACTGTCACAGGAGTGGGCTATGTTAGAGTGAAGGTCAAGGTGAGCTTAAAAATGAGAGGACAATGAGACTAGGTAATGAAACTGACCCCACACAATGGAATTGAGCAAGTTATGGGTGCCAAAATTCTCAGTGAGTGTGGGATATATAATCTGGCTTTGGGTCCAGATTACTAAGAATTAAGAGTGTAGTCTGGCTGAAGTATTTAAAGTAGAAAGCTAGTGTTTTGGGGGTGGGGGGACGCTGGGAGTGGGCAGGACAGACATCCCATCCCTAGTGACAGATGTCTGGGGGTAAACAAATGTGATTTGAGAAATCATAACAAAAGCAGAGTCCTTTAAAGGAAAGTGGGTTTCATTGAAAGGCATTTCCTAAACTTAACTCAGTCCTGAACAGCTTTCATGATGTTAACAGCATTCATGTATTGCCTATTTCTTTAGATTACATAAGTTTTCCTTAAATATTAAATGTTGCATTAAAAACATTTAACAAAATGTTTGTATCACAGAAATCAGGTATCAACAGCTGTATACAGCACTGTAGTCATGCACTCTGCAGAGCCTGAAAAAGGAAGGCTAACTGCTTTCCTCTCCCACCACCAGGATAGAATCAGTCTGTTTACTGTCTTTTTTTTCTCCCTTAAAAAAAAATGTTTTCAAATTGATTCTAGTGAGGGAAAGGTAGAGAGGGAACCACTGATGTAAGAAACATCGACCAGTTACCTCTAGCACGTGCCGACTAGAGACCAAACCCACAACCCAGGCATCTGCCCTGACCAGGAATCAAAACCTGTAACCTGTTTGTGGGATGATGCTCAACTGAGCCACACAGGCCAGGGCCTAGCCACTGTCTTCTTCATCCCTCTTTGTATGTCCATGTTTCCAAAGTGGGCTGACTCCCAAATCCTAGTATCTTCTCACTGCCTACCCTACACTTCCTGAACTGCAGCCATTAAGGAAATTCACCAGTTGTACCTAGTGCTTCTGGACTTACTGCTGCTTGCTTTTGTCAACTGGACACAGATGCTCAATGGTTTGTCCTCTGGCTGAAATTTTATCAAGGAATTTAAATACCCATTCATCCAGGTTTGAAAAGCACATGACCATAAACAACTCACAATTCATCTCTAAAATTCAAGTTCAAATATCTGACTATTCAAGACTCTTCTAGATTTATTCACCCAAATCTCCAATTAATCCTGGTTTATTATTTCAGGCCACCTACTACCAGTCCAATAAAGAGTGCCTATTATATTTACCTTAGAATTTTGCATATTCAGCCCACCTTAACTCTTTGAACTTTATAGTAAAGCTCAATGGATATTTTAAGTGGGAAAATGGAAGGACAGAGACATGACACTACTTTCTCTGAATAATATTCCACATTTGAAAAGTTTACTGAAAACTTTTATTGTAATCAAAGTGACATAACGGGGTTGTAATGAATTCAGCAAATCATTCTGCTGATATTTTAGAACTGATACCAGCTTTTGCCAGGCAATTAAAAAATTCAAATGTGAAAATTTCACAGTACAGTAAACTCCACCCCAACTAATTAATGGTGGTTAAAAATAATAGATCCTAGCAAAACCTCTCATGTTACATGGTCACAACTCACAATTCTGTACAAAAGTTCGTGTTATAAAGCTCTGATGTAAAAATCAAATAATCAAGCAGCAATATTTTAAGTGCAGCACAGGGTCTTCCATATCATTATTTACAAGGCTTGAATCTCTTTACATTATAACAAAATTTAATACAGATGACTTAGTAATTAAGTCAATTTTTAAAATCTGTCCTACACAGTGACAGATTTCACTTTTTGGTCATCTTTCTCCTTCTCCTTTTCTTTGTCCTTGCTCTTCTTTGATTTCTTTTTCTTGTGTTTGTGTTTCTGGCTTTTTTCCAATTCTGCTTCAGGACCTGCATGTTTCTTATGCTTCTTATGTTTTTTATGTTTCTTGTGCTTTTTCTTTTCCTTCTTTTTCTTCTTCTTCTTGCTGTCCTGACTTTCTGCAGAGCTGGCACTGCTACTGTGGCTTCGAGTTTGGCTTCCAGAAGGGCTGTGACTTCTACTTGGACTAACACTAGGACTGCTCTGACTCTGGCTCCTGTTGATGCCTACCTGGTTGGCTGCGGCTGTGTCTGGACTCTCTTTTACTTTCTCCATGACTTTATCTTTTAGTTCCTTAGAAACTTTTCCTGAGGATTCTTCCTCTTTTACTGATGCATTGCTTTCACTGTCACTTTCATTATAGTCTGGTTCAAAAGCAGCTTCATCAGTTTCTCTAGTTAAGTCGGAGGAAAGGCGAGAAGAGTGACTTAACTGGGTTTTTGGCTTGGTAGCATTCTTGTCAATTTGCCCAGTAAACTGCTCTTTTTCAATTGTTGGGTCTGGTGGGTTAAGTATATAAAGTAATTTACTGCCACTTGACTCTTTATTGTTCCTCATTTCTAACACATGCTTCTCACGATCTTTACAAGGATTTTTATCTATGCATTTTGTCTCTTCGCTTAAGCGTTTAGCATCATAAGGGGGTTTATGGTCATGAGGTTTTTTGTCTTTTGAGGGACTAGAATTACTTTTTTTTGAATCTCCTGTTCCTTTTTTAGACAAATCTCTCTCCTCCCTTGGCTTAGTTTTCTGTCCAGATGCAGAATCTTTACTCCGAGAAGGAGAGTCTTTTCTTCTTGTTAATTCATTCCTTTCATCTCTACGTTTGGAACCTGAGTGTTCTCTACTCTCATAGTCCATTTTTTTGTCTCTATTAGGAGTGAAGTCTTTATTTGAGGAACCTCGAGTGGAATCATGCTTATCTGAAGTTCTAGTCTCTTTGGAAGATTGAGGCAAACTTTTAAAATTTCCTTGTTCATTCAGACGGTCCAAATTACTATCTTTCTCTGGCTGAGTATTGCTTTTCCTCTTTTCAGGGTTTTCCTTTTCCAATACTAAATGATCTCTATCTTTGGTTTTCCCCTTTTCACTAGATGCAGTGTTTTTTGAACTTTTGACTTCATGCTGTATAATTTCATGGCTCACTTCCTTGGTGACTTTCTGAACTTTCTCTGATGTCTCACTTTCTTTTTCAGTATATTTGACTGTATTTGATGGTTTAGTGCTAACATTTTTTATAACACTGGTAGGTTTTCCTACAGTTGATATAGGCTGTGTGGCTTTAACATCTTCTTCTTCAGATTCAAAGTCATCTTTATCCCATTTGGACTGAGGGACCTGAATCATAATAATAACATCTTCAGCAGGAGCTGTATTGTCATTATTATATTCTTCCATAGTTTTGATGACAGTTCTCTTTGTATCTGTTTTTTCTTCAGATTTTCTCACAGGACTGCCTCCAGTTGAACTTGTACTAAAAAGAAATTAAAATATTAAAAAGTAACATTATTAAACACTAACATAAAAAAGCTAACTTACACATGATGTTTAACTTTCAAAACCAATTATTTTGCTTTAATAAGAGATATAAATGATTTAAGTAAATGACTCCACAAAAACAATGTGACCCACCCTCAAAATCTACTTATATTAACAGTCCCTTTCTTAAAGGTAAGAGTACACCAGCCTAATTCCTAACATCAATGCACAGTTAATGAACACACTCCACTTTAACAAAAAGTACCAGCATGGATAAAATTAAAGAAAATTCTCTCTCCAAACCACCACCCCCACCCTCCTACCACCCATATCAGATACCTTGTATAGTCCACAAGAGTGGAGCTGGATCCTTCAGTTGCAGTTACTTTTCGTCTGACCTTTCCTTTGACTTTTTCTTGTTTGACTTTGCCAGATGTTGACTCCAATTTTTCAGAGGGTTCTTTTGTATTAGATACACTTTCTGTACTTCCAATTTTTTTACCAGTTTCTCTGTTGAGCTTGATTTTTTTGGTTGGGGCTGTTGATAATGAAGCTTTGTCTTTTTCTGGGGTCCTGTCCAACTTTTCGATATCAAGTTCCATTTTGCGTTTTGGTGATGGTTTCACTATTTCAGTAACCTCTAGTTTAGAGATTTTCATTGAAGATGACTCAAAATCTTTATCTACACCCCTTTCTTCAGTTTTTCTCTTTCTTTTTTCTCCCTTGCTGTCAAGTGACTTACTTTTCTCATTAGGTTTCTTGGTTTTGTCTTCCTTACTAGTTAGCTTTTCTGATTTGACATCTTTGGGGTAGTCCTTTTTCACTTTTTCCTCTTTGATGGGTTTTGTTTCTTGGTGTTCTTTTGCTGACTTAGAGTGAGCTTTCCTGGGGGTGCCAATGGTCTTTTCTTCTTTCTGAGAGGAAGATGATGATTTAGCATTGTCAGCCTTTGGAGTCTCCTCTTTGGCTTTTTTAAGTGGAGGCTCAGATCGAGGAGACTTTTCACGTTCCCCCTCCAGCTTTTCTTGGGGTCCCCTAGCAGGTCTTACAACAGTTTCTTTTTTGGATGCACCAGAGCCATCATTTTTTCGTTTGGTCTTATCACCTTTTGCTTTTGGTTTATCTTTTTCTCTTTTGTCTTTTTCAGACACTGACTTGAAAGTGATGGATTCTGCATCCATTGGTTCATCTCTAACTGGTGTAGCATCATCTCTACTCGGGAGAACAAATAATGAGTCTGTTTTATTCTCTTCACCACCTGTAGGTTCTCTTGACTTCCTAGAAGTTTCTAATAACTCTGGGTTTAAAAAGCCTTCACTCTCTTCCCCCTTTCTTCTCCTCCTATGTTTCTTATGTTTACTTCCTTTAGCATCTCCTGGAGCATTGTCACTGTCCTTCTCTTTTGACTTTGTACTGTCCTTCTGATTATGACTATCTCTTGTTGAAAGCTTTTCTGGGTAGTTGCCACCTATTGTCCGACTTCTATGACTCTGTCCACCAGAATAATCTTCTCTGCGGCCTCTTGTAAAGGGAGAATTCCTGATATTAAGTGGTAAAAATCTCTCTGGAGAAAAGTTCTCTCTATTTGCTGATGGTCTAGGCTGTGCTCCAGCAGCATAACCTTTGTAATATTTTTCATACCACTCTCTGTATTTTCTCTCCCATTCTCGGTAACGTTCTTTTTCAAATGGGTCTCTAAAGTCAACACTCCTTCCATAATAAGCTTTTATGTCATAAGGTGGTGGAACTTCTCTGTATCGATTAAAATATTCACGTTCTGTTTCCCCTTGAGGTACAGTACGTTTATTAGGAGACTGTCCCCTAAATGCTTGAGGAGATCTTGATCGTGAATGATATCGCCTATATGGGGGTGATCGCGACCTAGATCGATGATATCCATGAGACCTAGACCGTGAACGGTAATTTCGACTCTTGCCTCTGCCTCTTCTGGGATATGGAGGTGATCGTGAATAGGAACGCGAGTGTGAGCGGCTAAATGATCGAGAATAAGAACGGGACCGCGTTGAACCAGATCTTGATTTAGAGTAAGTATAAGAACTTCTTGAATATGAGGAACCACTATATGGAGATTTAGACCTAAAAACAAAAACAAAACAATAGTTGATAGTTGAGAAATACATACAAAAGAAAATATAGACCTCAAATTCTAGCATGCTTCTCCTCACATTTCCATTTTGCTTTATATTAAGTTTTATCTTGGATGACTGAAGAGGCACAGGGGCCTCTACTGAAATGCAATAAAGTACACAAAGGTCAGATCACTCACTTGTTACAAAACAAAACTGAAATCTTAACAATTAGAGTGAAGTGCATTAATGTGCCGTGATTTATATGAGCTAATTAACTTTTTTAAAAAAATGCCAATTAAATTAAAATTTCACTTCCTATTTGCTTATTTGAGTAATTTTCTTTGTCTTATCTTGGCTAATAGTCTAGCTTTGAAAGAAATCACATTTTAACTGTAGGCTTAAAAAAAGTGTTTTAAACAAACTTTCAGGGAATTTTTATAATTTACTTTTTCTATCAACGAAGGAACTTATATTCTACCACACATCATAATTACACAGGTTAATGTTCCAGCAAGAAGCTGTAGCCTTAAGTAACAGGTTCCTCAGAAATGTACTTTAGCTATACCCTTATTTCTTTCCTTCCACAAACATTTCCCAATTACTTCACACTATAAATAACTTTGAGGGACAAGGGCACTTTAATCCCCGTAACTGCTACTTCTACACAATAGAATTGACACTGAGACATTATTTAAAAAAAAAAAAAAAAAAAAAGGATATTGGGAAATAAGCTGCATCTCCATCTCTATATATCTAGACCGAATCAGAAAAACTCCATTAAGTGCAGTATTATTTATATCCATAGCTAATCCCTGGATATGCAAAGTCCCATTTGTAATTCTGTTGTGAAGGCTTGCAAAACACTAACCTGGAAAATGAGCGCCTACGCTCCTTTTGAATCTTTTTGTATTCCATCAATTCCTTAGCAAAATCATTTGTAAACTCATCTAGCTTGGACTTTTTCTTTTCCCTAGTAAAATAAAGTTAAAGAGTGAAAGTTAACAAAAACCATTTAAGAAAACTAACAAGACAAATGTAATTAGATCATGAATGAAATGAATGAAATTGCCATTAGTCTTCCACTTTAAAACTGTAAGTAACTAGGAGTCCCTGAGGAAGTTGCTTTTATGGCTTTGGTTCAATTTCTAGGTGATTTTTCTTGTACTAATTGGAAACACTGGAAAATGCTTCCAAAGATACCTGCATCAGAAAATGAAAGTATATAATAATTTCAAATTAAAACACTTACTCTTCTTTTAGCCGTCGTTGCTCTCTATAGAATTCTTCCCTGGATAGAGGTGGTGCTTGTGTTGTTGGGATGGTATTTGAATGAGCGGTCTGCACTCCTGATGATACCCAAGGTGTTGATAAATTGGCTGGTGCTGGAGGAAACCCTGGGGGAGGGACACTATATCCAGCAGGTGGTGGCTGGCCGGGAGGAAACTGAGGAGAAAACTGTGGTGGAGGAACACCTGGAGGGAGAGGCAGTGTATGTGGAGGAGGTGGATACAAAGGAGGGGGTGGCACAGGCACAAAAACTGGAGTTGCTGGTAGTGACGGGCCTTGAGTTCTCTGTGATCTTTCGCTGTGGTGTCGTCCACGGTTTATACTTCTGGAGAAATAAATTCCAAGATATTATTCCTTCAAACCAAAATCATCTGAGACAAGTAAGCTTTTCTTTTCTATCCATACTTATGTACAAACTTACAAACAATGGGATAGAGTAAAAACAAGTAAGTATAAGAACACTCATATTATTTATACGTACCATAATTTATATGTAAAAATAATTATAAAGGCCACCCAGGGACTGAGATGATATGCTACAAGTTTACCGGCCTTTTCTATTTGGCAAGGCTATATTTAAAAGTTGTCTTTTGTGAAGTTCAGATTTATTATCACTCTGTAATAATCTCATTACTTCCTTATCTGTCATTTAAAGGAACTAACTAGCAGATAGGTTACTGTCTCTGTAAAGTAGTTCTCCCCAAAAATGCCTTCCAAGACCAAAAGTTTAAAAGGAGAAAAAACTTCCTGTAATCTTTTTGAAGTAAGAAATGGGTAAAGACCCTTCAAAGTAGAATAAATATTAGTTTTTTTAATGAACATTTTAATGAACATTTTTAATGAACAATTAAAAACTTCACTGTTTTCTTTCAAAAAGTGTTAGGTACAAATAACGGCATGGACCAAAGTTTCTGATTTGTGCCTCATCAAAAAAACACTGGTTTCCAACTCTTTTAAAGTGGGTTTTTTTCCTGTTAAACTGAAGATTTTTTAAATGATAGGTAACTGGTATATAGCAACAGCAGCAAGGCTGTTTAAGATTTTAAGCCTCTTTTCAGAGTCTGATTTAGTAAACATCATCTTTCATTAACATGATCTATAATGAAGTCTTAATTAACTTTCAAAGGTTAGTAATTCTCAATGAAATACTACAAATACCTGTACTAATCCTGTTATAAAGTTAATTTTGGAAGACTATTTACCCTGGAGATGAGTATGACCAAAAGACTAAGACTTACAGCTTACTCTTTTTTCTTTTAAAGTTCATACTGAAATCTCCAATTTTTTTAAATTTTATTTATTTATTTATTTTTAGAGAGGGAAGGAAGGGAGAAAGAGAGAGAGAAACATCAATGTGCGGTTGCTGGGGGCCGTGGCCTACAACCCAGGCATGTGCCCTAACTGGGAATCGAACCTGCGATGCTTTGGTTCGCAGTCCACGCTCAATCCACTGAGCTATGCCAGCCAGGTCTTACTCTTTAGATTAACATTGCTTGTGCCTGTGGAGCCCCTAACAATCTCCTTGTCTCTTCTTTTAGAAAAGAAAAAGGAGAAGACTGGGACAATTGAGTCTGGATGGAAAAGAAATAAATGCAATTCTTTCTTCACACTTGGGAGCTGAGCTGGTTAACTTAAATATTATCTGGGCCTTAGTGACTTCCCCTGCCCTCAAAAAGAGTAAATGTAAGTCAATATTCTGCCATGTGCTGACAGAGAGAAAGTAGTCATTGGTAAAGGAGCCTTAAAAGCCATCATTAAAATAGTAAGTGTAATCTATTTTTTTTTCTAGGCCTCTTAAGGGCAATTATTGAAGACTTAAGTGAAATACGAGGGGAGACCCCCTCAAAACTGGAATTTATAAAAAATTGTGTATTTCTTTTTACATGTTTAAACTTCAATCACCTTCCAAGTACTCTATTGAGGTGTTTTTTCCACTGATCAGAACAGTTTCTGAACTTGTAAATTTAGATGCCCTTTCGTGCTTGTCATTTTTTGTTTCATCTCTTTGACATCAATAAAATGTTCCCCTACGAGGACTTTTTTCTTCCAGGGACAAAAAAAAAGTTGCCTGGGGTGAGATCAGATGAATAGGAAGGGTGGGGTATGGTGGTCATGCCATTTCTGGTCAAAAACTACTGAACACTTAGTGTGGTGTGAGCAAGTACACTTATATTTCATCCACCATGAAATGGGCAAATGTGTGTCAAGAATCTAAAAAAATAAAAAAAAAAAATTCACTGAACTCAGGCTCTCATAACACCACCAGCTGGTATACTGATACAGATGGGTCCCTGGAACACTTACCTAGTAGAGGAGGCCTGTACTACAAGAGGCTGAATGTCCAGAAGATAATTCCGGTTTTTTATGGGTCCCCCCTTTACAAGTATAAACCATTATTGTGCTTTAATTTCTGCATGTTATAATTTTCATTGTGCATCAGATTAGTGTTTTTCAAGATTTTTAGCAAGCTTACCTGTAGCAGCTCCTCTCCCCTCTTCTAATTTGCTGTGGTGGAGAAACCAGATATCCAAGCTTGTTGGAACTGTGTGGAAAGATAAAATAGGTTTGATTATAACACACTACTTTTTAGTGTGTATACTTACTTATTCTGAGTACTCTAAAAACTTTTTCTCTGATCCCAACTCTTAAAATGGTTCCAGATATCAGCAAATATTACAATTACTTAAAACTATTTTTTTCTGATTAACAATAATCATGCCTCAATATATTATTTTCTGCAATATTTTATATTAATTAGCATTCTATAAGTTACATTGTGGACTGATTGTTACAGAAAAGGAAGAAAGCCCTTTATCTGCTGGGCATTGTGTAGGCACTTTCCATGTTGAAGTGGGCAGTACCAGTCTAATTCTACAGATGAGGAAAGAGGCTGAGAGGTGAAACCACATGCCCACTCTCATGCTGTTAATAAATGGAGGAGCTTGGATTCAAACCCAGCTTTACCTATCTCCAAATCTCACACTCTTCCTACTGATATATTCTGCTAGTCTCTCATTTAACAAACATTTCCTATAAGAAATTTGCTTTATCTTTCAAACTAAAAAACCAAAGTTTTAGAATATATATACAAATATATAAGCCAGTTTATATGGATAACATAAGCAGAAATCATGGTATAAATAGATTAATCAGATTTATTAATGTACTGATTTTTAATACCATAGACAATCTTATAGGAAGATCAAAATTCTTTGTAGTTCAGGGCAGAAAACCATATCACACAGATTTTAATGCAACAAAATTCCATTAACACATATCATTTAACATCAGAAATTTTGTGTTTGGTAGGCTTTAATCTTAATTTGTATTTATTAATTCAAATTTTGAACATCCAAATGAAGAACAGGAAAAAATTCAACCAATTAGGATGAGTCATTATTTAAACTAGCCTTTCAAGTAATTCTCATCTATCCAATAACCACAACCCTGTCAAAAATCACTATTTGTTAACACAAAAGTAAAAAAAATTTATACTATATTTTAGAAAATTACTCATTTTAAGAAAATAATTCTTCATATAATTTTGAATGTGATGTTTTACATAAAAACTATGTTAACATGACATATAAAATGAGTTTACAACAAAAACCATTCAGAAATACACTACTCCTAGACTGTAGCTTTTATTGTATTATCTAAGTCAAGGCAATCAGCTGAAAATTATTTTAAACATATACTTACTGTTCCCAACCTGGTCGACCACCACCTGGACGAGCAGTATTTATTCTTACTGGACCTTGAATGCAAAAAAAACCCCAAAAACAGTAAGTAAATATGAAATTGTGTTTAAATAAAGTTAAAAGAAAAAAGACCAAACCAGAATGATTTTACTCACCAGTTGTAGGAATCAGCTGTCCATGCAATAATGACTGTCCGAGCAAAGATGGGGTTCCAAGTACAGGTACCTGGTAACCCTATAGGAAAAAATAAAAAGAAATAGTTAAAAAGAAAGGTTAAAAATGCTATTAAAAAAAAGTCTCCAAGTTTCAAAGCCAGTAAAACTTACCTTCTCTTCCATTAGAGCAGTAATTGCAATTGAAGAGGTTCCCTTTGAATGCTCTGATGCAAGGGCTGCAGCTGGCAATAATTTATTATCAGAATCCCTGGAAAACGATGTAATTTACAATACGTTAAAGTCATCACAAACAGAGGACTAAAAATCACAATTGTTTATTCATCACCTGCATTAAGATGAGTTAAATCAAAGATGATGAAAACTTTTGAGGAAAGTGAGAGACTGGACTGTTCAAAAGCCCTCCATATACAAGTGAACAGTAGAAAGAGGAAACCTCCATAAGAAGCACCATCTATGATTTGCAATAGATTATGTTAGAACTTAGTTCAGTTGTAATAATAAAGCTTGAAAAACAGAAACTTGAAGTGTGGGACAAAAAAAATACAAGATTAAGATTAAATTCTACTTCCAGCTCTGTCATTTAATCAAAGGAGCAATTCTCATAAGCCAATGAACTCTGGGCCTTATTCCCACAGTTAAATCAAATAAAAGGCTAAACTATCTGGGTCACTGGGATTTCTAAGTATACATGCAAAGGTCTCAATGCCTGAAGACTTCGCTTCAGCATGTCTGGAATTGGCCCCTGGCATCTATTTTTAAAAAACTGGTTGATTTTTTAAGAATCTATGAGGCAGTGGACTACATGGTCAAAGGTCCCTTTTATTTTTCAAGTGAAAGGATTTAAGTTTTCAATGCTTTTATACATAATTATGCTACAAAGCAATGATTATTTCTGACCTCTCTAGCTCTACCAATGTTTTATGTCTCCCTTCTCCACCTATTCAAAATTGCTCTCAGTTCTGCTCACAACTGTTCTGTTCTAATACCATCAATAAGACCACAAGTGAATTCTTTCTACTATGAACTGCAGAGTTATTATGTGATATGATTCAACATTTACTAGGGGGTATTGGCAACCTGTATAGATTTTTGACCTTGGGATGCTTAATCATTTGCCAATCATCTCCCCTTCATCTGCCTCTTCCTCCAGTAAGACTAAACCATTTCTTACAAGTCACCCACCTTACTGAGCACAGTGATCCACAAAGATGTATATACTGCATGTCACTAAAAACAACCATTAATGCAATATATAACCACGAAAACCACACTACCATTCTTACTTGTTTCCTAACACTGAGAAACCCTTAGACCTACCTGAAAGGTCCGTCTGATTTTTCTGAGTGGACCGATATGGAGACTGTTGCAGTTATATCAGGTACAGGCGCTGGGGTAGAAGATGAATTTCCAGGCACAGCAGGGGCCAAGGAAGACTGATTAGCAGTTAATGAAGTTATAGAGGGAGCTGGGTGAGCTGATGAAGATGTCACCGGAATCATCAGAGGGTCTTGTTGTCTTGATATTGGAGATCTCATCAGAGGCTGTAGGTTCCGCTGAATGAGTGGCCTTGGAGGTGGTATTGGTGGTGGTGGGGGGGGTAACTGTTTTCGGAGTCTTTTTGTATAACCAGTTTCATTTTTGAAGTTATTAACAGCCTACAGACATCATATATAAAAATGGACAAAATGCAGTGCTTAGTCAAGTATAATTAAGTCCAGTTTAAAAACACTTTTTCATAAAAGGGTTATTATAAAAGGAATAGAAAGATAGCTACCTGTCGTAAGAATTTATTGGCAATTAAAGCATCAGGGGAGACATCATTTTGATGACACGTTGGACATGTATGGTCATCTGATTCCAACAGTGCTGTTCTTATACCTATGTATCAGATTTTAAATATTAATCATTTAAAAGCATAGTACTATTCAGTTACATTACTGTTTTCCAAGCATACATCACTAATCATTTCTATCCTTACATTAGGAAACTTAAAAGTAAAACCCCTCACCTCATAGCACTCTGCTCTAACTTCTACCTTAAAAATAGAAATCATGCAAATAACTTAAACAAACATTTAAACTGAGTAAAAAAAAAAGAGCACTCTTTCCCAAATACTTTTTTCCTTGTTGAGCTAGTAATTGGAATATTACAGGAAAAAAGTAGCCTAGAAAAAGAAAAACTTTACATGGCTTACATTGGGTTTAAAAAAACATCACCAAGAAAGAGCATTGTAAGAAACTGAAGCATTATTCAGTCAATGAAATCAGAGACATCTATACCATGCTTTAAGTAGAAATAACACTAAATTACAGATTCAATCATTATGTTCCAATGTAGTAAAAAATTCAGTAATAAGTGGTTTGTTAAATCCAAGAAACACTCTGAAAGACATCTTAAGTGACTTCCTCTCTTGACTTTGGTATTCAATAAAGAAGCCCTCAAAAAACAGACTTATATTTCAAAATTATCTTTAGAACAGTAATATTTTCAGATGATACCATTTTCATGTTGGTAAGGAATGAGCTTGGGATTAAGTGGCAGACAAAACGTGCTAACATAAGTGATCATAAAAAAAAAGTCACAAGTAACCACATGGCAATTTTTTTGGTCTCTGTTTACAGAGAGCAGTTCTAAATTACATTTAGAAATGTTACAATATGATAGTCATTCCTCATCCATGGTGGGAAGGAATACATTCCAAGAATTCAAGTGGATAACTGAAACCTCACATAGTACTGAACCCTATATATATTATATATTTTTTCCTATACGTATATACTTTTTCACTTAAGGGAAGTACTTTCTGGCTTCTCTTTGGCATATATGAATTGCCAACATCACTACTCTTGTGCTATGTCAACATTACTAAGTAAGATATGAACACTTGAATATGAATACTGTGACTCCATGACAGTAGATGTAATAACCAAGGTGACTATTAAGTGACTAATGGGTAGGGAGTGTATGTGGGGTAGAGACACTGAACAAAGGGATGATTCATTTGCTAGGTGGGGAAAGATTGCTCGGTGTGAGATTTCATCATGCTACACAGAATGGTGCACAATTTAAAGCTTATGAATTGTTTATTTCTGTAATTTTCCACTTAATATTTTCAGACTGTGGTTGACAGGGGTTAGTTGAAACCACAGAAAGCAAAACCTCAGAGAAGAGCGGAGCTACAGTAAGATATTTTTCACAATCCAGGAAAAGGAATTAGTTACCATTTCAAAATATTTCCAGATTACCTAAGGTGCAAAGGCCTTCAAAGTTCTGGATACCTTCTGAAATGTATAGGAAACAAAAATCTTACATTGTATAAAACCTAAAGTACAGTCACCATAATGAAGGTATAGGAGGTAGTTAATTCTATTATTAAAACAACAGAGAGGCTGTTGTTTAAAAAAAAAGGAAGCGCCTGGCTGGTGTAGCTCAGTGGATTGAGTATAGGCCTGCGAACCAAAGGGTCACTGGTTTGATTCCCAGTCGAGGCACATATCTGGGTTGTGGACCATATCCCCTGGTGGGGGCTGCGCGAGAGGCAACCACACATTAATGTTTCTCTCCCCCCTTCTCTCTCCCTTGCCCTGTCTCTAAAAACAAACACTAAAATCTTAAAATAAATATAAATAAAATAAGTAGCAACAAAAATACAGTTCTCACTATTAAATGTTGTATCAATTATCAACATTTCATGTTATTAAAATATACAATGTTGCTAGGTGCCTTTCCAAGTAGAACAGCTGACACTTGAATATGAGTTTTAGCTGTGTGGGTCCACAAGGATTTTTTCCCCAGTATGATTTTCTTAAGTCAAAAGTTATATTCTGATTTTTGTCTGTGCAGTGGGTCAGTCAGTGCCCCTAACCCCTGTGTTATTCAAGGGTCAACTGTATACATATTCTAAAGGACACATCTTCAAAGGCTCAGAATGTCTTACATTCATCACAGTAACTGTTTCCACAACAGGGAATGACAACGGCATCAGTCATAATATCTTTGCAGATAAGACACAGCAATTCATCTGGGATAGGATCGTCTTCCTCAGAAGAAGAAGATGGTTCCTCTGGTAAGAAAGGTGGTTTTTCTTTCTTCCCAATTGCATATGCTTCTCTGTAAAAGAAGGTTTTAGCATTTAAACAACATTAAGATGGCAAAGTATTTCAAGATAATTATATGTTCTACTATACTCTAATAGAAGCTTATCTTTCAGTACAATGCCTGATGAGTTGACACAAGTGTAACAACTTCCAAAACAAGAGAGCAATTATGAACATTCTACCTCTAAACAACAAAAAGACATGAAATGAAAATCCTCAACAAGTAGAAAAAGAAACAAAGAAATGCTATAAAATTGGCTAAATAGATCTCAGAATCCATAACTGAGGGCCAGAAAGGTAAAGTGACACATTCAGTGCCACAAATGGCACAGAAAGGATTTGAACTTCGACATGACAATACCCTGTCTATGGCCATCCCACCCTGAATGTGCTGTGCCCAATCACATTGGGCTATGACAATACCCTAATTACATTTTCCCCCCTACCCTATCACGTTTCCTAAAGAAGAAAAAAAGTCCCCCTCCATAGTCTAACAATCCTCAATACCTGTGAAGGTAGTGAAGAGTGAATGTCATAATATGGGAAACTAAAATTGGTACAATTAAGGGGAGATACTATGTCACCATGCACAAATGATTAACAGCCAGTGGTTTACTTATAATAATCAGTATTTTAAAAGAGATGTATCTATTTATAGTCAATCTTTACTTAAATGATTAGAATATGTGTCACACAAATTTAAAGTAACACCTCATTAGAAATTTTGGGTCCACATTTTTGGTAGAAATGCATTATGCAGACATGCTAGATATTAAATATATTAAAAATAAAATAAAAGACACTACTCTGACTCATCATGACTGCTTCCAACACCCCCATCTTCTCTGTAATCAGGCTAATTTGTAAAACAGGAATTCTTAGAGAAATCCTTTCTATCTCACTTAGGAACAGAGTGTGTTTATCTCAGCTGGACAGAGAAGGTACCTTATGTGTGCTATTTGTGTTGCAGTTGCTCCATAGACATCACCACGATTCCAGAAATAAGTGTCAATTTGCTTATGCCCCATTGTTCCCAATTTTTGAAAGAGGAGTCTCCCACTGCCCAAGAGAGAAAAGAAAAGGAAAAAAAAAAAAAAGAAGAGAGGACAGAAAAAGAAACAGAAGAGTCTGAGTTGCTTATTAGTGGTGTTAGTGGAGAGGGTGAAAGTTTCAATTAAAATATTTGGGCTCCCATTTTCCCCAGCATTTGCTGTGTGTTTGGCACAAATGGGCTTTCTGTATTTCAGCATTCAAAAGCAATGAAGTTAATTATTAGTTAGGGTTCACAGGTGATGCTAATTTTTCCAACACAAACTTCTATTTAAATACTTTTACTTCTATATATTATTAAGATGAAGCGGTCTGCTCTTAAACTGTGTCTGTAAAAACATCAATTTCAACCTAAAATTCTTTGGAAGCATGTATGAAATGTATGACTTAGAAAGAGCTGACAACAGAGTACACTAAGATGAACTGCAAAAACACAAGATGATAACTGATAAAAACAGATGGGAGTGAAGTTAAGAAAGTGAGCAGGGTTGGGAGTTTAGGAAAACACATCTGTGACCTAAAACAATGCATTTACTGAAGTACCTACTAAAAAACACTGCCTTTTCAACATTGTCCCATGGCACAGCCACTTTCATTGTCCTCTCTTGCTAAACTATACTACATTTCAATATAGCAAGGAGCTGAGTAAAAACTGTGTTCTTACATATAATTTCTTTTACACTGAGAACAGGGACATCTATTGTCTAATGTGATGTCTGCCAAGGTAATTTCAATATCTCCTGGAGGACTTATTAAGAGTGCAACCAGAGTCCTAGCACACAGCCTCTGAATCACTTGGGGGTGGGGCGGCACACGGGTGCCCAGGTCACTTAATCCCCTTTTTAAGAGATTCTTATGCACTCTAGTTAGAGAACAGTCCAAAGTAACACATAATATTGTGTTGTGTGAGTACACAACTTTTGAGGGTAACAAAAAAGGTAATTAAAAGTATTAGTAAGAGTACATCACATAATTGAATTATTTCCCTAGGTTTTTACGCCTACCCATCTACCCATTTCATAAAAAACTGGCTAATAAAATAAACTATGCAAACATTAAATATAAGCATTAAGGTATAGCTTACAGTGCTAGAGATGACCTGAACTGACAGTTTACAAAATAAACCGTACTTTCACATTTTCAGACTCACACAGATACCCCAGTATTTCGTTCCTTCTTGGCACTTACATTTGCCTTGGCATATTGTAGAACTTTTATTCTTAAGCCTCTTATTTCTCAAAATGACTAAGATATTCATCTCGTTCACTTAAAAAGTGAAGTAACATGTAAAGTTATATGGGAGTATGTATGTGAATGAGGAAGAAAGCAGGGAATGACAGAAAAAGAAAAAAAATTAGAAGACTACAAGGGAAGTGGCACTCACTGATAACAAAACCCCCCAAATCCATTTTAAATTTGCTTTTTAAATGGAGCAGACTGCAGCCTCTCATTCATAACACAGAAGTTGCCAAGCCCCAAGCCCAAGATTAAACAGAACACTACCATAACCTGGAATGACTACAGTCCCCACAGGCCACATCTAATTTGAATACTCACGCATCTATAGTTGGTATTGCATATTTTCCAGTGTTGGTGAGCATTGCACCTTTCATGTTAGGATCTTTCACTTCCATCATGAAACTTCTGGGAATTCCAGTGCTTTTTTTAATCCTAGGACCAGATTCAAAGTTCTTATCCTTTTCAGAGGGAAAAGGAGGGAGAGAAAAAAGTTACCTTTATTTAATAGCAGCTAACATGCAGTGTTTACCAACTACTTATATTATTTGTAGTGTCTTACACATGATTTCATTTAATCCTTACAATAGTCATGTGAGGTACTATTATTATCTTCATATCACAGGTAAAAAATAACATGCTTCGAGAAATCAAGTCACCTGACCAAGCTCCCTCAGCTATTAAGTGGCAGAGCCAGGATTTGAAACTGGCAATGTGGCTCCAGAGGCTGTTGTCATCTGCCATTGTACTATAGAAGGCACTATTTACCAAGTAACTGTAATGACTAGTAATTGTAAGAAAGTAAGCTGTACCATATTTTGTACTCTGGACTTACCCCATTTGTTGGGCAATTCTTAATATAATGGCCAGGTTTACCACAACGGAAACAGGTATAAGATGGAGGTGGTGGACCTAGAGGTTTCTTCATGTAACTGAAAGGGAGAAAAAATTCCGTGTACACAAAGAACCAAAAAAAATAATGCTTCTCATTGGGTGTGAAACCCACCCCAAAGTCCCTATTAGCATAAAGTACTTATGAACTTACTTGATTGGGTCGTATTCATGGCCAGATTGCGACATCATTGCTTTAATTTTATCTTCTTCAGAAGCATTGGCTTCAGCCAGATTGGCAGTCTGTTTAACAGGTAATTATTTGACACACACATTAGAAACACATTTAAGACCACACAGCCAAAGACACCACCACTCATCCTGTAAAGAGCAGTATCTAATCTTGCATAAAAACAGCTATTTACAAGTATAACCCAGGAGAGGCACTGGAAGTTCCTCAGGTGTTTGAGTGTCTGTGGGGCTGAACTCAGTCTTTCTGGGGGTACTCAAACCTTAGACCCTGTTTGTACCGTGTGTTGAGAGTTGCACACTCCTCCTCCAAGAGTTAAAAACTGTGATTAAGTTAGAAACACTTGAAGTTTTTCCAACCTTAAAAATAACTCAAGTGTCACAGCATTAAGACATATAAGATATAAACTATATACTGTTTATAAACTATATAAAGTATATAGTTTATGCTTACAACTGAGAGGTAAGGTTGGGGATAGAATAACACCACATTATGCAGCTGACATTAAAAATCAGAAGCTCTTTAGAGAGTGGTGTCAGCTTCAAATCAAGTGCAAAACACATGCAATGAGCATTCAGTTTTAAATCCAACTCTCTGAAGTTTTATAAACGTCACCTTTAAGATATATACAATAGTCTAGATATAAGCAGGGTCTAAGGGAGTCCTAATAACTTCAATCTTCAAGCATCTAGCATTCATAACAGCCACTCATTGGGTTTTAATCTTTACATTCATCCACAAAACAAGCAACCAGTTTTAACGTTTTATTGTAATTTCATATACAAAGAATGCTTAACATTAACAGAGCTTAGAACAACAGCAACATTTACAGAAAAATGGATTACAGAAGTTGAACAACTAATTTGTTTGAACCCAAACATTTACAAATAGTTAAAAAAAAAAAACCCCAAACCTCCAAAACTCCCCAACTGCTTCCCACAGAGAAACAATGGTAGGAATAAACCCAAATTCAAACGTGATCCTTAAAGTACATAAGAATTAAAACAGTAAACTAGAAGTTGGTAATGATATCAACTCTATGCTAAACCACTTTGTATGAGAAAATTGTTAGAGGATGGTTTTAGCCCACTTTAATGTTTAGTTTTCCTAGAACAGGAACTTAAAAACTGTATTTGTAACTAGAACATTTTGGGAGATACAGTCTAGGGGAAAAGGATACAACCTATAACAAAGCCAAGGAAAAGATAGGACATCACCCATGGAAAGCCCATCAACTCATTAATCTTGGTTGCTAAATTTGGTTTTACATTTCTGACAGTAGGGGAAAAAAAGATTTTTGGAAAACTTTCTTGGCCCTCAAAAATCTGCCTATCCATAGTATTTGCCTTTTTCTTTAAGGCATGGTTTACAAACTAAATCTATTGTTTCAAAAAGTAATCCATCACTAGTTCTTTCCCAAACAAAAGCACACATTGTTGAGCATAAAATGTAAGCAATTTTATAGTAAAACATGGCATATACAACGATTTCAGGAGGACACAATTTGCCCCCCTGCCAAACAAACACATCAGTGTATGATTGCAAACAGCTTTACACATTTACATAATTCATGTAGTCTGTGTTCAAACAAATTAGGTTGTTTTAAAATTTTTTCTAATGCAGGCAGACTGCAAGTCTATTGCATAAAGAAGCAATTATATCACATTTAAAATGCTGACCTTCATAGGTTCAATTCAAATATTCAAGAAAGAACCACGCAATCGTCCATGTAAAGGAAAGCTTCTATTTGGCTGCTTAAAGGAAGTCCACATAATTTGCAGCCAAAACCAGGGAATTCCTCCAGAACTTTGTTAGTTTCCAATGTATAATTAAACAAAATGTATGAGGGAAAAAAAAGTGTAGCTTCATGTGTTTCTTCTGTCTTGAAGATGAAAATACTCCAACATTACAGTAAGGCTGACAAAATATTCCCCCTATCTTCTCAAAAACCACTACTCTTTACAGGATAGTAATAGTAGGTACAGTGTTTTTACAAAGTATTGCCTCCCCCAACCCCTCCAAAACAATTGCTTCACATAAAAATACGATGTTAGAAAGAGATTTATATTTTCAAGAATATATGCATATATACCTTTGTAAGCTGGGCCAGAGAAATAGACGCAGAAGAGTCATCAATCTGTTCACAAAAAATTAAACACACATTCAAGTTCCACACTGAAAACATCTGAAAGTGATCAATTTAGTCCCTACTGCCACTTAATGTTTAAATATTGGGCATTTTATTAGAAATTGTCCAAAGAATGTTACTGTCTAAAAAAATGTTTTAAAGCTGGAAGTGTAACTTACCCCATTTAACTCTCCCTACATATTTCACACTCAGTAGTAAGGGCTAACCGTTAAGAGAGGGTCAATCAAAATGAGAAAATGGGGTCAAGTATATCACATAGGCACTCTGTTCAGACTGGTGACCAAATGTTAAATAAGAGTCCAATGTCTCCCAATGGTCTCTAAATGTGATGATGCTCAAGACAATGAACATTAGAAGAGAGAATACGAAACCTATCTTTCTGGAATGCCATTACACAAATTGTAAAACAAGCAGCTCTTTAAAGGCTCAGATAATCTTTAATGAAACAACTGCCACATAATTACTTTTCCCCAGCATATACTGCTCAATCTGGGTAAATTTATTCTCCCACAGAGAGAGTAACAATAACTTCTTGACAAAGAAACCACAGCTTTATCAAAGCAAAGATAAACCAAACAAAAAGCGGAAACAAAAGGTACCCTGGGGCAAGGGTGAGCAGCTGGTACATATAAGGATAACTTGAATATGTGGAGAAAATAAAGTTAATCAAAGGGAGCAAGTATTATATAGGATGGATATAATAGGAGCTTTAAAAAATGTGTTTTCGAATGTGACATTCTTAAATTTTTCATTATTTGGTCCCCTGACATGACTTTAGTATCAGTTTTAAAAAGTGTACATGTATGTGCATATACTTTCACACACATACATGCATGTTATCTTTAGCATGTAACTGTGAAGATGTTATTTCCATACAGGTGTACCCAAATTAAAACATTAGCTTCCTATGCACTAAGGAGCATGTTATAATTCTCTCATTTTTGGTTATAACTCTAGTTTAAAATAGAGAGAATGTAACAAGATGTCTGAATCAAAGGAAAAACAACAAAAGTGAGTCTTCATCAGGTATTTTTCAAGTATTTCCAAGTATTAAAAGCAGCGTGATGTTAAGAGTCCCAAACAGAAATATAACAAGTTTCAATATGAAGTTCTTACCAGAATGACCACCACAGTAAGAATTCAATAAATGCAAATTAAAAAAATGTTGGCTAAATTTAAAATACATTTTATAAATATCTTAGAATTTTAAAAGTTAGTTTGGTGGATATTATTACTGGGATGCTTACACAAAAAGTTCTTAGCTCTATGCTGAGGAACTCTGCAGAATTCATAATGTACTTTTTGAAAGAAATCTTTTTAGCCAGAATAAAATGACCTAGTCAGTCTATTCTAGAGGGTTACGTTTTACATCAACCAGGAATTATTTGAATTTAAATAACAAGAACTGAATAAATTGCTGTCGTCCATCATCTATACTTTATGTCTAACCAATGAAACAAATGGCCTTTAAAAACAGTCCATTACTACCTACAATATGATGCTGATCATTTCCTTAGAAAGTAATCAGTTATATTAACTTTCTTACTGTTGAAACTAAAAAATCAGCATTTTTGTTCTTCCCACTCCTAACACTTAAAATACAGCTGACTTTTTGTTCTTATGCCAAGCTTTCTTGTCCTTTCTACTTTCTGCCAACCTGTTATTAGTATTGTATATTTACTGGGTTGAAAGTGGTTTCAGATATTCAAAGGCATCTAAATCACTTTTTTCCCCACCAAATAATCACCATAGCCCCTAAATACCTTATAATCCACAAGGAAGTCAAATGTACCACAAATTTAGAAGGGCATCCAATTGTTTTCTACATATAGCCAGGCATGAATAAGTGAAAACTGCTGACAAGGAATGGTTTAAAAATGACTAGAAATTTACATGTACTAAACCAAATAAATACAGTAACTCTCAGACACTACTGATAAAAATCTGCAATCTTCAAAACAACTGATCAATGCACACTGTAGACATCACTAAAATTTAAGATACCTCCCCACATCCAATTTGTGGTCTTGCTTCCAGGAACAAGAATCTTAAAATCTTCTTATACGTCAAACATACTTGCTTGAAATTCAAGGACCCTACACAATGTAATTCTGATAGCACCCAGCTCTGCAGTCTCACAATGGAAGGATGACTAAGTCAACAAAGCTGAGGAGTGGAGACAGAAATAAATAGCCATCCTTGATTAGAGATGGCTAAGCTACCAAAATGTACATACATTCACCTTTACTAATCAGAATCTAAAACCTAGATTAGTGACTTTATAGTACTTGGATTTTGTGAATGTGTACAATACATGGGATTCTTAAGTCTCCTAAGATGGACACATCATGCTTGATGAATCCAATCTCTTTTCCCATCCTAAATGTCAGCAAATGTACCCCCAAGCAAATAAATGATGGAGATGTTTATCAACTTATCTAATGCCTCCATTTCAGATCATTCTAACCTAAAGATTAAAGTCACTTTTAAAGTACAAAAAAAAAAAAAAAAAGGAAAAGAAAGAAAGAAAAAATAAAGAAAGAAGAAACCTAAATAAGTATAAAATAAACTGCTTCTTGTAAGTGTAATACAGACATGCCAGGGAACACACAAGGCTAAAAGAATGTTAACTTTATTTATGAACATGTGATTTGTGTTTATACACATGCTAATAAACAAAAAGGAAATAACTGTTTTCAAGAAATAAAACTTTATCTGAATTAGTTTAAATACTCTATAAAATGTACTTTATACAAAATGTGTTACATTAACTACTACAGTCACCGAAATGTCTTCTATTTTGTGCTAGCATTTGGATACATAAAAGTCAGTTTTAAACCAATCACCAGCAAAACAGAAACTTGGACAGTTTTTACAGCATTATGCTTAAAAAAAAACAAAAAACAAAAACCCACATACCCCAAAAGAGGGGGGGGGGGGACCCAAGCACTATGAGTTTGGAATCACTGTATTTAGTTCCATGGGAACTAAGGCCATATATACTTTAGAGAACAAGTCCAAAGTTCAGATTTACTATGTTATCATGTTTAAGATCCAATGATCCAAGGTTAGTGAAATGCCTGATACACAATTCAAGATCAGTATTTAAAAAGAATAAAGTGAAACAGCAAGCAATACCCTTGAATTCTAAATGAAGACTTCAGATATCTTGTATTGTGTACAAATCAGCCTGAGCAGTCAAATGTTTTCAGAACCATCCAGTTTACAGAACCCAATTACTGTAGACCTGTGTTCAGAAACAGATGCTTCACCCCACAACTGAGGAATGCTACTAATTGTTAGCTCGAAGTCAAAACAGTGTCATACTTCAGATTAATCTGTGATAAAATCAAGATGCTACCCTGGTTAAGGGCAGTTACCTTTGATAAACTATAACTGTCAATTAGCTTACAATTAACGCAGCATTTTAATATCTTATGAAAAAAGGGAAGTACTTTAATTTGGACAACTGAGCAGACTAGAACTGAAAGACCCTGAATTAAAATTTGAAAATAATGTACTCAATTGTATAAAATCATCAAAAAGACACTGATAATACCCATGGGGGCCCCAATTTCAGGTTTTACTTTATAGTATGGATAGAAACAAAGAATAGGAGCTCAAACTTGCCAAATAAAGCAAAACTAAATAATAAAGCTGCATTAACGGTCTCTGGAAAGCTTCTTCTATGAGGTGTCTGAACTTTGTGAAAACATCAAACTTTAATATGAGCTTCGCATGTTGCTAATGCACTTTTCAAAGCCATCCATCAGGCAGGGGGAAAAAAATCTAACAAAAACTAAGTGATACAACGTGAAAATGGCAAAATATACACTCCAAACATTTTTTATTGCAAGAAACAAAAAGCACACAACAGCCTGTACATACATACAAAATACTAACTATAGACAGACAGATGTAGAACATGTTGTCATGTTCATTAGTATAAAAACTACATGATCTAAAAAGGATCATACATTAACTATACAACACAGTGTCATAGAGGGTTGCTGTCATAGTTAATATGAAACTGTTTTGGGGGCACAAAAAACCCATTTCTACATAATAAGTGTGCAAATTATGCCATATATATCCAGATTCAACTGAGCTGTAATCAAAATACATTTTATTTACAATATATACTATGATCAGTTGGATATTAAGTTCTAAAATGCTTTACTTCACTGCTACATTATAAAGGTAAAAGCAATGTGTAGAAAAAGTGTGAGATTGTGTTTTTACATACTGCTTTTGAAGTTCCCATCACTGGTTCAGTTCGACTTCTACAAAACAAAAACAAAAGTAACATTAGCTCTGGGGGCAGCTATTTAGGATTTTTTGTGCTAAAAAAAATATTAATACATATCTCTAATCACACATTTACAGGTCAATTTTCCTTTGGGACAAAGATTGAAAAACAGCCAATTTCCAAAATAATGAATATACTACTTTGATTAATGGTCACCACCTTTGAACACAAACAGTTTAAGGTATTATCTATGGTTAAAAAAAAAATACTGGGCAATTCTAGAGTAGGTGTATCTTGTCACTTACAATGACTTTTATTAAGGAACTTTGTGGTTATTCCTCCATAAACTGCAAATTAAATTATCCCCTAGTTTTTAATAGGTACAAATATAAATTTTTATACATCAGATATTCTTAAAACAAGCCCACTGTTAACATCTATAATTTGGATTCCTGAGAAATTGTGCTCCAAACACTGATTTCAAATCCCGAAAGACAGGCTGATACTACTTTATTTCAAATTTGAAAAACATTTTTGTGTACTGAGTTGCTTTTAAATTTATGTACCACTGAATTTAAAAGGTTTCAAAATAATGGTGAAAGATTAAACAAGAATTCTAACTTTCAGAAAATACAACATAGTGTGACAGACTATTCTAGTAAAAAAGAGTAAGTTAAGCAGTTATGGAGAATTAGATAAATTGACTTTTAAAAGAACATAAAAATAAGCCCCAAAAGAAACTCCTTTAAAAGTCCACACAGGACACAGGCCAGAGGTTGAATTGCTAAATATAGCTTTTAAATGGTTAGTTTTAGTTTTAAGTTTATGCTATCCTAAGTATAGAGAAATGTTAGAAGCTGAAACACGTTTCTACGTTTGTGCGTGATTTGAAGTCCTGAGATAAAAATGAAGTTCTCATTTTTTTAATATTTGCTCAACAAACTCAGAAGCATTTTGAGGCAGATATATTAAAGGAAATCACACCCATAGTGAATTAACATGCAGTCCTGTAAAAGCCAGCTTATATCCCCAAGTACTTCAAATAATTCTCCAACAGTTTCTGAATATCAAAAACCAAATAAACAAAAAAACCCCTGAAACTGAATGTTTTTATTTTTATTTGCTGTCTCTTTATTCTATTAGGCAAAGTGCCCAAGAGAATGAAACTCAGTATTTTTAAAAGGCACTTGGTAAATTAAAGTGTAATTTCACACTAGATTTTAGAATTAATGTCTTCCTTATTATTTCTCAAAATTATATTGTTAAAGGCACATAATTCACTTGGTATTTATAGCAAAAAAAGTATTCAGCTTTTAAAACTGTTACTATGGAGAAGTTATTATACAAGGTATTAACCTGCAGATGTTATATGGAAGAGACTTTTATAGCAACCGATAAAAATAATCCCCCTTTAGTGAATTTCTTAACCTCTAGACTAGTCCTAAGATATTGATGTTTTCTTACTCCAATCATGGTGATTTACCATGTGCCAGGCACCATTTGTTTGTATCTCTATTCATTTGGAGGACCTCTGAGGTAGACTTTAGGAGATATAACCCAAGTCACACAATTAGTGTGAAACAGTAAGTGAAGTCAAAGCTAAGTCTGATTCCAGTGTCTGCTCATAAATTCTATAAATTCTATAGCATCCCAATAAAACCTCTTATGGATGAATAGCAAATGTTAACAATACTGAATATTTTTGATGCTGTCAAAATATTTAGGACAGATCTTGTAAGAAACTTACATACTTTTTTTAATAGTAAGGGAAAAATGAAAGCACAGAGGCAAATAAAAACAAATAAGGGTACAAAAATATTTGTTCACTGTTCAATCATTTTCTTGCCTATATTTCTTGCCTAATTAGAACATCTTTCTAATCACCTATATAGGGCAAAAATTCTTCCTAATAGTGCTTACTCCGAACTACATACAGATTAAGTTAACCTAACCGAAGAAGGGCGAAGAGGAGAAATCAGGAAAAAGAACAAACCCATCCTCACAGTTTTAAAATTGAGGAAATGTATTCATTAGGGTAAAATAATGAGTTTTATTCTAAAATATACCTGGTTACTTCTTAAATAAGTCTATTATTTTGAGATTTAAATACATGAAATTTGATAAATACTTACATGACATATGTCTTGCTTGTAGATTTAACACCTCCAATAGGAATTCTTCTAACAATTACAGATGAGTTCTTAGGAATTAGAGCATTATCATCAGTATATTCTGGAAATAAAACAACAGAATTAAGTTCCTATTTGGAGGTTTGGGTAGTCATAGTCCTGAAGAAACAGATAACTCTAACCAAACATGAATTTTATGGGAAATGAATAGAAAAGACCATTATTAACTACATGTTCCTTGCATCTAGATTACCAACACTGTCATAATATCCAAAGCCATTAAGGGACTTCCCTCCAAATGACACCAAACAGTGTCAGCTGGTTCTTGGCCCTGCCACCTCTACTTATGTGGAACCTCAAATTTCAGTGAGACTGAATCATTCTCTAGTTTACTTAGCTAGTAATTCTGATCAGCTGAACTATGAAAAAAGCTGTTATATATAATGAAGAGACTCTGTCTCTCCTAATCTCTAAACATGAGTATTACTGAGGAAAACAGACTAAAAAATTAAATTGATGTGTCTGAATACAGAAAAAAGGATTTTATAATAAAAAATTAAGTAGGATGCAACTCTGAACAGAATGTTGATTCAAGGAACTGGTATTTGAGACTTAAAAACTGAGAAGTCAGTCAGATGTGCAAAAATGCTGGACAGTTTCAGACAGAGAATAGCAAGTGGAAAAATGACACAAAAAGACCAAGTAGCTGAAGAAAATGAAAAAAAAAAAAGACATAAAATACAGTCAGAAAAGTACCATATATTGATTTATATTTTGTTTCTAAGTATAACAGAAAGTCACTGAAGAATTTTTTTAATGGCAATTTGATTTATGTTTAATCATGAACCCATAGGGGAATAAAAGCAGAAACAGGGTAACTAATATGGGAGCTACTGTAAATTCCAGGTAGGAGATAAAGATATTCTGTGCTAGGATATGACAGAGAAATGGAGAATGAGAATGTTTGAGGGAAAATTGCCAAGGCTCATGCATGAACTGAATTGGGGTGAAGGAGAAACGTGAATTTCTGGGTTGTGGTTTAAGCACTTGGATGAACAGTGATGTCACTTTCTGAGAAGACAAATGGAGATGAATGGATCAGATTTTTCTACTCTTTGACCTATTATTGCAATATTTTTGTAAGCATGGAACTTAAAAAGTAACTGGACCAATGGATTTAACTATGGCAAAGAGATGCTAAAGGAGGAACTTATAAATTACCAAAAAGAAAAATAATCCACTACAGGGAAATAGATGTAAAAATCTATACTCCTCCCTTAATCACACAATCAGACATTAGGGTTTACTGTTAAAAGTTATTGAGTTTACTTGCTTCAGTTAAGTTACTCAGCACCAAGTGACTGACTTCACTTTATACACACACACCAGTTTTATTATTTTTAATCATAATACTGTTAGTATTTCCTGTTATGAACCACTGTGCAGGAAAAGGCTCTTTTCAGGATATTTCAAGCAATAGGTTACATCTCACAGGCATTGAGATAGAGTGATGCAATTTCCTAAATTCAGGAATACCAATGTAAGCCTGTCATTTTGCGTAGTTCATGACAGTTCCAGATGCCAAGCAAGCTCTGAGTAAGCAAAGTTGGGAACAGAGGAGATGGGAATTAAAATGCAAATTCTAGAATCAAAACGTGGTGTCAAACACCTGACAGTTTCTGAATATTTAACTCTCAAAAGTGTTTACGGTGGGGGTGGGAAGCAAATGTGTTCATAGTAGACTTAATTCAATTGAGTACAGTGCTATGTCAAATTAAAAGGTGCCCCAACACCAGATGCTGTAACTGATGTTTTAATTTGTATGTTCCTGAACTACACTGATTTCCTAACCTTAAATACCTCTTTAGTAACCTGTAGCTTCAAAAGACTCTTTTTATGCACCAGTGTAATTTTTAATTAAAAAACATCAAGACCATGGATGAAAAGAAAAACAAGATGAATGTGAGAAATGAGGAAAGATAGTATGAGTATTTTAAAAATACTTCACCCTCAGCTTTAAATCTTTCACACTAAGTTCAAAATGAAGGCTTTTTTTTTTTTGGAGGGGAGATACTGCACAAACATTGAAAAACAAGTTTATATAGTTGTTACATTAAGAAAAACATAAAAAGATCATTGGAATTTCACTTTGAAATGGTCTAGAAATAAAACAGGATTCTTAGGTCTAAAACATGACACTCTGAGTCAAGCATTTTAATCTAACAAAGAACTGAGTGCCCTAAGCATAAGCAGATTAGGCAATTTAAACATTAATTCCAGTCAACTAGTGATAATCCACTTCAGCATTCCCTCCTGGGCAATCTTTTAATTATGAAGCTATAAACATTTATTTTATTTATACTCTTTTTAGTTCATTGGATGGTGCTAAAACCAACTGGCACTCTTAACTCAGTTGTCTTGTGACACTGGAATACTATTTCCAACAAAACTCATTAAGTAACTATCCTCTGCACTATAGTATTTCTCCCTTAATTTGAGGATTACAAACAATGCACATTTTCTCCCCAAAGCTCCTTCTCTTAACCAATCTAGTATCACAGCTTTCTCCAATAAGGGCAGTTCACACAGATATATAAAATAAATATGCTGCAGGGCAAAGCAGTTCCCTGTTTTCAGGGTTTATCAAAATAATGTATCATGGCCCTGGCTGGCATAGCTCAGTGGATTGAGCTCGGGCTGCGAACCAAAGTGTCACAGGTTCGATTCCCAGTCAGGGCACATGCCTGGGTTGCAGGCCACGGCCCCCAGCAACCGCTCATTGATATCTATATCTATATCTATATCTATCTCTCTCTCTCTCTCTCCCTCCCTCTCTCTCCCCCTCTCCCTCTCCCTCCCTCCCTCCCCCTCTCCCTCCCCCTCTCTCTCTCCCCCACTCCATTGCCTCTCCAAAAATAAATAACATCTTTAAAAAAAATAATGTATCACAATTTCTTGGCTTAGAAAAAAGTAACACATAGCAAAACTCTTGTATTTTGGGTAAGAATTCCATCGATCTTACTCTTATCAAATTTACTCTGGTCTAACAAAGTTGTATTCCATTAGTTGAAAAAGATGGCCAAAGTCTAGCCCCAATTGATTAAATTATGTAATATTTCAGTAAAATATGAAACTTGCATAGTTTCTAATGATTAAAACTGCCTTAACATTCTCTAATTCCATTTATATTGACTTTCCTAAGTATCATTCTCTGTCCAGATGGCCTGAAATTCTTATAAATTCACCCATTTTAGTAAGTGTGACTATAACACTTAAGAATACTTTTGGTGGCCTTAAAGAAAATACTTCCTTAAACGATATTTTGAAAAGCTGTTTCTCAAACATTCACGACCACTAATTTTCCTCTCCTTAAGTAGAGAGATGCTATACATAATTATAATTACCACAGCCTCAAATGAAGTGTCCCTTAGGTATGAAACTTTTTAAAAGAGGGGGAAGTAAGGAATCTATGCAATCATACCTATGTCTGAATGTAAATAGAAAACAGCTCTTTTACAAGATTTATTCTACCTACCAAACAACAGGCTAAAAGTGGGGCATTCCCTCAAATGCAAATAAAAAAGAACCTGTGTCACCATAAACCAAAGTTAGTAATCAAGAAAACCCTAACCTAATTAGGACTTCACTTTATTTCTGTTCTTGGCATGGATCAAACCGAAAAGACTGACCAACTGAAAACTACAGATCAGCATTACAATACTGAGAAAAGAAACCAAAACAAGTTGAGTCAGAACTTGAAAAGGTCATTTGTTACATTTTCGTATGTACTGTTAAATTCTCATTATAAAGTGCTTTTAAAAAGAAGAGTACAGTTAGTGAGTACAGTACAGTATTCATGGTAGCAGCCTATTGTTTTTCAGTACCCTAATATCAACATTATGTAAAAAGTCTGGAAATCATCACTGTAAAAAGTCTCTACTTTTGATATTCAATAAACATGAACAAAGAGTTCAACTGCTTAATTATTGTATTCTAATTCTGAAATTTACACATAAGACATACTAAGTTCCAAGAGCAAGTCCAACACTGAAGACTGGCTGGATTAAATCCTCAAAAATACTAAAGTATTTCTCCACAACATAGGCAACTACAAAATAAAAAGACAGCAAGAGGGAGAAAAGGACATAAAATTTGCCATTAAGCCCCAAAACGTTGTTGGTTGAAGAGAAGCAGTTCTATTGCTGCTTTTACAAATGTGAAGCCTTGCGTATATATGTTCTCCCCTCCTCCTGCACATAAGTTAGAAAATGCCACTAGGCAAGCACCCAGAACCCATACCCTCCCCCACCAAAACCTTCATTTTCAAACATTTGAGAGGAATAATCAGACTCCCATGTTTGTGGATTAGCATGTTACAGATGATTCACATATGACGAAATCAAATAAAGCCAGTTAAACTGCAAGGCCAAATGCTGCAACCCTTGGCTGTTGATTAAAGTTGTATCAAAGCATTAGAAACAGTCCCACAAGACCACAACGGCAGTTAGTCTTCTGCCAGGAACCTCAACTAGTGTGTCTTCAACCGGCACAGATCTGGACTCCATGTGACTCTTACCTTCCTTCGTCTGCGCGTTGGTGATCTGCAGGTCGCAGTCAGCAGCTTTCAGCTTCTCTCTCCCCATAATCTGCTTCTTTAGGTCGCAGAGGGAGATGTGGAGCCCATCAAAGGTGACGGTATCATAGTTGAGTTTAGAAGAAAATTTATAGTGCACACAGGACATGGTGCCAAAGGATTCCTAAGGTTCAGCGAGGAGACGTGGACACGCTCAATATATGTATATTTATAAACTTAAGAGCAGAATATGTACACACACAAAACACTCAAAGACGCGGAAGGACCCTAAGGCCTCGGATTAAATACCCCCCAACCACAAACAGGGGTTCGTAAAAACAATACCCCCGATACTCAGAATCACTTCATGTGCAAGAAGGCGGACGAGGACGGGGAAGGGGAATGGACAATCCGCCAACGGGCACAATGTCACCCGGCTGGATCCCCCTCGCTCATGCTAAGGGCCAGCAGGAGACGGGGGGGCAGGCGGTGCAGTCAATAGCGGTCAGTCCACACGTTAAAGTCCGAGTGACCCCGCGGGGTCAGGGGTCCATAGTGCGGCCGCACCTCCCGGTGGGTCTTTCTCCGTGGTTTGGGATGACCCGGACCCCGGGAGAAGGCTGAGGGGAGAGGGCCTAGGCCCCGAGTCCACCAGCGGCCTCTCGCCTCCTCCTGGCTTCCGGACGACCGACGTCAGCTTCCCCAGGCCCAGGCCCCCCACACACACAAGCCCTGGTGCCTGCTCCCCGGAGGCCACAAGCGGTGCCGCGGCCTAGGCCCAAACGCGCGGTCGGCGGCGGAGAGGCCTTCCACAGGCCGGCGCTGCCTCTATCCCCGCCGCCGCCAACAACGCCGCCGCCGCCGCCACAAAGCCGGCACCAGGCCTCCACCTGGCCTCGAAGCGCTGCCTCACCACCCCGGGCCCCGCCGACGGCCGGGGGGTCTTCGGCGGACCCTGGCGCCGCCGCCGAGGCTCCCTGACGCTTCCTCCCGCCGAGTGCTCCGCGCTTCTCTCGCCTTCCGCTCCCGTCGCCTCTAGGCCCAGAACATCGAGAACACGCCCGGAAACCGCCGGGCGACGACAAGGGCTTCCTTTTTGTTCTGCCCCCCTGCCGCTCTCAGACGCTCACCAGGAGCCGGCAACACCTCCGAGCCAGCCACTATGGCGGACGCGGCCTGGCTCCAAGCGAGCGCCCACTCCGGGGTCTCTTAAGCAGGGATTGCACGGGCGGCGCTTGCGGGCGGGGCCGGGGTGCGCGCGTCGGCGGCCCGAGGGGCGGGGCCCGTGGCGTCACAAAGCGCACTCTGCTCACGTGATCACGCGCTTTGTGACGCCTGAGCGCGGAACCGGAACCAGCCGGGAGAGCGGAAGAAACCATGTGCCTTCAAAGGGTGGGGGAGACTACAAACAAGGTCAGGTCTTAGGGCTGTCCTCGGAGGAGAACTCAGGTTTTCAGCAGGTACTACCGTGCTAGTTTACACTACAAAGCGGGGTGCCCGGCTAACTCTCCTTGCCAACGGCTCTCAGTTCTTCCAAGCCCCCCAATTTAAGTAAACATCGCGGTTGCTATGCAAGCACCCCTAGCTTCCCCTTTCAACAAACTCACTACCCCTAGACCTTCTAAGAGGAAAGTATGGAGAAGCCACAGGGTAGAATTGATAACAACTACTGGAAAGGTTTACTGAGCTCTCACTAGGGGCTAGGGCCAGCGCTCGGCATTTTATAGCACTGCCAGGCTCTGGAGCCACGTTGTCTGGGTTGGAACACTACCTCTGGGACTCCCAGATTGAACTCTGTGCCTCTGTTTCATTGGCTGGAAAATGCTGTTGAAGTCTAGCCTCCTTGCATCTCCATATATTTTGGGTGGTGAGCACACAATGCAAGATACGTATGTCGTGTTATGGATTTGTACACTTGAAACTAATATAATGTTATTAACTACTGTCCCTTCAATATATTTAATTTTAAAAGATTTCATTAGAAATAGTACTTGGTTCACTGGGCTGTTATGTATTAAATAAATACATTTCCATTGTTTAGGACCATACCTTGCACATGGTTCAGTGTGTCTCAATGTGGTTCAAGCAATGTCAGTTTAACAATGGCAATAACAACAAAAAAACCCCTCGATGGTCAGCACTACCATTATTTCCAAGTTATAGGTGAGGGAAGTAAGGCTAGTTAGTAATTATGAACTTTCTGAATTCACACAATCAGGGAAATACCTGTTCAGTGGCGGTCCAAAATCTCATTCCTAATTATAAAAGCAGAGAACTGTGCCAAGAATCCCCTCAGTGAACTGGAATATTTTTTCTTTGGGGCATGGGGAAGTAGTTATTGTTAAAGGTGGTTGGTGACATGGGCTGTGAAAGAATTCACAAAGAGAAGAAAGTGTAAAGAATAAAGTTTTTATTTACTTTCCAAGAAAGGAGAAGGGCACGGTGTGGGAGATACACCAGCACTGAGGGGTGGGGGCTTCACACTTTCATTGGATTATAACTAGATTAAAAAAAAGGAAAAAAGGGTGCCTGGGTTGCTGTTGTGTGGCCCCTGGGATGTTGTAATGAGGCTGCAGTTTGTTCCAATGTTATCTTCTGCCTGTGGCTTTAGGAAGCAGTCAGCCATGTTCTGTTCTTACTTTCCAGTAATTTCCAGTCATGGGGACAGAAACTCAGAAGAGTTAAATGGCAGTCAGGTTTAACAAGGTCATAGGCCTGGTAGGCAGATGGCGCCACAACAGCGAATAAGGCTGGCTTTGTCCTTTCGTTCCCCTAAGAAAAATGGGTTTATTCTTACTGACCTGGTCTGGTTCCGGGGAGTAGGGATGAAGTTCTCTTCTGTAACTACTTCCTGTGGATTATGGACATAAAGTTGTCCCTGCCTGTGGATCTGGGTATGGGCCATTAAGAGGGAGAGGGTGGAACTAGACAGCCCAGATTGAGAGCTGAAGCCAGGAGTTGTTTGCGAAAGGAGTCTCCTAGAGTTTGGATGCTTTGTTGAAACAAAGACATAAGATATCTTAGGAGACATGGGCCCAATAGTGACAATAAAGAGGAGAGCTGTGATAGGAGGTAGAAAGGGAGTCAGCCAAGAAAACCAGGACCGACGTTGGTTTTAAAATCCCACCAGTCAAATCCTCCTGTGGCCCCTTTTATGTAGAATTTGTTTGCTTTTTCAATGATATTTCTTATATTATTTTGTATTCTTCCAGATTGATTAACAAAAAAACAACAATCCTCATTAAACATAGCACAGCACAGGTCCCTCCCTGGTTAGTTGTTAGTAAATCTAGGGCTCACTTTTTCTGTAGGACAATTTCTGCTAGGGAAGTGATTTGTTCTTGTAGGGTATTAATTTGGTTGGCTATGTCAATTATCTGCTGAGTTATTTCTAAGGATAGTTGCTGGGCCATAAAAATGGAGTTTAAAAGATCTGTTTTGAGAAACTTGGTAACGAGGGGTTTGAGTCCCTTGAGGGCCTCTAGCTTAATTGGACTTTGTGAGTGGCAAGGAAAGTGTATGGGGTCTTTCATGTGGATAGTGATGGGCTGTACGTGATGTGCCCTCCCAGGAGTATCAGTGTTCGAGACCTCAGGTGGGACTCTATTTACAACCTTAGAGGGAATGGAGTTTGAGAGGGAAAATGGGGTTAAGGAAGTCCTCAATAGTCTTAAGAAAGAAGCCTGAGGATGTAGAAGGATCTGAGTACCTAGTTCAGTCACTAAATCTCTTCTGAGAAGAGCAGTGGGACAATTAGGAATTACTAAGAATGAATGAGTGAAGACCTAATCTACCAGAGCGTGGAGGAGGATGGGGGTCTGTAGCATGGCCTGAGGCCTTCCCTGGGCCCCTTCCCTAGGAGAGGGAGACAAAGGGACTGAAAACTCTGGAGGAGCAGAGTAAGTGGCTGGGGTATCAACTAAGAAATCAATTAGCATACCTGCAACAGAGTTACCCGAGGCTTAGCCAATTCGGTGGTGTGAAGTGGAGCCTGGTCAGATGCCAGGCCTGTCAGTCTGATGTCTGGAGGAGGCCCAGGAGGTCCATGGATATGGAGGGAGCCTCTCTAGGAGTACCTGCCGGTTCCAGAAGGGGAGTTTGATCTCCTCCCTTGAGGAGAGGGCAGTCCTTCTTCCAGTGCCCCAAGTTTTTGTACATGGGCACAGTCCAGCAGCTGCCGCTTTTTCTTAGGGCACTCTTTACTCCAGTGACCCTTTTGTTTGCATTTGAAGCAGGTTTGGGGCCCCAATGCCACTGATGGCTGTCCTTGCTGTGGCGTCCGGGTCCTCAGCAAAGTCCCTCCCCATAGATAGAGCCCCCTCAATTGCTGAAGCTACTGTTTGGAAAACCTCTTTTTGCTCCCAGGATCATTGTTGATCTCAATCCCTTTTCTCCTCTTGTCTAGCCTCATCATAATTGTTAAAGACTTTGAAAGCCAGATCAACTACCTCTGATTGTGGGGTCTGAGGGCCCTTTTCTAGCTTTTGGAGTTTTCACCGAATGTCTGGGGCTGACTGGAAGATGATAGTACATGGCTAGTACTGGTACATGGCTAGGATAGACTGGCCCTCCCCAGAATTGGAGTCTAGGTTAGTGTAGAGGTGAAAAGCCTCAGAAAGCCTAGAGAGGAAAATAGCAGGATTCTCATCTGGCTCTTGAGTGGTTTCCTTAACTTTGTCATAGTTTATAGGCTTAGTAGTGGCCCACTTCATTCCCTCTATGAGGCAAGAGAGCATGTGATCCCATTTACTGCAGTCAGGGGGGCAGTATGGTACTCTGTATTGGGGTCCTGGTCAGGGATGGCCGTGGCGCTGGGGCTGTGAGTATTAGGCTGCCTCCAATTTAGGTCATCCCTATACTCCTGTGCCTTGGCCCAAATATGACCTCTCTCTCCCAAATTGGTACACATAGAAAAGACAGTATGAATATCTCTCCAGAAGAGGTCACAGGAGAGAGATATTCAAACTCCTTTGTAAGCTTAGCTGCGTTTACCAAAAAAACTGCCAAGTCTGACCTCAGTTTGGGAGAGGTTTGACATGGAAAAGGGAGCCTGGACCTAAATAATGCTCTCTGATCCAGCAACGTCTCAGAGAGGGAACTGGGTCACAGGCTTAGGAGGTTTCTGAAAGAGACAGACTGAACGAGTGTGTCTGGGAGAAACCCAATCTGAATGTGGGGCAAGGGGAGAGGCCTGAGGAGAAGTAGGGAGAAGAGATGGAAGGGGTGTTGAAGAGTCCTGTGATGGGGAATATGGAGGAGGAGGTGCAGAGAGGAGGAGATTATCAGAATCTTGGGACAATGGAGGAGGAAGGGAAGTAGTTGTAAGTAAGAACATGCGACAGGAAGTGCGGCGATCAGGATGGCAAAAGAATTTGAAAAAGGGCTGAATATAAGGAACCTCAGATCATTTCTCAGAGTGACAGCAGTACAGGTCAAGTTGGAGGATAGTACTACGGTTAAGAGACCCGTTCATGAGCCAGGCTTCCTGGTCACCCAGTTTGTATTGAGGCCTGTGCTGCAATAGAAAATCAAGGGCTTGGGCTTGAGGTTGGTAAGTCCCAGAGCATTCAAATTCTTAAGTAGACATCCCAATGGGGAGTTCTTGGGCAGGGTCAATTGAGTATTGTCCATGGTGAGAACTATGAAAAAGAAAAAGGAAGAATATCTCAGGGATGAGAACAACCAAATGGGGGGGCAGGCTTGAGGGTGTTCCCAACTCAAATGAACTAGAGGTCTGCAACCAGAGATGAGTGTTCTCCAGCCTGAGGGCAGACTGAACATAAGGTTCTGCCTCAGAGCCAGGCATCCCTGATTCTCTTTAAACTTGTTTTAAGTCAATCATCATCTTGTCAGAAAAGTCTTCCTAAGGCTACCTGATCTAAATAGGAAGGCCATCATTCTGTATCTTTTTACTTCTTTTTTCCCCCCCCAAGCTACTTGGCATGGTATGTTTGCTTTTTAGTTTTTTGTCTCCCCAACACCTCAGAACAGGGATTTGTCTCCTTTGTTTATGTTGTATCCCCAGCTCTCAGAACACCGCCTAAACATAGTAGGCAGTCAATAAATAAGTGTTAAATTTGTGGTCTATAGACATATTATGGCAATATGATTTTGGTTAAGTCAAGGGCAGCCTCAGAGATGAAAATACAACTCACTTAACCACATCATCAACATCAGTACTTTTTATTTTACATTTGAAATAAAGATATAACTTTTATCAACAAGCTTGGGATACAATGGACTTCACAGAACAAAAGAAATAAGACACTTGAGGGCAGACAGGTTAATACTCTTCACCCTCATCCTCTCCCTCAGCACTATCTGCTCCAACTTCCTTATAATCCTTTCCAAGAGCAGCCATGCCCTCATAGGTCACAGAAAACATACCAGTAGACAAAGGCACACCTGGCAAACATCAGGTCAAACTTGTAGTTCAGGCACACCCAGACCTCAGCAACAGCTATCATCAAAATAAAACAGCTTGCTGTAATTTGGCCAGGTCTCCACTGAGTACCACAGTGGGAGGCTGGTAATTAATGCCAACGTTAAAGCCAGTAGGGCCCAGTCCACAAACTAGATGGTGTGCTTGGTTTTGATGGTGGCAATGGCAACAACGACATCTTTGGGAAACATGTCACCATAGTACAATAGGCAGCAAGCCATGAGTCTACCGTGGTGAGAGTCAACATTTCACCATCTGGTTGGCTGGCTTAAAGTATGCATTGGTGATCTCTGCTACAGTAAGCTGTTAATGGTAGGCTTCCTCAGCAGAGATGACAGGGGCATATGTGGCAGAAAGAAGTAGATGCAGGGATAAGGTACCAGGTAGGTCTGGAATTCAGTCAAATCAACATTCAGAGCTCCATCAAACTTAAGAAAGTGGTGATGGAGGGCACAACCTGGCTAATAAGCTTAGTGTAGGTTGGGTGCTCAATATTGATGTTTTAGACGGACTCATTGTCATTTATGAAGGCACAACAAGAGAGCTCCAGGGTGCTGTGGGCAGTAAGCATGGAGTTGTGGGACTCAGCTACAGCTGTGGAAACCTGGGGGTACTGGGTAAATGGAGAACTTCAGCCCGGACTTCTTGCCATTATCGATCAAGAGATGTTCCATCAGCAGGGAAATGAACCCAGAACAAGTTCCCCCACCAAAGCTGTGGAAAACAAAGAAGCACTTGGAACCCACAGTCATTAATGAAGTTTGTACTGGTACCTACCACCAGCTCTTCCACCCTGAATAGCTCATCCCAGGCAGGGAAGATGCTGCCAATTACAATACCTGTGGGTACTACACCATTGACAAGGAGATCATGGACCTTGTCTTGGACAGAATACAGAAACTGGCCTACCAGTACACAGGTCTTCTAATCCTGCCAAGTGCCCAATAGCATGACATAACCAGATTCTGAGTCTGGTCTCAGCCAAGATTCACAACAAGTATGTCCCTTATGTCACCAATGCATCTTCCCCAAATGGATGATTGTCTTCATATTTTATTTATTTAATATTGCAGACTACAGAAAGTTTTGCATTTTTATGTAATAAAATCCCTGCATTTTTTTCCTTCATGGTTTTTACCTTTACTTATAAACTTAAAAAAATAACTTTCTAGCCACTCAGCACCCATACTAGATATTTATTTGCTTATGCTTCCTTCTAGTTTATGTATGAACTTCACGGTTTTAAATTAAACTCTATTCTGTTTTGAGTTTTTTCATATATAAGGTATGATATAGAGTAAAGATGATTTTTATGCCTTATAAAACTGAACTATATTCTTAATAAAAAAGCATAAACTATATACTTTGATGCAAGTTATACACAGATTTTACAGCTATTAAAGATTATTTAACTATGTTTTAAACTATATTTTATACAGATGGGATGATTCTTTAGTTTATAGAAAAATTTGCAACATTACATTTGACCCCTCTGTTTTGTCTTCATAGCAGCATTTTAAGGCTTATTCAATTTGATGAAAGCTAAAGGTCATGGATTAAGTCATCATATGAACTGAGTTTTTGAAAATTGATGTGAGCAACTTATTGTTTATCCATTTGTAACTCATTTATCCATCCAGCACACATTCAAATGGCAAAACAAAAATGTCTAAAAATCCCATGTGTGGGAGATGGGGATCAGTGGGATCCCCTATGATCATTGGTGGGGTATATACATTGAAGCAGTATTTGAGGAAACAATTTGGCATTCTCTCGCAAATTTAAGTATTCCTATACCCTATGAATCAGTAATTCTACTCCTGGTTTTGACTGTTATGTACTTGCACAAGAATTTCACAGAAGCTCTTTTTAAGCAAAAACTTGAAACAATCCAAATGCCTATGATTGGAGAAGAGATAAATGCATTATAATCTATCCATACAGTAGAATATTACACAGCAGTCAAAATAAATAAAATACAGCTATATACAACAACATGGTGATAGGATTTTTTTTAGCTGTTCTTGAATCAAAAAAGCAAGTCTCAGAAGATGACACATTGTATAATACCATTTCTATAAATTTTAATAACAAGTAAAACTTGTGAAGTAAAACTTGTATAGGAAAAGACATTATTCAGCTTGGCATACAAATTTAACACTGTTGAAAGAAACTATCAGAAAACACAAAATTCAGCATTGTGAATACCTCTGAGATGGAATATGAATCATTGGTAATTATTTTCTTCTTGGGTGGGTTCACAGATATTCATTATTTTACTAAAAATAAACACATAAAGACAATTAAACTAAAGGGGAGCCATGCACAGAACAATGTTGACAAGAGGTCCTGAGATCAGAATTATGACTAATCCACTGATGGGCCACTGAGGTTGCATCTCTCCCTTCTTCTCACTGTGAGCAAATAGTGTCACAAACACTCATACAGAAAAATGAAGTCCCTTAAAGAAACAAAAATCAAGCTAGCTCCCTAAACTCTGTTGCAGCACTTAATGCCATAAGTATAAATAAAACTCATTTTTACTTGTACTTTATTAATGCAGTTCTAGTTTTTTTGTGTTGAGATCAGAGAAGGAACTTGGCTGTCAGACTCCTGAGGACCTGGAGCCAGAAAATGCCACCCATCAATGATCTTAAATCATCCAGTGTCTTCTAACTTCATTCTATCCTATGCAAGTGGGACTCAAAACTAGGAACATCTTAATTAATTAATTAATTAGTTTATTTTTGGAACAAAGTTTTAATTTACTTATTTTTATTTAAATTATTTTATTGTTGTTCAATTATAGTTGTATTTTCTCCTCACCCCTCCCTCCAGATTTTTAAGTGGTAAGGCCTTATAAAAATTTTTAGACAGAGGGGCAGGGAGGGAGAAAGAGAAGGAAATATTAATGTATGGTTGCCTCTTGCGTGCTCCCTACTGGGGACCTGGCCCGCAACCCAGGCATGTGCCCTGATGGGGAATTGAACCAGTACCTTTTGGTTCACAGGCCAGTGCTCAATCCAATAAACCACACCAGCTGGGGCCCAGGGGATGTTATATATAGGCAAATACATACCATTCTGGCTTCTAGGAATTCAAGGATTCTAGGTAAATACAAAGGAGGAGCAGCAATCAGAATGTTATTGTGCCAGAGCTGAGGCAAAGCAAAGAACCTCAGAGAAGGTTCTTTGAGAAGCCTCTTCTCTTTCAAGTGAATGCAAGTTATTCATTCATTCCGCAGACATGCACTATGTCATGAGTGCCGATGTGTGCCAGGCATGGGGCTGGGTACCTGGCTGTCAACAGTGAACAAATCAAAGCCCCTGTCTGAGGGAGTTACTATAAGGGGCGTTATCTACTTTTAGAGGCTCCAAAATTTGCCACATGACCTTGGGTAACTTAACTCCTCTGGCCCCTGGTTTCCTGGGGTAAGGCCTATTTAATGGACCCTGCGTGGCTTCACTTAGAAGGGCCCAGTGCTTGGTGTAATACTCTGCTGATGCTGCCTTGGCATTCCTCCTAATTTTCATTTTGTCCTGAGCCCTGCAAATTATGTAGCTGGTTGTAGTTTCTTGATTTGTGAAACAGTTAAAATAGTGCCTTCCTAGAAACAGAAAATAGGGGTTGGGGGAGGGGAAATGGGAAATGATATTCAGTTGGCAGAGTTTCAGTTTTACCAGATGAAAAAGTTTTAGAGCTCTGTTGTACCAAAATGTGAATATATTTAAAGCTACTGAGCTGTACACTTAAAAATGATTAAGATGGTGAATTTTACATCATGTGTTTTAAAAAAAGGACAAAAACTAGTACCTTCCTGATAGGGTTATTAACACAATTCTATGACAGTGCCTGGAGCAGAAGCACCATTTAAGTGTTGTTTGGGAAGTGAATTCAAATGGCAAATGCTAGAGATGTCTCTCTGAAGTGCTTCCAACTTGGATAAACATAACAACACCTCCAAAAATGACGGCTAGCATTTATCACATGTTTCTTCTTCACCACTCCCTGTGCCAAGTAGTTTTTATGTAATCCTCTTTCAATCCTCCCAAGAACACTGTGGATAGGTCCCAATATTGCCCCCATTTTATAAATTTGGCATCAAGTTCAGAGAGGTGAGGTCACATGCTTGAGGTCACACAGGAACCACGATTTCAAAAGGGAGTGTGCCTGTCTGGGAAGGGCAGTCTCCTCACTACTATTTCATGGGCAAGATGTCAGTCCTGTCCAGGGGCCTGAAGAAAGGGGCTGCCTCTGTATGGGTATCAGGAGCAAAGCTGGTCCACTGCCAGCAGACTGTCTTACAGCTGCTGTCCTCTGCCTCTCTTCCGTGTATCTTCAGGTATCTCTCTGGTCTAGTGTTTTTATCTCATCTCTGCTCCTAGATTAAGTTCCAGGAGGGCACAGACCTCATCTGCTTCATCTGCATCTTCCCTGGGGTCCCTGGCAGGTGCTGGGGAATTATCTGTGGACCCCCATATGACTCTTGATAAGTGGTTCTGCTGGCTTCTTCAACAGTAACAAGCTTGATAGATTAAAGCAGGGCAGTGGCCCAGAAGATCCCCGGAGGAAGTGCAAATGGGTACACCTACACTTACACAGGCCTTACTCAGGCTTCGTGTGTGCCCCTCAGCCACTCACGCCTGTAATTGTTGGGCCCATATTCTAGGCACTGGGCTCTGTGCTGTCCCCTGTGTCATGTACTGTCTTCTTTATCCTTACCTGTGAGGTAGGTGTGGTTCTTCTCCCAGTTTTACACAGGAGGAAAACTAAGTCTTGGGGAGGTGAACCCAAGGTCACAGCTAGTAGTGATGGAGCCAGGATTCAAACCCCATGGTGAGTTTACTTTCCCTGTCAGGCAGGTGTTCCTGGTGGAGTCTGTCACACTTGTGCCTGTTTCAGGTCTGCATTGCCTTTGCTTTGCAGGCTTTTTCTCCTGGAGATCACTGGTTGAGAGGAGGGGAATAAGAGAAAAACATTCATTCACCTCATAGAACTCAATGAGTGACAGCTTGTTCCTGGCACAGTTCTAGGCACTCAGAAAACAGCAGTGAACATGACAGACAAGGCTTTTCTCAACCTGGAGTCACCATTCTAATGAGGGAGAGACACAAGAAGCAGTGAGACAAGCAAAGACAAGACATGATTGAAGAATGTGCTAAGTGTTAAGAAGAAAATAAAACAGCAAGATGGAGCGTGATGGGTGGTGGGTAAGGGTGATTAACACCGGATGGTCAGGAAAGGCATCTGAGAGGAGGTGGCATTTGAGCTGGCATTTGAATGACAAATGAGGTGAGGTTCTAGGGGAAGAAGTTTCTAGGTGGAGTGAATGACAAGTGTGGGTCATCCAGGGACAGTCAGTAGTAGGCCAGAGTGGCTGAAGTGTGTAGATAATGAGGGGATGACAGAGCTCATGCCAGAGAGAAAAGCAGGGGCCAGGTCATGTAGGGTTATAGAAGCCATCTGAACAACTTTTGATTTGAGAGAGGACTGTTCTAGAAAGGTATGAGAACTCAGGACTGCCTTATGTTAATGTTCAGGACAATTTGAGTATGGAGCGGTACCATGGGCTCCTAAGACTCAAGTTACAGCTGAACTGTAATTAACTTTACCAACACCCTGGGAAGTTCCAGGACCTGGAAGAGGCTAGGAGAGCATGGGTTGTCAGGTGTGGTTCATTGAAAAGGCAGTGGCTGGGTGTCACAAGCACCACACATGGCTCATAGCATCTTTCCCAGGGGTCACATGACCAGGACTGTGGCTTCAGACAGGTGGGGAGGGATTGATCCCAAGACAGATCCTGCAGCTCTTAGAGCTTGTTCCACCCATCATGCAGGGTGGTTGAAATAGATCTGTCAGGAATGGATCAAAAGTAACCCTGATAAGTCTAGGCCTGTGACTTGTTAGAAGGCCTGCAAGGGGCTTGAGGTAGAAGTCCTTAGTGAGACAGGAAAAGGGAGACATGCAGGGGAAAGGAATGCCCATATGACTCTGTGACAAGGCCTCTATCTATCTATCTATCTATCTTGGTGGCTCGTGGTTTAGTGCACAGATGTAGGCACCACACACAACCTTGCTTCAAATCCCAGTTCTGCTGCATACTACATTAGAGCAAGCACTGACTTGCTCAGGGCACTGTATGCTCACTGTGCCCTGTTTCCTCACGGCCCAATGGAGCTGGTAACTATAGCACCTCAATCATAGCCACATTTCACCTTTAGGCTTGTGCCACCCAGCCACTGCCTTTTCAATAAACCACACCTGACAACCCATGCTCTCCTGGCCTCTTCCAGTCCCTGGAACTTCCCAGGGCATTGGTAAACAGTACCCACACCAAGTGAACACTGCCCATCATTATGCTATTCTACTGACCTTCAGGGCTACCCTGTAAAGAAAGCATCATTATTATTCAGGTTTACAAAGAAGAAATGAAGTGCAGGGAACTTTCCAAGGTCATGCTAAAAGTATTTTATTTGCAAATCAAAAAGACACATTCCATCCCAAAATGCTCATGTGATCTGAGGTTCAATGAGCAGATCACTGCCACTGCTTGCAGATGGGAGGTAATAATAATAATACTTTTCTTGCAGGGTTGTCCTCAAGGTGAAATGTGGCAAAACTTCAGTCACAGTCACAGATCCATTTTGCACAAAAACAACTATAAACTCTGGAGAAAATGTAGCTACCTGAAAACACTGTGGAGCAATCAAACACAGGCAAGTGCTGGAAGGGCATCTTCACTTGGAAGAAAGGGACAGTACTGGGTGAGTGTACTGTTTTCAAAGGTAGGACAAGTCTGTGCCAAGGGAGGTAGCTTAAACTCTGCTAGAATACTACCTAGTTGTACTGGCCAGAAGAGGCAGAGGACAAGCATACATAAACATAGCCTCTGGAAATTGAGGGGAGATTCTGGAAAGAAAGATCCAGAGGAGAAAGCCCCACATTCTATATGTGAACTCTGCCTTAATCTCTTGCAGAATACATGTATGCAGGGAAACTGGCTACAGCTCTAAACAAAGTGAATTGGTATTTCAACTGACACCTCTGGGAGGCAGACCTGCAGTGTGAGTTCAGCCAAGTTAACTATTGGCTTAAAAGAAGGAATGAAACTCCTTGCTACATAGTGATACAAAATGGTATTCAAATATATAGTTAAGTGCATGGCACCATAAAAACCATTTTATAATGTGCTTCCAAATTATAATACCTACATATTTGTGTATGTACACATGCACATATACATACTACATGCATAAGTACATACACACTTGTATCTATCTAGAATATTTCTGAAAAGCTGAAAGGATACACATGCTGGCAAGAGCGAGTGCTTTCTGGGAAGGGGAAATGGAATTGGGTGTTGGGCTGACCAATATAGGAAGCAGAACCACTTTGGTCCCACTGTTGTTGTTTTTTTTAAGTCACAACCATTGAAGTATTCAATAGTTTTCATGCAGAAAAATTTACCCTTTTTGGTTTACAGTTTTTCTGACTTTTGGCCAACAGATACCATCGAGTAACAACCACCACAGTCAGGACACAGAGTATTTTCATCACCCTCCAAAATTTGTGGTCAACACGCTCTACCCCCAATTCCTGACAACTGTTTTCTATTCCTGCCATCTTGCCTTTTCCAGCTCATTGTATAAATGGAATCATGCAGTCTGTCACCCTTTGAGGTTGACTTCTTTCACTTAACATGTTGCATTTGAATTTCACATCATATCAGTGTTTCATTCTTTTTGTTTTGACTAATCCTCATTGTTTGGATGCACCACAGCTGGTGTAGTCTTCAGGTGAATATGCGGGTTGTTTCTTCTTCTGGCAATTACAAATAACACTGCCTTAAATCTCATGTGCAGATTTTCATTTCTCCTTGGTCAGTACTGAGGAATATGTTATTGGGCCACAAGGTAGTGTCTGTTTAACTTGACAAAAAAACCTGTCCAATTATTTCCCAAAGTGATTCTATTTTGCATTGCCACCAGTGATACACGTGGGTTCCAGTAGGTACACAGCCTTGGCAGCACATGATATCGTCAGTATTTTTTCTTTGTTTCAGACATTCTAATGAGTATGTAGGAGTATCTCACTGTGGTTTTCATATAAATGTCTCTAATAGTTGATAAGTTAGAGTATCTTTTCATGTGCTTATTTGCCACCATATATCTTTATAACAACATCATTGATACATGATTCACATACCATAACATTTACCTTTCAGGTACAGGGAAGAAGCATAATTCGTAGGCATTAAATAGACGGGGAGAAGTAAAAAATGGTATAGGAAACAGAGAACTCAAGGAACTTATATGCACAACCCATGGATATGAGCTAAGGGGGGTATCCTGCACAACCCATGGATATGAGCTAAGGGGGGTATCCTGGAGGGCTGTGGGATGCAGGGTGGAGGGGGGATAAAGGAGGAAAATTGGGAAAACTGTAATAGCATAATCAAGAAAATATATTTAAAAAATAAATAAATAAATTATTTCCTATGTGAAGAAAAATGAATTACTAATACATACTATAGCATGGATAAAACTTGAGAATATTATGCTAAGTGAAAGATGCCAGATACAAAAGATCATGTATTGTATGATTCCATTTATATCAGTGGTCCCCACCTTTTTGGCACCAGGGACTGGTTTTGTAGAAGACAATTTTCCCACAGAATGGGGGTCAAAGGGAGGGATGGTTTCAGGATGATTCAAACACATTACATTCAAGCTCACCTCCTGCTGTGTGGCTTGGTTCCTAACAGGTTCAGACCAGTACTGGTCCGCAGTCCAGAGGTTAGGGACCCCTGATTTATATGAATTGTCCAGAATAAACAAATCCACAGAGACAGGAAGTAAATTATTGATTGCCAGGTGCTGGGTGGTGGGGTGGGAAAAGGAGTGGAAATGACTGCTAATGGGTACGGGGTGGTAAACATGTTTCAGAATTAGGTATTAGTGATGGCTACACACCTCTGTGAGTATACTTAAAGCCACTGAATTGTGTATGTTTAAAAGGTAATTTTTTTTCTTTTTTCATGGTGGCTTTTATTTATTTTTAATTATATTAAACTGTCCCATTTCCCCCCTTCACTCCCCTCCACCCTGTACACCTTCTCCCCCCAACTTCTCCCCACTTTAGTTCATGTCCATGTTTCATACTTATAAGTTCTTTAGCTTCTACATTTGTCATACTATTCTTACCCTCCCCCTGTCTATTTTCTACCTACAATCTATGCTACTTATTCTCTGTACCTTTTCCCCCTCTCTCCTCCTCCCACGCCCCTGTTGCTAACCCTCCATGGGATCTCCATTTCTGTGGTTCTGTTCCTGTTCTAGTTGTTTGCTTAGTTTGTTTTTGTTTTAGGTGTGGTTATTAGTAATTGTGAATTTGCTGTCATTTTAGTGTACATGTTTTTTATCTTCTTTTTCTTAGATAAGTCCTTTTACATTTCATACAATAAGGGCTTGGTGATGATGAACTCCTTTAACTTGACCTTATCTGAGAAGCACTTTATCTGCCCTTCCATTCTAAATGAAAGCTTTGCTGGATAGAGTAGTCTGGGATATAGGTCCTTGTCTTTCATGACTTGGAATACTTCTTTCCAGCCCCTTCTTGCCTGCAAGGTCTCTTTTGAGAAATCAGCTGACAGTCTGATGGGAACTCCTTGGTAGGTTACTGTCCCCTTATCTCTTGCTGCTTCTAGGATTCTCTCCTTCATTTTTACCTTGGCTAATGTAATTATGATGTGCCTTGGTGTGCTTCTTCTTGGGTCCAACATCTTTGGGACTCTCTGAGCTTCCTGGACTTCCTGGAAGTCTATTTCCTTTGCCAGAATGGGGAAATTCTCCTTTATTATTTGTTCAAATACGTTTTCAATCTGTTGCTCTACCTCTTCCCCTTCTGGTACCCCTATAATTTGGATGTTGGAACATTTAAAGATGTCCTGGAGGTTCCTAAGCTTCTCCTCATTTTTTTGAATTCTTATTTCTCCATTCTTTCCTGTTTGGTTGTTTCTTTCTTCCTTCTGGTCCACTCTATTGTTTTGAGTCCCAGTTTCGTCCCAGTTTCCTTCCCATCACTATTGGTTCCCTATGCATTTTCCTTCATTTCTTTTATGGTAACCTGCATTTGTTCATCTAATTTGCAACCAAAATCAAACAATTCTGTGAGTTTCCTGATCACCAGTGTTTTGAACTGTGCATCTGATAGTTTAGCTATCTCTTGGTTGTTCAAAAGGATGAGTTCTGAGGGCACTGATTTGTTCTTCTGTTTGAGCCATCTCTCGTTTTTTTTTGTTTTTTTTTTTGTTGTTGTTGTTTGTTTTTTTTTTTTTCTGGTCGCTCCTGTTAAGGTGAGGGGCAGAGTCTTAGGTGTTCACCAGGGTTGGGCGCCCTAGTTACTAGATTGTGACGTTGTATGTGAGCGCGGGGTTGAGAGGGAACAATGATGATAGTTCCATTCTCCGTGGGACCTCGGTCCCTTCCCTGGGATCCTGGGTTGCATGCTCTGCCCTGCTCCACAATTGCCGTCTCACTGGGTCTGCCAGCTGTCGCCTGTGTACTCAGGGTCCACCTGCTGCAATCTTGTGCACCCCAGAGGCCTTACATGCTCCCGGTTGCCTTACTCACCCAACTCTCCCTGCTTTCCATTCCTCGACCAGCGCCTGGCTGCTTGTCTCCGCTCCTCCTACTGGTCTGGATAAACGGGTCTATTTCAACTTCTTGGTTGTCCAACTTCCATTCAGATAAATTTTCTGTCAGTTCTGGGTGTTATTCTGCCTCTAAATTGTTGTTGTTCCAATCTTGGTTGTGCGTGGAGGTACGGTGCGTCCACCTATGCCTCCATCTTGGCCAGAAGTCCCAGTAACTCATTTAAAAAATTTTTAATTATTGTATTACAGTTGTCCCAATTTTTCCTGCTTTGCCCTCCTCCCCCCAACCCACCCTCGGCTCCCACAGTCAGTTCCCACACTGTTGTCCATGTCTGTGGGTTATTCATACGTGTTCTTTGACTAGTCTCTTCCCCTTCTTTCCACCGTTTCCACCCTCTCCCCTCCCCTCTGGCAGCTGTCAGTCTGTCCCATGTTTCAATGTCTCTGGTTGTATTTTGCTCATTAGTTTATTCTGTTCAATAGATTCCTAAGTGAGGTCATATGGTATTTGTCTTTTTACAGCTGGCTTATTTCACTTAGCATAATGCTCTTCAATTTCATCCATGCTGTCACAAAAGGTAGGGGTTCCTTCTTTCTTTCTGTTGTGTGGTATTCCATTGTACAAATGTACCACAGTTTTAATTTAATTTAATTTTATTTTAATCATTGTTCAAATACAGTTTTCTCCTTTTTACTCCCAATCCCGCCCCCTCCCCACTTCCCTCCCATTACCACCCTCACCTTAGTTTTTGACCATGTGTCCTTGAAGTTTGTTCCCGTGAACCCTTCTCAATGTCCCCTGAAATTCCCTCTACTCTCCCCTGTGGGAACTGTCAGCCTGTCCTCTATTTCAGTGTCTTTGGTTATATTTTGCTTGTTTCTCTGTTTTGTTGTTTAGGCTCCTGTTAAAGGTGAGATCATATGGTATTTGTCTTTCACTGTCTGGCTTGTTTCGCTTAGCATAATGTTTTCCAGTTCCATCCAAGCTGTTGCAAAGGGTAGGAGCTCCTTCTTTCTTTCTGCTGCATAGAATTCCATTGTGTAAATATGCCATAGTTTTTTGATCCATTCATTTACTGATGGGCATCTAGGTTGCTTCCAGCACTTAGCTATTGTAAATTGTGCTGCTATGAACATTGGGATGCATAGGTTCTTTTGGATTGGTGTTTTAGTATTCTTAGGATAGAGTTCCAGCAGTGGAATCGCAGGGTCAAAAGGCAGATCCATTTTTAGTTTTCTGAGGAAGTTCTATACTGCTTTCCATAGTGGTTGTACCAGTCTGCAGTCCCACCAGCAGTGCACTAGGGTCCCCTTTTCTCCACAACCTCTCCAACACTTGTTGTTTGTTGCTTTGTTTATGATGGCCATTCTGACTGGTGTGAAGTGGTATCTCATTGTGGTTTTAATCTGCATCTCTCTGATAGCTAGCGATATTGAACATCGTTTCATGTGTCTTTGGATTTTCTGTATGTCCTCCTTGGAGAAGTGTCTGTTCAAGTCCTTTGCCCACTTTTTAATTGGATTCCTTGTCTTCTTAAACTGCAGTCATGTAAGTTCTTCATATATTTTGGAGATTAAAGCCTTGTCTGAGGTATCATTGGCAAATATGTTTTCCCATACAGTTGGTTCTCTTTTTATTTTAATACTGTTTTCTTTAGCTGTGCAGAAGCTTTTAATTTTGATGAGGTCCCATTTGTTTATTCTTTCCTTTATGTCCCTTGCTCTAGGGGACAAGTCAGTAAAAAAGTTTCTGTGTGAAATATCTGAGATTTTCCTACCCACGTTCTCCTCTAGGACTTTAATGGTGTCACGGTTTATATTTAAGTCTTTTATCCACCTTGAATTTATTTTTGTATATGGTGTAAGTTGGTGCTCAAGTTTCACTTTTTTGCACGTGGCTGTCCAGTTCTCCCAACACCGTTTGTTAAAGAGGCTATTTTTACTCCATTTTATGTTGCTGCCTCCTTTGTCAAATATGAAGTGACCATAGAGACTTGGGTTTATTTCTGGGCTCTCTGTTCTGTTCCATTGGTCCATGTGCCTGTTTTTATGCCAATACCAGGCTGTTTTGATTATAGTGGCCTTGTAGTATAGTTTAGTGTCAGGTATTGTGATCCCTCCTACTTTACTCTTCTTCCTCAAAATTGCAGCAGCTATTTGGGGTTGTTTATGATTCCATATAAATTTTTGAAGTGTTTGTTCTATGTCTGTGAAATATGCCATTGGTACTTTAATAGGAATTGCATTGAATGTGTACATTGCTTTGGGTAGTGTGGACATTTTGATGATATTAATTCTTCCAATCCATGAACACGGTATATGTTTCCATTTGTTTGTGTCTTCTTTGATTTCTTTCCTGAGTGTTATGTAGTTTTCTGAATACAGGTCTTTTACCTCTTTAGGTTAGGTTTATTCCTAGATATTTTATTTTTCTTTTTGCTATTTCAAATGGGATTTTTTCCTTGATCTCTGCTTCTGCTGTTTCATTGTCGGTGTACAGAAATGCCTTTGATTTCTGGATATTGACTTTGTATCCTGCTCTTTTGCCAAATTCATTTATTAGGTCAAGCATTTTTTTTGGTGGAGTCTATAGGATTTTCTATGTACACTATCATGTCATGTGCAAACAGTGACAGTTTTGTTTCCTCCTTTCCAATTTGGATGCCTTTTATTTCTTTTTCTTGTGTAATTGCTGTGGCTAAAACTTCCAGTACTATATTGAATAGAAGTGGTGAAAGTGGACAGCCTTTTCTTGTTCCTGATCTTAGTGGAAAAGATTTTAATTTTTGCCCATTGAATATGATGTTGGCTGTAGGTCTCTCATATATGGCCTTTATTATGTTGAGGAATGCTCTCTCTATTCCCACTTTGCTGAGTGTTTTTATCATGAATGGGTGCTTTACCTTATCAAATGCTTTTTCTGCATCTATTGATAGGGTCATGTGGTTTTTGTCTTTGCTTTTGTTTATCTGATGTATTACACTTACTGATTTGCGAATATTGAACCATCCTTGCATCCCTGGAATGAATCCCACTTGGTCATGGTGTATGATCTTTTTAATGTATTGTTGGATGAGGTTTGACATCCAAAAGGATGGTTTGCCATCCTTTTGTTGAGGATTTTAGTATCAATGTTCATCAGTGATATTGGCCTGAAGTTTTCTTTCTTTGTTGTGTCTTTATCTGGTTTTGGAATTAGGATGATGTTGGCCTCATAAAAAGAGTTTGGGAGTCTCCCATCGTTTTGGATTTTTTGGAATAGTCTGTGAAGGATAGGGTTTAGCTCTTCCTTAAAGGCTTTGTAGAATTCTCCTGTGAAACCATCTGGCCCAGGGCTTTTGTGTGTTGGGAGTTTTTTATTACTGCTTCAATTTCTTTTGTTGTTATTGGTCTGTTCAGGCTTTCTGCTTCTTTTTCACGGAGTTTTGGAGGATTAAATTTTTCTAGAAATTTGTCCATTTCACCTAGGTTTTCAAATTTCTTGGCATACAGCTCTTTGTAGTAATTTCTTACAATCCTTTGTATTTCTGTGGTATCTGTTGTAATCTCTCCTCTTTCATTTCTGATTGTGTTTATTTGGGTCTTCTCTCTTTTTTTCTTGATGAGTCTGCTTAAAGGCTTGTCAATTTTGTTTATCTTTTCAAAGAACCAGCTCTGGATTCATTGATCCTTAGAATTGTGCTTTTAGTCTCTATGCCATTTAATTTTGCTCTGATCTTGGTTATTTCCTTCCTTCTACTTGCTCTGGGCTGCCTTTGTTGTTGTTCCTCGAGTTCTTGTAGACATAGCGTTAGGTTGTTTGTTTGGAATGTTTCTAACTTTTTTAGGTGGGCCTGTATCACTATGAACTTCCCTCTCAGGACTGCCTTGGCTGTGTCCCATAAGTTTTGGGTTGTTGTGAGTTCGTTTACATTTGTTTCCAGAAACCTTTTGATTTCTTCCCTAATATCATTCTTGACCCATTCATTATTTAATAGCATGCTATTTAATCTCCATGATTTTGAGTGTTTTGGGTTTTTTTCCTTGGGGTTGGTTTCTAGCTTCAGTCCCTTGTGGTACAAGAAAATGCTTGGTATGATTTCAATTTTCTTGAAATTCTTGAGGCTTGTTTTGTGTCCTATCATGTGGTCTATCTTTGAAAATGTTCCGTGTACATTTGAAAAGAATGTATATTTAGTTTCTTTTGGATTGAGGGCTCTGTATATATCAGTAAAGTCCATTTCATCAAGGGTATTGTTCAATGCCACAATATCTTTGTTGATATTTTGTTTGGAAGATCTGTCCATTTTTGATAGTGGGGTGTTAAAATCTCCCCCTATAATTGTGTTGCTGTCCATATCTTTCTTGAAGTCCTCTAAGATTTTCTTTATGTATTTGGGTGCTCCTATGTTGGGTGCATATATATTTACAATATTTATATCTTCTTGGTGGATTCTTCCCTTGAGTACTGTGAAGTGACCTTCTGGGTCTCTCTTTATGGCCCTTTTTTGGAAGTCTATTTTGTCTGATATGAGTATGGCTACCCTGGCTTTTTTTCCTGTCTATTTGCTTGGAAGATTTGCTTCCAGCCCTTCACTTTCAGCCTGTCTAGGTCTTTTATCCTAAGGTGGGTCTCTTGTAGACAGCAGATATGTGGGTAATTTTTTCTTATCGATTCAGCTATTCTATGTCTTTTGATTGGAGCATTTAATCCATTTACATTTAAGGTTATTATTGATAGGTACTTATTCATTGTCTTTTATGTACGTGTGTTCTTTTCTCTCTCTCTCTCTTTTCCTTCCCTTCCTTAAAGCAGTCCCTTTAGAATCTCTTGCAGAGCTGGTTTGATGGAGGTGTATTCTTTTAAACTTCTTTTGTCTGGGAAGCTTCTTATTTGGCCTTCTATCTTGATCGAGAGCCTTGCTGGATATAGTAGCCTTGGTTGCAGACCTCTGGTTCTCATTACCTGGAGTATTTCTTGCCATTCTCTTCTGGCTTGAAGTGTTTCCATTGAGAAGTCAGCTGTTAGCCTTATTGGGGCTCCCTTGTATGTTACTTCCTGTTTCTTCCTTGCTGCCAATGTACCACAGTTTTTTAATTCACTCATCTACTGATGGGCACTTTGGCTGTTTCTAACACTTGACTATTGTAAATAGCACTGCTATGAGCATAGGGATGCGTAAGTTCTTTTGAATTGGTGTTTCAGGATTCTTAGGGTATGTTCCCAACAGTGGAATCACTGGGTCAAACCTTTTTATGAATGTAATATTTCATTATGGACATTTGGCTTATTTTACTTTATGGCTAGGATGAATCATGCTGCTGCGAATATTCATGTACAAGTTTCTATGTGGACACCTGTTTTCATTTCTCTTGAGTATATACATAGGAGTGGAATCACTTAGTCAAATGGCAACTTATAGTTTAACTTTTTGAGAAATTGCTCATCTGTCTTCTAAAGCAGCTATACTATTCCACATTCCCACTGGAAATGGATGAGGGTTCCAATTTTTCTCACAGCCTCACCAACACTTGTTCTTCTTGGTTATGACCACCCTGATGGGTGTGAAATGATACCTCATTATGGTTTTGATTTGCATTTTACTAATGACTGATGATAAGCATTACTTTGTGTGCTTATTTTGGCCACCAATTTTGCTTGTCTGGTGATTTAGCATACATCTTTATGTCTGAGGGCTTTGAGCCCCTGGTTTTCATGCCTAAAGGAGGCTCGGGTTGCTGTAATTGCCTCTTCATGGTTAAAATTGAGCATGGGAACACTACGGGGCACCCCAGTAAATCCTCTGAGTTTCAGAATCCTCTCTGTTCTCACTGTGTAGGAGCAATCCTATGTCCTTGTGATAATGAAAGCCAATTAGCTCTGTGAATACAGTAACTGCTGTTTTTTGCCTGCTGGGCTCCTAGCATAAGTAGTTCCAAATGACCAAGGAGCAGGTTTAGGGTAGGGAATGGTGACTGTGTCACCTGATAGGAGCATTCCTCCTCTAGGAACCAGGGTCTGTAGTTCAGCAGAGCTTAAAATTTCCAGGAAAGGAAACACAGATTCATAATAGGTCACCAGGAGTGACAGTGGAGGGGCCACGGCTACAACTTGATTCTCAGATACGTTCATCACAACTTGTAAGGACACACCACCATACAATGGCTATTAGTTCAAAGGATATGTTGCATGTTAGGGGACAGCACCCTAACCCCAAGGTCTCATCACCAAGCTGTAGGTTTAAGAGGCCATTTCAGTGTTCTGTCAGACAAGCAGCTTCTGAATGATGGGGAATATCATGTCCATAGTCATCTCTCTTTCAACATAAAGTAAATCTCTTAGCCTTAGTTTGTTGTCCAGGACCCTGATGGAAAAGAAGACACTTTGTGGGTCATTAGATAGCGGTGCTGACCAAGGTACTATGGACAGAAAAGGTAAAGAAGCCTACACTTAGGATTCACAGAATCACAGTAGGGACAATTCACTGCCTTCTCGAGGGTAGAAATGGTCCAATGTAATCAACTTTTCACCGTGGATTGTTGGGTTCTTCTAGTGATGGCTCTATTCATAGTGTAAAGAGATGATGCTGACAGGCAAAATCTTCATCTGCAGTGTGGCAAACATGGGAGGGAGTCCATGTTGCTGGCCCTTTGCTGAGTCTCTGCCACATGGTCATTTCATTCAAGGGCTCACAGCTATAACCTAGTTATAACTGAATAGAGAGGCTCACACATCTTCACTGGACAAGTCTCCCTGTCCAGCCAGTTCACTTGCTTCCTTTTGGAGCATGCTCTCTGGTGGGCATTGACATGAGGCACAGGGATGCACACCCTTTGTGCCTTTCCCACAGACCCATCTATGCACTTCTGCTTCAAGATCTCTGATTTCTCATCTTGTTCCTTCAAGGCTCCCGATCAATCATTTGAGCCATACTCCACCGCTGATAAGTCACTTCTCTCTTGTCACCAAATTGATGACCAGGTAGGTCTACTGCCTGAAGCTCTGTCCAGTCTCTTGAAGCTTCCCCTGAGTAGGGACACATTGTATTTTCAGCTCACACCAATGTATTGAACATCTATGGACTTGGCTTTGGTTTTCTCATTCTTTGTGGCTGTATGTAGGAAATTCTTCACTAGGACATAGGTATAAATGAGGAAGAGTATCAGAACCATATAGATAACAGTGATGTGTGGGTCACATGTTTGTATAACTCAATTGAGCCCTCTGGGCCTACTCAGGAATGGTCCTGAATGGGACATTTCCATTGTCCTATGGATTTCCATTGTATTTGCCCAAATGTTTTCACTCAGTGGCTCTAATAACAGCCAGCTCATATTGGGTGTCCCATGGTTAGGTGCTCTGTCTCTACTAGGGGTAGATTGTACTGGCCAGAGTGAGGGGTTTGGAGTCAGAACTGGACTCCAAGACTTTGTGGCTTTTTGGATGAGTTGCTTATCTCTTTAAACCTCAGTTTCCTCTTGTATAATGATAATACCATAGAACCTGCCTTTCAGGAGCTATGAGGGCAAACTGAGAGACACTTGTGAAATGCTTAGCACCATGCCAGGCAGGGTCTACATTTAACAAGCAATAACAAATCCTAGCAGTAACAGTGTTCATGAAACATAAGTCCCTCTAAGCCATGTGACTGAAGGGCATTCTGAGCTCCCATATGAGGCTCCAAAGATGCAGTAAAAGGCAATAAAACCACAGTAAACATGTTTTTGCAGCATTTCTAGTCCATGTGGAAAGATCTATCCACCTGGAAATGTGTTGGCTCTCTTGGCAGAATTTCCAGTGTCACTGAGAAGAGAGCATGGGAGTGAGGAGCAGGAACCTCTACTCTGGTTCTGACATCTTACTCTCTGAGTTCCTGAGGGCAGGGATCTCATGTGCTTTGTTTTCATCAGTCACCTGAGTCTAGCATAGTGCCTAACACTGATACAATAAGTGTTGAATAGAGGGCTGAGTGTGACTGGGGGGTAGGCTCTTTAGAACTGAACCTCTAGGTATGACAAATGGGTATAAAAACCTTTGTCATAGAATGTCTGTGTTGTTCCATTGATATAGTGAAGGGCTTTATAAACAGGATTTTTCTCTCTGAATGATGGTTTTCTCCAGCCAGGCACTGTGCATTGAGGGTGAACAGGATTCAGTTGAAATCTATCCCTGCCACTTATAAGCAGTGTGGACTTCACCATGAGTATGACTTCTCTGTGGATGAGCACAATTCAGCATTTAGTAAGCTGTCAATAAAAGCCCCCTTGCTGGGCGGGGCCCATGGATATTTGAGCATGCTTCCTGCTGAGTTTTCTGTTTGGTCACTAGAGGTCAGGCTAATCCCAAAGTTCAAGACACCTAACGTGGAGGGAGAAACCTTATCTAGTGTCCAAATGCAAGTCACCTTGTCCTGTGAAACTGTATACATAGGCCTTCTATGGTGTGTCTCTGTCCTTCCCAACCAGCACTCATATTTTATCACCAGGCTAAGAGAATGGGGAAGCCCATTGAGGATAAAGGTATTGAATTATTTCTGTGAAATATCCAGAGGACAAAAGAAAGGCAAAACTGAAAGTAGTAAGAATTTCCGGATGTCAAATATGTGTTGGAAACTTTTATAAAGAATTTTACACATATTAATCTGTTTAATACTTATAAAACTCTATGGGGTATGTATTTTTAGTTTCATTTTATAGATGAAAAGTTGGCATAGGGACATAGCAATTGAGATGAGCCTGGGTCCAGGCCTGGCCACTATTAAGAACCTGCGATCTATGAAACACTGCTGGCTGTGAGCACTTTCCAGGCCCAGATTCTTTTGGTCTTTGGGCCACATCTTTCAAGTGTGTTGGATCCCTTCCCTTTATTTTCTTGTCTGTGGCTTTTGGCAGACTCAAAGAAATGGGTTCAAATCCTGGCACTGCCATTTGCCAGCTGTGAGGTCTGGGCAAGTATGTAGCTTGCTGAGCCTCAGTTTTCTCTTTGTAAAAGGTAGAACCTTCCACACAGGCCACCCTCCAGCCTCTCTGAGTCCTCTTCTGTGTCCTCTGAAATGTGAGTCCCCAGAGGGAAGACTTCTTTTTTTATTTTAAAAAGTATTTTCATCATTTAATCAATTTATAGTGTTTTGTTTCTTCTCTGTGTTTTAATTTTTTGAATTTACTGGGGGTGATATTGGTTAATAAAATTATACAGGTTTCAGGTGTACGATTCTATAACATATCATCTGTATGTTGTATTATGTGTTCACCACCCCAATTCAAATTTCCTTCCATCACCAGTTATTTCCCATTTACACTCTTCTGCCTCTTCTTATCCCTCTTTCCCTCTGATAATCACTATGCTGTTGTTGGTGTTTATGAGTACTTTTTTCTTTTGCTTAATCCCTTCACTTTTTTCATTCAGCCCCTGACCCCTCTCCCCTCTGACAGCTATAAGTCTGCTCTCTGTCTCTATGAGTCTGTTTCTACTTTGTTAGTTTTATTCATTAGATTCAACAAATGAATGAAATCATATAGTACTTGTCCTTCTCTGATTAGCTTACTTCACTTAGCATAATACCCTCCAGGTCTATTCATGTAACAGGGTGCAGCCAAGAGGAGGGGCCCAAATAGGGATTTGTAATAGGGTCCAGAAGAGCTTGGAGATTATTGGCTCCACACCACAGGGCCACACCTGCCCGAATGCTGGCAGCTGTGGCCAATTGTGGGAGGAGTTGGAAATGAGTCTGCAGAAGAAGATTGTTGCTGGGATTTAAACGGAGGCACGGCAGCCATTTGGTGTCTCTCTTTTTGGGACCACCCATCTGTTTAGGACCACATGGCTTGAGTAAGAGTCAGGACCACGAGGCTTTGGAAGTGCTCTCTTTTGCCACACGGAGGGTGCCGGGAGGACTGTGTGTGCATTTGTAGAGAACTTTAGTTTGTATTATTTCAAATAAATAATAAGTTCCTTTCCTTTTCACTGGTCTCTGGTATTAAGAGACGTCTTTCCTCAGGCGGTGGGCAAAATGAACCCAGTAGGTGGGGAGGAACCCTGAGAGAAAAAAGGGGGGTCTTTTATATCATTCAGCCCCACCCCCTGGTCTGTTCTGTAACGTTCATGCTGGTACAAAGGATATTTCCTTCTTTTTTACAGCCATGTAGCATTTCATTGTGTAAAGGTACCTTGGCTTTTTTATTCACTTAGCTACTGACGGGCACTTGGGCTGCTTCCAAATCTTTGCTATTGTAAATAATGCTGCAGTGAACACATGGTGCATATATTCTTTAGAACTAGTGTTTCAGATTTCTTCAGATATATTCCCGGGAGTCAAATCACTGGGTCATAAGGCAGTTCCATTTTTAATCACGCCTCCAACTGGGGACCTGACCCACAACCCAGGCAAGTGCCCTGGCCAGTAATCAATCGAACCAGCGACCTTTTGGTTTGTAGGACAATGTCCACACCAGTCAGGACCATTTTTAATTTTTTGAGATAACTCCATACTGTTTTCCACAGTGGCTGTACCAGTCTGCATTCCCACCAACAGTGCATGAGGGTTCTCTTTTCTCCACATCTTGCCAACACATGATTTATTGATAACAGACATTCTGAAAAGCATAGGTTATATCTCACTGTGGTTCTAAGTTGCATTTCTCTGATGATTAGCATCTTTTCATATTTTTTTGGCCATCTGTATGTTCTTGTGGGAGAAGTGGCTATTCAGTTCCTTTGTCCATTTTTTAATTGGATTGTTTGTTTTTTTGGTGTTAATTTTTTTTGCTTAAAGATTTTATTCATTTTTAGAGACAGGGGAAAGGAGGGAGAAAGACAGGGAGAGAAACATCAATGTGCAAGAGAAACTTTGACTGGTTACCCTCACACGCCCCCCAACAGGGGACCTGGCCCACAACCCAGGCATGTGTCCTGATTGGGCATCAAACCAGCAACCTTTTGGTTTGCAGAACAATGCCCAATCCACTGACCCCCACCAGTCAGGCAGGGCTGGTATTAAATTTTGTAAGTTCTTTATAAATTTTGGATATTAGCCCTTTAACAGATGTATCATTGTGAATATGTTCTCCCATTCAGTGAGTTCCCTTCTCATTTTGCTTATGACTTCCTTTGCTTTGCAAAAACTTTTTGTATTATGTATTTAGTTTAATGTAGTCCCATTTGTTTATTTTTCTTTTGTTTCCCTTGTCCAAGGAGATATATCAGAAAAAATATTGCTATGAGAAATGTCTGAGATTTTACTGCCTGTTTTTATCTATGATTTTTATGATTTCAAGTTTAACATTAGGCATCAAGTCTTTAATCCATTTTGAATTTATTCTTGTGTATTGTATAAGAAGGTGGTCTAGTTTTATTTGTACATATCTGTCTAATTTGACCAACACCATTTATTGAATAGACTGTCTTTACCCCATCCTACATTTTTGCCTCCTTTGTCAAGTATTAATTGACCATAAAGCCATGGGTTTATTTCTGGGCTCTCAATTTTGTTACATTGATCTATGTGTCTATTTGTATGCCAGTACCATGCTCTTTTGATTATTATAGCCTTACAATATAGTTTGATATTAGGTAGCATGATTCCTCCAACTTTGTTCTTCTTTCTCAAGATTGCTGTTGCTAATTGGGGTCTTTTGTAGTTCCACATACATTTTTTGGAATATTTGTTCTAGTTCTGTGAAATACACCGTTGGTATCTTGATAGGAATTGCATTGAATCTGTAGATTGCTTTGGGTAGTATGGTCATTTTAATGAAGTTAATTTTTCCTGTACATGAACATGGTGTATGCTTTCACTTATTTGTAACTTCCTCATTTTCTTTCTTCAGTGTCTTATATGTTTTTGAGTACAGGTCTTTTACACTCTTGGTTAAATTTATTCTTAGGTATTTTTTGATGCAATTGTAAATTGGATTGTTTTCTTTCTTTCTCTCCCTGATAGTTCATTTTTGGTGTGTGAAAATGCAACTGACTTCTGGATATTTATTTTGTATCCTGTTACTTTACTGAAGTCATTTATTGGTTTTAGTAGGGTTATTTTTTTTTTGGTGGAATCATTAGGATTCTCTCTATAGAGTACCATGTTATCTGCCAGAGTTCTTATACATTCTTTCTAATGCCTAGAACAGTGTCTGGCACATAGTAGGTGCTCCATAAATATTTGCTGATGGTTACCTGACTCTTCCCACTGAACATTACTCAAAGTGGAAGTATCCCCACTTTCTATATTTTTACCAGGTAAGCATGATTTCAGTCATTTACTAATGACTGTTTAAGCCATTCATTCATTTCCATACTACTTGTTGTGCTTCTGTTGTATAAGTTCTGGGACTGTGAAGAGGCATAAGGTATCTACTCTTGAGACCTTCAAGTCCAGGATGAGACAGGTTAGCAGTTATTTTGAGTGTCGACAGTAATTTCCTGTGGGGTTCACTGCCCATGGATGTTTCAGGTGTACTTGACCCTTGCTCATTTAGAAGCAGAGCTCACTGTGGCTAAGGGAAAAGCAGCATTTGGGCTAGACAGTCTCATCAGGTGGCACAGAAGTGGCAAGAGCTGGGAGCATGTCTGAGGCTGTGCTGGAGAGATGGCCATAGGCAGGCTGGGTCAAGTCTCGGCTCTTATTTGAATGGACAGGCAAGGAGGAGCCAAGCTTCCCTGGTCCAGGTAAGCTGCTAATTCTAAAACTGATGGCTAAAGAACCAACCATATGCTGACATTTCATTCATCACTTTAGATCCTAAATGCAAATGGATGCTTTACAACCCAGTCACACCTACTTGTTTTAAAGGCATACGAGCTTCAGCTAATTTGAGGGAGTCCAATGACTGAAGGGAGGAAGTCTCGTTACAAAGGGGCTTTGCACAGGTTCTCAGGGAACCCCTATTGCTAGGAATCAGAGCCCAACCATCCTTTGAGAATGCTCTGGCTCATTGAAAGGTAGGCAGGTCTGACATTACAGAAAAGATCAGCTGGACCTTGAGCAATGACTGGGGCACACACAGAAATCATGTGTACTTGACCCTCCTTTACATGGTTATCAGTCAGCTATATGGCAGCTACTGGTGTCCTTACTGGACCAGCTATGTGGCTTCCAGCCCTGATGCTGTGCCAGGCTCACTCCAGGTAACAGCAAACATTTCAGTCATACTTGCTAGAGGTCAGTCGTTATTCCAAGTCCTTATATAAATTAACCTCCACAGCAGCCCTGTGAGGTGGGTACTGTTAACAACCCCATTTTACCAAAGGAGAAACTGATGCACACATTTGTGTCAGTGGTAGGTTACATAGGCAGTAAGTGGCAGAGCTAGATTTGAATCTAGATAATTCCACCCTTTGTCTTAGATGTTGTAAATAAAGGCAGTGATAGCCATCACTAGTCTTGAGTATGACACTTTCTTTGGCCTTTGATCTTAAAAACTGAGAATTTGTGCTGGCTGCTGGCTCTCAGTGAATTGAGCATTGGCCTGAGAACTGAGGGGTGGCTGGTTTGATCCCCAGTCAGGGCACATGCCTGGGTTGCAGGCCAGGACCCAGTAGGGGGTGTGCAAGAGGCAACCACACATTGATGTTTCTCTCCCTCTCTGTCTCCCACCTTTTCCCTCTCTCTAAAAATAAGTAAAAACAAACAAACAAAAAAACCCCAAAACAAAAAAACTCTGAGAATTTGCTCCCGTTGTTCTTTGTTTTTGCATCCTCCTCGCTAATGGCATGGATGGGTGACAAGTTAAGTTGCCTGGGGGATTTGGGTGGGGAATAGTGTCAGAGACACAAGAGATAGAATATATTACATCTGTCTCTATGTATCCTGCTTCCCATCTCCTCTACCTTCACATTATTCCACTTCCTGTCCACCTCCAGTTTTAGGAGTGGGGTTTAAGATTCTGTGGCCAGCCCAGGCCTACCTTCTGTCCTCTCCCTCCATGGCAGTGCTGACCAATAGAAATATAATGCAAGCCACATACATCATTTAAAACTTTCTAGTAGTCATCCTTGAAAAGGTAAAAAGATATCAGTGAAATTAATTTTAATAATGTTTTATTTAAACCTGTATGTCCAAACTATCATGGCTTCAATATGTTATTCATATAAAACTTTATTAGTTTCTGATTTTTAGAAGTTGCCTTTAAGTCCCAAGGCTATGTTTATCTCCAACTTAATCTCTCTCAGAGATATAAAATTTATTCTCTTTTAATGGAGACTCCTCCATATGTTTGCCAATTGTGGCAGGTTTTCCTGACTCAAGTTTACTGAACACATGGAGAGTGGTACAATATGTGTTTATTCAAAAACTACCTGTTGCAGACTTCATAAATTCCATCCTGTGCAAGGGCCTGAGGAAATGGGAGCACTTTCTCTCTGCAGAACAAGGACTCTGGAGATCTGCAGAGGGTTCCCCTCAAATCTGAAGCTGATTGCTTATTAGCACATGCCTGTGAGGAAACCACCCCAGGCCAAGGGAAGACTACCAAGAAGATTTAAGCAGACCTTACATAGGGTCAGAAATTATTTGTGTTCTCATCAACCAGAAAGAAAAGTACTCCTAATGCATGGAATATCAAGCAGAACCCTGAGAAAGACATTGCCTACGTAGTGCCTAGCATTCTTCTTTTTTTAATCATTGTTCAAGTACAGTTTTCTCCCTTTTACTCCCAATCCAGCCCACCCACACAACCCTCCCCACTTCCCTCCCATTACCACCATCCCCCTAGTTTTTGTCCATGTGTCCTTTAAATTTGTTCCTGTAAACCCTTCCCATTCTCCCCTGAAATTCCCTCTTCTCTCCCCTCTTGTCACTGTCAGCCTGTCTTCTATTTCAGTGTCTTTGGTTATATTTTGCTTGTTTCTTTGTTTTGTTGTTTAGGTTCCTGTTAAAGGTGAGATCATATAGTATTTGTCTTTCACTGCCTGGCTGATTTCACTTAGCATAATGCTTTCCAGCTCCATCCATGCTGTTGTGAAAGGCAGGAGCTCCTTCTTTCTTTCTGCTGCATAGAATTTCATTGTGTAAATGTACCATAGTTTTTTGATCCATTCATTTACTGATGGGCTTCTAGGTTGCTTCCAGCACTTAGCTATTGTAAATTGTGCTGCTATGAACATTGGGATGCATAGGTTCTTTTGTATTGGTGTTTTAGTGTTCTTAGGATATAGTCCCAGCAATGGGCTTGCTGGGTCAAAAGGCAGATCATTTTTAGTTTTCTGAGGAAGATCCATATACTGCTTTCCATAGTGGTTGTACCAGTCTGCAGTCCCACCAGCAGTGCACTAGGGTCCCCTTTTCTCCACAACCTCTCCAACACTTGTTGTTTGTTGCTTTGTTTATGATGGCCATTCTGACTGGTGTGAAGTGGTATCTCATTGTGGTTTTAATTTGCATCTCTCTGAGAGCTAGCAATATTGAACATCGTTTCACGTGTCTTTGGATTTTCTGTATGTCCTCTTGGAGAAGTGTCTGTTCAAATCCTTTGCCCATTTTTTTAATTGGATTCTTTGTCTTCTTAGAGCGCAGTTGTGTAAGTTCTTTATATATTTTGGAGATTAAACCCTTGTCTGAGGTATCATTGGCAAATATGTTTTCTCATATAGTTGGTTCTCTTTTTATTTTAATACTGTTTTCTTTAGCTGTGCAGAAGCTTTTAATTTTGATGAGGTCCCATTTGTTTATTATTTCCTTTATGTCCCTTGCTCTAGGGGACAAGTCAGTAAAAAAGTTTCTGTGTGAAATATCTGAGATTTTCCTACCCACGTTCTCCTCTAGGACTTTAATGGTGTCACGGTTTATATTTAAGTCTTTTATCCACCTTGAATTTATTTTTGTATATGGTGTAAGTTGGTGCTCAAGTTTCACTTTTTTGCACGTGGCTGTCCAGTTCTCCCAACACCGTTTGTTAAAGAGGCTATTTTTACTCCATTTTATGTTGCTGCCTCCTTTGTCAAATATGAAGTGACCATAGAGACTTGGGTTTATTTCTGGGCTCTCTGTTCTGTTCCATTGGTCCATGTGCCTGTTTTTATGCCAATACCAGGCTGTTTTGATTATAGTGGCCTTGTAGTATAGTTTAGTGTCAGGTATTGTGATCCCTCCTACTTTACTCTTCTTCCTCAAAATTGCAGCAGCTATTCGGGGTTGTTTATGATTCCATATAAATTTTTGAAGTGTTTGTTCTATGTCTGTGAAATATGCCATTGGTACTTTAATAGGAATTGCATTGAATGTGTACATTGCTTTGGGTAGTGTGGACATTTTGATGATATTAATTCTTCCAATCCATGAACATGGAATATGTTTCTATTTGTTTGTGTCTTCCTTGGTTTCTTTCCTGAGTGTTATGTAGTTTTCTAAATACAGGTCTTTTACCTCTTTAGGTTAGGTTTATTCCTAGATATTTTATTTTTCTTTTTGCTATTTCAAATGGGATTTTTCCCTTGATCTCTGCTTCTGCTGTTTCATTGTCGGTGTACAGAAATGCCTTTAGTTTCTGGATATTGACTTTGTATCCTGCTCTTTTGCCAAATTCATTTATTAGGTCAAGCATTTTTTTGGTGGAGTCTATAGGATTTTCTATGTACACTATCATGTAATGTGCAAACAGTGACAGTTTTGTTTCCTCCTTTCCAATTTGGATGCCTTTTATTTCTTTTTCTTGTCTGATCGCTGTGGCTAAAACTTCCAGTACTATACTGAATAGAAGTGGTGAAAGTGGACAGCCTTTTCTTGTTCCTGATCTTAGTGGAAAAGATTTTAATTTTTGCCCATTGAGTATGATGTTGGCTGTAGGTCTCTCATATATGGCCTTTATTATGTTGAGGAATGCTCCCTCTATTCCCACTTTGCTTAGTGTTTTTATCATAAGTGGGTGCTATTCCTTATCAAATGCTTTTTCTGCATCTATTGATAGGATCATGTGGTTTTTGTCTTTGCTTTTGTTTATGTGATGTATTACACTTACTGATTTGCAAATATTGAACCATCCTTGCATCCCTGGAATGAATCCTACTTGGTCATGGTGTATGATCTTTTTAATGTATTGTTGGATGTGGTTTGCCAGTGTTTTGTTGAGGATTTTAGTGGACCTGCCTAGCATTCTTAAGCAGACCTCAGAAAGTTCAAATCATTTCCAGTAATTTAACTGCATTTTAAAACTAAACCAAAAAATACTTAAAGGAAACAAAAAAATTTCAGCCCTTAACAATGTAAAATCCACAGTGTGTGGCATTTGAAACAAAATTACCAGGCATGCAAATGACATAGATAGATCTGATCAGATCACAGGAAAGGAGTAGGGAGGGGCCATAAGAGTTGGTTGCCTAAGGCAAAGGTAAACAGCTTAGGATGGGATTGGCTGAGAAGCTGAATGCCTCTAGAGTGCATGGAATTATGGGCCAGAAGATTTAAAATAAAAAGAGGGCAGAAACTGACTCTCAGGCTCTCTTCCTTGAGGATTTCTAGATGATGGTGCTGCAGCTGCCTGTGTTTCCCAAAGGATGGTAGAAGAAACTCTGGGTACAGCCTAGGACCAGGATGGCCTGGCAGAAGGTGGCAGGGCTATTCTACTTTGGGTGTTCTAGAGGGGATGGGCTCTGAGGCTGAAGCCTGCCCTTCTTCCAAAATTGGGTAGCTTTTGTATCTTGCCTTAATTGATAGGCTTAAGTGATTAAAGATACAACAAAAGAATTTAGCCCTAATTGATGGGATTAAGTGACTAATGAATTCGGAAAGTTGTTATTCCAAAATTGTGTAGCTTTTGAATAGACTCCTTTCCTTTATCACAAAACCTAGCCTCCTAAATTTCACCTAGATGGTGGTGGCAGGCAGCAGGACCTCACTGCTGTTCAGTAACACAAAGGAACAGGAAAATATGCTTTATAATGAGGAGAAGAAAAGATCAATGAAACAGGCTCTGAAATGACATGGATGATGGAATGAGTAGACACGTCATACTCAAGAAAGAAGAGGGGGGTACGAGGGACATGAGAGAGAAAGACCCAAATCGAAACTCAAGATCTATGGATCTCAAGGAAACCCAAACATACCTCGGCTCCGATACTCGCTGTATAACCACAAATTGATATACATGTCTGAACTGAATGAAACCAGAAAAGTCAGCATTTATGCTGCCTGTCACTACCAGAACCAGTAGGTAGAGACAAATTTTGAGTCTTTATGGGTGCCTTATGCAGATGCTGGTGATCTGAGAAGATGGCAGGTTTTGTACCTTCATAAACCATCTTAACATTGCCTCTCAAGTTGACCTTTTCATATGGAGAAAAAAGGGTAGGTAAGACTTTCAGAAAAAAGGTTAATTGGATAAGAATTGCAGTCCAGCACAATTTTCCTAGTATTTCTGTATTTGTTGATCAATAATTCTTTATCCACCTCACCCTTCCTTGGAACACAATGGCTCCAGGGAAGGGAGAAGCAGATAAATTCAATTATACAATAGAGTGTCATCCACTGTAGACCTCATGTTTTACATGAGATTCTCAGAACTTATTCATCCTAGACCTGAAAGTTCATAGGCTTTTTTTTGTGACAGTCAAACCAGATAATTCATGTGAATGTGTTCATTTAGCACAGAGTATTTGTTCAAAGTGAAGAAAAAGGAAATTTCAAGATGATTCAGAATGGCTGGTATGAGTAGAGGTAAGGACAGTAAGACCATGAATGAGCATTAACACCACTATTTATCAACTGGGACAGAAAGTTCAGGAGGCCATAGACCACTTGGACTGTCATGTAGGACACTTGCTTCCCTTGGGAACCCACCCCTTCCCACATCCCAGCCTGTCCTTTTGCTCATAAGGAGGAAGTGAATGAAGACTTGCAGCTTCCTTTTCCTTCCTACACTACATGGAGTATGTCAGGGAAACTGAGCTCAGAGAATGTGACTGAGCCCTCTATAGTGTGCTTTGCTTTTTTTTGAGTAGCCAAAACTTTTGTTTTGTTTAAAGATTTTCTCAAATCTCAAAAGAAGCACATATAGGCATATGGAGCAAACAGTCCAGTGTACTCTGGCTTCTAGAGTATTCTTTGTTGCATTCTGAAAGATTGACTTGGTTCTGGAAATGTCTGACGAAACTTCAGTTTGAACTCCAGTCAACTCTGCCATTTCCTGTCCAGATTTGTCCCTGGGACTCAATGCTAGAGAAAAGCAATCTCCAGTTCACTAAAGCTGTAGATACCACTTAACAGGTTGGAACTATCTGTTTTTGTGAACCTACTCATTTGCATAAATATTTCTATAACTTTTTTCAGTTAGTTTAGTATCAATGTTCCATTTATTCATTAAATTTCCCTTTATAGTTTTGTATTAGAAAAATAATAGACATCCCTTGTAGAACATTTAGAAAATATAGGTAAAAAATGTAGGTAAAAAAACTAAGAAATCAAAAATTTCTAGTAATTCTTCCAGCACACTTTAAATTTTGATGTATATTTTCCAGCATTTAAAAAAATGTCTGTGATGAAAGTGGGGTCAGACTTTGTAAAGTTGGTATGTCATGAATGTTTTACTCAGCCATTGTTTATTCTTCTGTGACATAATATGTTTTCTGTGGCTTATATAATAAATATAATAGTCAGGTTACCTTTAATGAGAATGTGAATTGCACAGTTTGAAATATTAGGATGTAAAATATTAATTAAATCTCACTTTATGGGCAAAATTTGAAATAATGTGAATCTTTGCATTGATTTTTTTGCAGGAAATTCAATATTGTACAATGTGAGTTTTGCATTCTGTGAGGTCTTCAACAATACAACCCCTTCTATAAGTATGATTATCCATTACTACCATTTTTTAAGCCAGTATTTTATTAATGGCTGCCTTTTCTGGTGGTGAGCTTCTTTCAAGATAAATGCTTGCACTTGTCAAAGATGGCTTCTTTAGGAAAAGTTCTTATATGTGGAGTTGCTGGGCCAAGTCTTTTGATGCACATTGTCAGAATTCCATCCTGAAGGTGTTATCAACATTTATTTAACAATATTTCCATAGTAATTACTATGTGGCAGGCACTATCTTAAGAACTCTGCCTCCTCATAATGATGATATGCAATAGGTATTATTAATATCATCCCCATTTTACAGAGGAGGAAGCTGAGTCAGCCTCAAGTGGTCAGGTCATAGGTCATCTAGTAAGTGGTAGAGCTAGCTTCTGAGTTCTAGCTCCTAAGCTCCATGCTATGCTGCTTCTCCAATGTTCATAGGAGCAGACTGAAATGTAATCATTTCCCTGTGCCCTTGCCTGCATGGGTAATATCTGTCTGTTCAAAAGGATTGTGAATATACTACTTATATTGAAGAAGTCAATTCACCAAAAGGTGATTTTTGAGTGCTGGTGCTGTGAGAGAGAAGAAAGTTCTAATCCTTGGCTATCAGTGAATTGCTAGCCTATTTGATTTCTTTAAGAAACCCCATCAAAGTATTTTCAGAAGCTTGACCCAGGCAGAAGAGACCGCTCATCGTTGGTCTTCATGTTTCTGAGGTCCACCAGTTAGTTCCCTGCAAAGCTCCAGACCTGGCACCAGGATTTTAGGAAACAATCCCAGGCTACTTGGGTCCTTTCCTCTGCTGTCTGACACAGATTCTGGTTCCATGCTTTAAGGTCTCTACAGCCTGTAAAATCCCTCATCCAATACTTGCTTTATCCATACACTGTGGTGAATATTTACACTGAGAGACCAGCAAAGAGGCATAAAACTCTGCAGCTTTTCATCTGCTGTCAAGGCCTTAGTTTCTGTACTCTCCTTGAGGTCACCTGCAAGATGACTAATTCTTCTCCAATACCTCTGGACCCTGCTCATAGTTAGAGTAGAAATGCTAAAATGCTATAACAAAAAAACAGTAGTCCCCTGTTATCCATGATTTTGCTTTCTGTGATTTAATTACCCATAGTCAACCGTGGTTCAAAAACATTAAATAGAAAATTCCAGAAATAAATCATAAGTTTCAAATTGCATGGTATTCTGAGAAGAGTGATGAAATCTTGTGCCTTCCTGCTCTGTCCCTTTGCCAATTGTCTTTATGCGGTATGTGCTCCCTACCTGTTAGTCACTTAGTGGTTGTCCCAGTTACCAAACAGACTGTTGTAGTATTGCAATGCTTGGGTTCAAGAAACCCTTATTTTACTTAATAATGGATCCAAAGCCATTTATGTAACTTTTATTGCAGTATATTGCTATAATTGTTCTATTTTATTAGTTATTATTGCTAAACTCTTATTGTGTGCATTTTATAAATTAATCTTTATCGTAGGTATGTATATATAGGATAAAACATAATATATACAATGCTTGCTACTATTCAAGGTTTCAGGGTTTCAGACATGGGGGTCCTGGAATATATGCCTGAGGATAGGGGCAACTATAGCTGACAATACATGGATTAAAGAATCTCATGTAACCGTTCTGAGGTGAGCATTTGATTGCTGGCTGTCTCTAATCCACAAGTCTTTCAGGGACCAGTTTCCTTCCAGAGTGCCACCTTGTCATATACTAGGGCATTAAACTCTTCTGCTTGGTCAACTTTTCCATCCCAGGGAAAGGGGAAGGACTTAGAGGCACCACACCCACTACTTAAGGTCTAGGTGTACATTATTTCCACTTAAATTCCATTGGCCAGAACTGAATTACAAGGTAACACCTAAGTGCAAAGGAGGCTGGGAAATGTAGTTGTTCACATACCCGGAAAGGAGAGAATGGCTTTGAGGGAGTGCAACCACTGTCTAATAGACCCTCCAAGCAAGAGACAAACCTAGCTGTGCATCTGTCTGCACATAATGAGATTATATTTCTGTTTCTTGCCCCTCTTCCTATTGTATCAATGGATGAACTTAAGAACAAGCTATACAAGCAGCTGACATTTATTAAATCTGAGTAAATCCGCCTCATGGGCTCTGGAAACTTACTCCTAAAAGCATGTATTAATTTTATTCTATCTGACTCAAAAATTAGCCCATAGAGCAGAGTACACTGTGTTTAGACAAAAATTTCTGAATGAGAAGCCCAGCTCCACCATTACTTAACTCCTGCGTGACTTTGTACATGTTACTTAAACTCTATGAGTTTTACTTTGTTGTGAGAATTATAGAAGCATGCAGAGAGGACCCAGTGCAAATCCTGGCTTCTGTGACACTAGATAATTCTGACCATTTATTTGAGCCCTGGCTTTTCTGGAGAATGGGGTAATACTCTATCAGCGGTATCCAACCTGCAGCCCAAGATGGCTGTGAATGCAGCCCAACACAAAGTTGTACATTTATTTAAAACATTAAGATTTTTGTGTGTGTGTGATTACGTGTCACAATGTATTTAATGCATGGCCTAAGACAACTCTTCTTCCAGTGTGGTGCAGAGACACCAAAAGGTTGGACACCCCTGTTCTACCTCCCACCAGGTTGTGCAATGTTATACTGTTACAGAACAAAAAGGGGGGCCAAAGACAATATACTATTACTGAAAGGAACCCTCCAGGATCATTATATCTGCTGCCTTATAGAAAAGACATCTTTCAATGCCAGAGATTTGTGAAAAGGAAAGGAAATGTTTATTTAATGCTATATAGACTTAAAATAGTGATCTAATGTTTTCATCAAAATCCCAAAGTCCCTTAAAACACCCACAAACATGCACAGTCCTTCCTGCCCCCTTTGCCCAGTCTGGGGTACTGTATCTCAGGGAAAGAAATAGAAGTCTGTGGCTCAGGCAGCCTTCAGTTCTTCCCAGTAATTCGTCTTGGCTGGTAGGCCTCCCTTGGTTCCCGGCACCATCAGCTGTGGTGCCGGGATCTCTGCTAAAGCTGGGTGGTGGTTCTCCCTTCTAAAGCTGTGGGGGTCTCTTTCATTGCCACAGCTGCGTGGTCCTCTCTGCATAATGGCCGCAGAAGTCCCCACTCTGGCAAAGCCGCGTGGTTCTCCCCACAATGGCTGCCGTGTCTCGGTTTAAATCCCTGCACCAATCTTCCTCTGCAGCTCCATTTCTGACTCCTCCCACGATTGGCTACACTTGCCAGCACTCTCATATCCTTCCAGCTTTACTGGGCTGCCATAGTGAGTCTGGGCAGGCATGGCCCCATTTCATGGAGCCAGTCATCTCCAAGCTCTCACACAGGTGCTGTAACTCAGGGGAGTTGCCTCCTAGTTACATCTTGGGGGGAAGTTACTTCCATCCCCCTGGCTCAGAACATGGCCATAGCCATTTAACATATCTATGCAACCAGTTAAAGGTTATAGATATGTTAAATGGCCTCCCCAGAGGTTAGCTGCAAAGCTGTTGCTATGCAAAACAGCTCTCAATGGCCCTGCTCCATGTGTCTCTTCCCCCAACCCACACCTGTGCAGGAGAGGGGTAAGGACATCCTAATATTTCCTGGACACCCTGAGTTTTGGGCCCCATTCCAAATCCCTATTTGGGGCCCCCCTCTTGGCTGCACCCTGTTACAATATGTCCTGAGCACATAAGTCAGTGTTGGCTCACAGTACTAAGAAATTCAGGAAGTTATTCAACCTTCAGATTCAAACAGTATGAACATCCTATCTCTCTGTTTTTCTCTGTAGGTTGGCTTTATCCTCAGGCTGCCTCTACATGGTGGCAAGGTGGCTGTGACATATCTAGAGAAAGAATAAAATCTTCTTCCTCAGATACTCCTTCAAGTCTCATTGGCTCTGATATTTTATGACCCTGTCCCTGACCTGAGATTTGGGAATGAGATTAGTTGATTGGCTTAAACCAGTTGGGGCCCACTTCTGGAGTTAGGGGTAGGGTCAAACAACTCTGAGGCAGTCACAGAGTTCCTCCAAGGGAAAAATGGGTTGTAATTACCAGAAAGACAACCAAAACAACAGATGTCCTTGACAGAAAATGTGTTTGAAGGATGAGTTAATTGGGCCTAATTATGGCCCAATTTTTATTTGTTTTTTGAAATTATGAGCTGATTCCTTCTGATGATAGATCAACTAATCATGGTCTCTGTCAGTTTTCTTTCATGCCCCTCTTAGCTGACTCCTACAGTTTCCTTCTATTGCTTTGCCCATGCCCATCAATGCTTTCTTTCCCCCATGTCAGTGGCAGTGTCTTTCTGACCCACAGGTTTATCAGACACCCCTAAACCAATGGACTGAAGGGGCCCCAGCAGGAATCCATCATATTTTTTAATTTACAGTGTTTGTCTTTGAAGGAACACTGAACATTTTGTCTCCAAAGCCTACAAAAGACACATTAAATCTCAGTATAAAAGACTTCGGAGACAAAACACTTATACACACACACACACACACACACACACACACACACACATTTAATATATGATTTTATTTAATGTATTAATATATTAATATGGGTAAGTATAGTAAACTTTTGGGGTTTTGTTTCTCATTTGTAAAATTTTGCAATAGAACTACATGCTTTCTAGAGTTCTTTTCGGGATGAAGACCCTTAAAAGAGGCAGCATTATAGTATATCAACATTAATAATGGCCAAAATTAATTATTGAGTTCTCAACTCTAAACTCTAACATATATATTTCATTCAATCTTCACAACAACCATTCAAGGTATGAACTATTAATACCCTCTTTAGATGAGAAAATTGAGGATTAAGGAAGTCATGTAACTTGTTCAAGGTCACAAATGAGGTGACTCCTTAGAACTGGAATTCAGGTCAGTTAGATTCCAGGGTCTGTGTTCTTTTTTTTTTTTTTATATATATTTTATTGATTATGCTATTACAGTTGTCCCATTTCCCCCCTTCTCTCCCCTCCACCCTGTACCCCCCTCCCACCCACATTTCCCCCTTTAGTTCATGTCCATGTGTCATACTTATGAGTTCTTTAGTTTCTACATTTCCCATACTATTCTTGCCCTCCCCCTATCTATTTTCAACCTACATTCTATGCTACTTATTCTCTATACCTTTTCCCCCTCTCTCCTCCTCCCACCCCCCTGCTGCTAACCCTCCATGTGCCCACCATTTCTGTGGTTCTGTTCCTGTTCTAATTGTTTACTTAGTTTCTTTTGGTTTTGCTTTAGGTGTGGTTGTTAATATTTGTGAGTTTGCTGTCCTTTTACTATACATGTTTTTTCTTTATCTTCTTTTCTTAGATAAGTCCCTTTAGCATTTCATAAAATAAGGGCTTGGTGATGATGAACTCCTTTAAGTTGACCTTATCTGAGAAGCACTTTATCTGCCCTTCCATTCTAAATGAAAGCTTTGCTGGATAGAGCAATCTGGGATGTAGGTCCTTGTCTTTCATGACTTGGAATATTTCTTTCCAGCCCCTTCTTGTCTGTAGGGTCTCTTTGGAGAAATCAGCTGACAGTCTGATGGGAACTCCTTTGTACGTTACTGTCCCCTTACCTCTTGCTGCTTCTAGGATTCTCTCCTTCGTTTTTACCTTGGCTAATGTAATTATGATGTGCCTTGGTGTGTTTCTTCTTGGGTCCAACTTCTTTGGGGCTCTCTGAGCTTCTTGGATTTCTTGGAAGACTGTTCCCTTTGCCAGATTGGGGAAGTTCTCCTTTATTATTTGTTCAAATACATGTTCAATCTGTTGCTTTTCCCCTTCCGATTCTGGTACCCCTATAATTCGGATATTGGAACGTTTAAAGGTGTCTTGGATGCTCTTAATCTTTTCCTCAATTTTTTGAATTCTTATTTCATCATGCTTTCCTGCTTGGTTGATTCTATCTTCCTTCTGGTCCACTGTATTGTTTTGAGACTCATATTCCTTCCTTTCACTATTGGCTCTCCTCCGCGTGTCTTCCTGCATCTGTTTTATGGTAATCTGCATTCTTTCATCTAAATTTCGTCCAAAATCAACCAGTTCCGTGAGCTTTCTGATCACCAGTGTTTTGAACTGCGCATCTGATAGATTGGCTAGTTCTTGGTCGCTCAAAAGGATGAGTCCTGGGGGACTGATCTGCTCTGTTGAAAACATAGTTTTTTGTTTTTTGTTTTTTCCCCCTGTCTCTCCTTTTTTTTTTTCCGGTCTGGTTGCTCTTGTTACGGTGGGGGGCGGAGCCTTAGGTGCTCACTGGGGCTGGGCACCCCAGTCGCTAGATTGTGACGTTATATGTGGGGGCGGGGTGGGCGGGGGAAAACAATGGCGGTAGTTCCGTTCCCCTGGACTCAGACCCTTGTCTGGGCTTCTGGGCCGTGAGTTCTGCCCTGGTCCACAATCGCTGCCCCTCTGGGTCTGCCAGCTGCAGCTTGCGTACTCAGGGATCACCGCTGCCTTCTTGCGCGCCAGATGGCTTTTGCGCTGATTTCGCGCCAAACCTTCCCCCGACCTCCGTACGCCACCGACCCGAGCCAGCCCCGCACCCGCCGGCTCGTCTTCTCCTACCAGTCCGGATGAACGCGTCTACTTCAACTTCTTGGCTGCCTGACTTCCATTCAGATAAATCCTCTGCCGGATCTGGGTGTTATTCTGATAGTAAATTATTGTTGTAAATTATTGGTTTTCTAATCTTGGTTGTGCAAGGAGGCACGGTGCGTCCACCTATTCCTCCATCTTGCCGGAAGTCTCCTGATTCCAGGGTCTGTGTTCTTAATCACATTATACTGCCACTGTAGCTTCCTCTGGGGAATAAAGAATTTAGACTTTGGAGTCAGAAAGCCTTGGATTTGAATTCTAAATTCAGCACTGTGTGGCTTTGGGGAAGCTATTAAACCTCTCTGAGCTTTAGTGGTATGTAAGATGGAAATAATAGTTATACCTTATGTGTAAGGAATTAAAATTAAAGAAGTTGAGTTAGGGGACATCAAACTTTTGACTCATAATCAGTGCTGAATAAGGGACATCTATGACAATGACCCACTACAATAGAATTAAGTGAATGCTAATTAATAGAATGTATTGCTACCAGGCACATGAGAACTCTATGAATAAATGTCTGGTTTCTGAGTCACCACTTTGAAGCCCATCATAAATATGCTTGTGAATGTAATTGTCTCTAATAAAACTTTACCTGTTTCAAATGGAAATACATGCAATGACATAGACAACTGACAAATGATAGGGCAGGATCAACATCTTTTAAATACCCCCATTAATGAATGTTGTTTTGCAAACAAGTATTTTTTGTCTTTTAATAATCTGGGTCATTTTTCTTGTTAAGGGGAAGTATTTTCTTTATTATGTCTACATCATGAGATTCATTTTTCCAGGAATGAAGGGGGTACAAACACCTGCTAGCACAAAGAAAGACATAGGATGCATGGGGGAGTTCTGCATAGATAGGGGAGTGAAACAAGCCCTTCCCTTTCAGTTTGGGCTTGGACATAAGAGTAGAGGAAAAGAAGGACAAGATATGAGATAAGTGTGTCCTGTCTCCCTCTGTCTGGATCAAAACTTCTGCTGGGAGGGGTCTAGGGTGTGGATTAGAAACCACTAGAGGTGTTTAGAGGAAATACAAGAGCAGTGGGGCTTGAGCCCCAATTCCCATTTGGGACTCTGGGGTATAAATGAGTCATAGGAGGCCCAGCACCAATGTGGGGGTGGGGGTGTGTGTAGCTACTTCACCTCTGGTGGTATAGTGTGCTTATGCAGAGAGGTCCTGTACTGGGGTCTTAAATCTCTGTCAATTCCTCAGTGCCTGGGAACACCCTAGCACCCCCCCCACCATCACAAATAGGGACAAAGAAAGCAACTGAATGTATTAGCTGTCCTTTCATTGTAAGGCTAAGGGGACCCTGTAGCCAAGAGCTGCAGGATGGATTGCCTGGGCCTGGGAGATTAAATTGAAGTCACCATCAAATCTCAGAGCAATCCACAGAGACAGTAAAAGTCAAGATGGGACATACCCATCACAGGGTGCTGGCCCAGCCACCCAAAAACATAATCCAAGTAGGAGAACTGAACAGGAATTCTGTAACTGTGGGTATCAGCAGAGGCCAGAAGGTATCTCAGTGATCAGGTAGGACAAAGTACATCACTGTGGAAGGCAGTGAAGATCCTGGAGGACAGTACTGTGAGGAGCATGTGGACCTGCCCCTCCCCACCCCCACCAACCCCCAATCAGGAGGAAGTGTAAGATATTCTATGCACCTAGAAGCCATCTTGAGGAGAAGGATAGTGCTGGTAGCAAATTTGAGCCTTCAATTGGATTAAATATTTATCCAAAAGGAATTGAGCTAACCTGAGAAAGACTGTTCTGAATAAGTGACCAAGTTACTACCTTAATTGGGACTTAAGATTTTTCCACCTCTGCCATCAAAGGAATAGGAGCCCATGAGCAAGCTACTTTACAGAGAAATGAGAAAACCCTTGTTTTGCACACTGAGTTGTAGTCTGCAGCAGATACTGTTGGTCATCCTGATTTTAGGTGTCTTTTTTCTGCACAGCCATTTGTTCAGGGAAAGTGACTCTCTCTCCCACAACTCAGAAACAAATATTGATTGTTCAAACTGGTTGCTATGCTCCATTGCTTGTTAGTGATTAGTTTAGGCATGGTCTTATGCAACACTCCTGCCCATATTGGGACATCTGCTGGGGGCATCTGGGAAGATTTTCCTCGTTGAGAGACATTACAAGAAAGAAAGTTTCTAACTGATGCAGATAAGGACTTGGGACAACTTGCAGACAACTTGGGAACAGGGGTCCAGTTAGCAGACTTATGGTGAGGGCTGAATAGGAAGCTAGAAGGCAACTGGCTCCTCGATGATGCATTTGGACCACCCTCCCTGTACCCTTCTTCTCATGTTTGAGATGAATATCTATTCCTTGCTGCCAAAATTATCCTGAGTGAGGAAAAGTGTGGGTAAATTTTCAACTTTGTTCCTCCTATTTCATAAATGTGTCTATATGAGTGTAAAAGGGAACATGGTACTAACAGTCATTAGCATTGAAAACCATTTGCATTACTATATCCAGGCAAGCTTTATTCCCAGAAGATTGAACCCCTCAACACCCCACCCCTGTGTCTGACAGCTGCAGCTACTTCACATGGTAGCATCTCCTCTTCTTCGCCTTACATACCTTTCCTAAGGGAAGAGACAAAGCCACATTTGTTAATTCTTGAACATGAATGAATGGATCCCTTTTGCCCTTTAAAAACATTATTAAAATGTAAAAAGAATATGCTTTTTCTACAGTTACCTGGAAAGTTAACAGGGAGCAGACCAACATCAAACTCACTGCCGCTTTTTGGCTTTTACTGGGATTACCTTTGCCTTTTGCTGTGGAACAAAGGAAGTCTTAGAACATAAAATCATTTAAAAAAGAAGTGGATTTTAACTGCTGAGCTGACCCAAGATATAAGGCTTACACTGACTGGGGCTGTATAATTTGGCTCTTTTTAACATTCAGACTTCTCTCTGATTCTCCAAATTCAATCTACTTTGGTTGAGCCTATTTTCCCCCAATTAACTTTCATTTTTTGGAGTTCATCATCACACATCCCTACTTATTCTGTACAAACTGTTTCAGGATAATTTACTTGCTGGAGAGAGTGAGTACATGAGGGAGAGAGGGAAAGATAGAGGGCAGGTGAGACAGAGAGTTGGAGAGACAGAGAGAGAGAAAGACAGACATAACCAATCCTTCCAAGGACTGTTTTCATTATATAATACCCCACAGTTTTATATTTAATGGATCTGCAATCCTTAAGCCATGTCTTTCCTTTTGGAAATGCTATTATGTTCTAAGGTAACTTCAATGGGTGAGTTGGATATGGAAGATGTAAAATTGTCACTACTTCAACTCTACTTCAATTTGAACAAGCTCAATATAATATTACTTGTTTTACATAGGGGCTTCAAGAAGGGCTTATTGAAAAAAAAAAACATTTCTATTACCAAACAAAGTCTGAAAACAACAGCATTATATAAGAACAAACAAATGCATGCAATTCAAATATTAAGTCCTGATCTTTAGTGACATATGGGTCTCTCATACAAAGTAGCAGATAAGAATAACATTTAAATTAATAATACGAAGTATAATAATAGTTATGAGGAGTTGCTATCCAATGTAACAGATAAACTCCAAATGTTGAGTACTAAACACTATGAACATTTATATACCATTCATTCAATGCATGTGTTCCTAGCCAGCGGTAGTTTTTCTCCTTGTAGTAATTCAGGCACCCAGTTGTATGTTATCTATTGCTGTGTAACAAATCACACCATAAAAACAAATGACCTTACACAGTTTCTAATGGTCAGAGATTTGGGAGTGGGCTTGCTTGGCAGTTCTGGAGAGAGTCTCTCATAAGGTTTAATCAAGTTATTGGCTAGGGTTGCAGTCATCTGAAAGGTGACTGGGACTGGAGGATCTCCTTCCAAGAGGGCCAGCAAGTTGATGGTGGCTGTTGCTAAGAAGTCTCAGTTCCTCACCAGGTGGACCTCTCCACAGGGCTGCACGAGTGTCCTTACAGTCTGTCCTTGTCTCCCCGGAGTGAGTGATGTGAGATAAAGCAGCTAGTCTCAGAAGTGGTACTTCCCCATTTTCATTAAATCCCATTGGCTACACAAGTCAGTTCTATTCCACATGGGAGGTGAGTACATGGATGTGATTACCTGAAGATGAGAACCACTGGGGACCATCTGGGAGGCTGGCTAGCAAACTAGGACCTTTCTGTCTTATGGTTACCATCCCCTGAGTTTTAGTGTTTTCTGCTTCAAGGCAGGGGAAGAGGAAAGAACACAAAAGAGTCTCATATGGGAGGGTTTTATGGGTCAGGGTAAGAAGTGGTACATAATTTCCACTCACACTCCGTGGTTAGAACTTGATTATATGGTGCCATTACCTATAAAGGTGGTTAGGGAATGTCAGCCCTTGTTGGGAAGCCTCTTCTCAGCAACAACTCTATACTATGGAAGAAGGAGCATTAACTTTTGGTCCTGCCATAGGAGAACTAAAATATATATGGTGGTCAACATAGTGGCACACAGCAAATGCTCAGTGAATGATAATCATCATAGAGAGCTCTTCTGATAACCTAGTGCCTACCTAGAACGTGGGACATATTTGCCTTAGATAAATGTTTGTTATATGAATGGATGAGTTAAGATAATGAATGTGAAAATGGTACCAATGGGAGGAATTATAATTGATATTTCTTGAGTTAGTAGATTGCATTGACTATCTTTATTGAGGTACAGATCCTCCTCTGGATGTGCAAATTACTATCCCCATTTCAATTGGTCAAATAGAGATAGCAAATACCCAAGGCTTTGCAGGCATATGGTCATGATTGCAACTACTCAACTCTGCCATTGTAGTGTGTAAGGCCAAAGATGATATGGAAATGAATAGGAGTGCTGTGTTCCAATAAAACTTTATTTACAAAACAGGTGATTAATCAGATTTATTCCAGAAGCCATAGGTCTTTGAACTGTGCTCTACAGCACTCAGAATGAAAGGGCATAGTCCAAGGAACAACACATCTTATTCTTTAAAAAATACTGAATGAAAGAAGTCAGGCACAAAAGAATCTTCTATTTATATAAATATATAAAGTTCAAAAGCATGGAAAATGAAAATATATTGTTTAGGAGTATATATTAACATGGTGAAATTATAAAGCAAAATAAAAAATGGATTATTTAGAAGGCCAGGACTGTGTTACCTCTGGAGGCTAGAAAGGAAGGTCTAATTGGGAGGCGTACACGAGGGACTTCTGGGCTGCTGCAGTATCTTACTCTTGACATGGTGGTGCTGTCACGAGAGTTTACTTTACATGATTTGTCAAGTTATATATTTGTGTTTTATGCATAAAGAGCATGTTCTATTTCTCCATAAAATGTTGGAGAAAAATGAATATTAAGAATTATGCACCATACTGTTTCGCTCTACTAACTAATTGAAATTCCTTTTCTTTGGTTAACAAACATGAACCTTTATTCCTACATATTCTTATTAGTCGACTCATTGTTATTCAGCCCTGGCTGTGCATCAGAATCTCTGGGGGAGTGTTTCTCCCCACCAAACACAGATGTCTCAGCCCACCCCCTGAAGGTTTTGATCCAGCAGATTCAGGTTGGAGCCTAGGCCCTGGCAGTCTGCAGATGCCTCCCAGGCAACAGTGATTTGCAGCTGGTGTTGAGAGCCTCTGACTTAGACTGTGTTATCTTGTTGTAATTTTGTAGAGTATTCCCCTTAGTCACACACTTCATCCCCAATATTCATCCAAAGTGACAAGCTGAGCAGTTTTTAAAAATTGCATTTGCCTTGAACTTAGGTTTCCTCTGAGTTAAGAAAGGCTGGTTCTATTCAAAGTGGTATCTCATTTGGCATTTATTCTAGCCTTCCCTTCACCCAATCCTACTGAAACACCTTGAAACTGCCTTTTTGATACACTCGTTTCCTTATTTTAAGCCAAGTGCACATTCTTGGGTCCTTACAGCCAATCCCATCCCCCTTTCTTTGGTGGCTCGCCACCCACTCTAGGGTAGATAAGTGCTTATTTATCCCTTGCTTTTGTTTTCTGGTCTCTTAACTCAGCTTCCTATCACAAACGAACATTCCTTCTATCCTCTGCTGACTCATCTTTATCAGCATTTACTGGAGAACCTCATCAATAGCCTTTTGAACAACTGCAAAAATTGTATGTATGCCTCTTACTCTCAGTCTTTATTTACCCTTTCTACTATCTCTAGCAATTGCAAAATATTTCAGATTGATTTCCTCTTGGAGGAAGTATGGCACTTCTTCCCAAAGGGTTTACAACAATTGCTTAATAATTTGTTTGTTGGGATGTAATCTCCATTTCTATTAAAGCCAGGGTACCCATAAGTCCCTATTTGTCCTGGGCAGTCCTATTATATGCCTGGCAGTTGTTACTGGTGCTTCCTTTGACTTTAAAATATATGTCAGTTTGCATGATGAATTTTATGGTGACCTTATTCATTATTAAAGTCATTCATCATTACAGTATAGTTGAAAGATAATGAGAGGAAGAGTCAGGAGATCCAGATCTTCATTCCCACAAGGCCACAAACTAGCTGTGAGCGTTTGATAATTATAAACCCTCATCTCAAAGTGTGGTCCCCTGACCAGCAGCATCAGCATCACCTGGGAGCTTGTCAGAAATACAGAAGCTCAGGCCCCACCCCAGACTTGCTAAAGTAGAATTAGCATTTTAACCAGATACCTAGGGGATCTGGACACACGACAGTTTTTGAAGCACTGTCCTAAACCTCACCAAGCTTCAGTTTCCTGGTGAAATAAAAGCTGTTCATTCTTCACACAGCATTAAAAATAATATCAATGCATTCAATCTGCTCCATCTTAATAACAAATCCACAGGAACAACAGAGAAGTACATTAAAAACATGTGCTTACCTGAAGGGTGACTTGCTTTTCTTTTTTTAAAAGTGAATGAATGGAATTTACAATTAAAGTGCTATGAACATCCTTTAGTTGTCATCCATAAGAAAGGCACCTGCTTGAGATGACTGCCACTCAAAGGGGACAGCCTTCACAAAAGGTGGGGGTGGGCAGAGCGGGCAGCCAGTGCTAATAGGAGCTGGACTCAGGTGTTCATTGTCCAAGTAAGGAGTGCCTTGATGGGACACCAACAACATCCAGTCTGTATTTTAGTAACCTAGATGCTTTCTTCTCTGGTCTCTAACTGGTGTTAGAAGTATTTACTAATTACTCTTTGATACTGGTAACTTTTAAAATCCTATATTAATGCTTTTTAAACATTTTCATGGATGTATCTCTAATCTTTCATAATCTTTGATCTACTGTCACAAGAGTGGGGGTGGATACTGTATAGTAGGCAAACGGCTCTCTGAAAGTATGGCATTTCTTTGATATTATGTTTTATCTCTAAAATGGAAATATTTTTTTTCTCCTGGAAAAAAAAGAAATAAATGTATTTGTTTTAAAAATCCAGATTCTGGCATGGTTTAGAGAATACTTAAGTGGCTTATTTATGATTATTATGGAATTGTTCACTAAACATTTTGAATTGCATGAATGCTTCTGTTCCTGCTTTGCATTAAAAATCCCCAGAGAGATGAAAATGGGAAGGAAAGAAATCTTGTCAATACCTGTTTTTGTCTGCTGTTTTTTCCATTCTTAGTCATACACTAAGATCACATTTGTCCACTCAGAAAACAAATAGTATTATATTCAGATTTCTGGTAAGAGCAAATAAAGAAAAAGTATTTTTATTGACTTGAGAGGGAAATATTTCTTGTCATACTGAAGTTTAAGGAGCATATACAGTATGCTCTCTGGATGCTCAGGAGCATGATAGTTACTGCTATAAACTGAATATTTCTGTGCCCTCCCCTAACCAATTCAAGTGTTGTAATCCTAACCCCCAAAGTGATGGTATTTAGGAGTGGGGCCTCAGAGGTGATTAGGTCATGAGAGTGGAATCTTCATGAAAGGGATGAGTGCCTTTGTAAAAAGGACCATAGAGAGTTCCTTTGTCCTTTTGCCAGGTGAGGACACAGTGAAAACACAGCTGTTTCTGAACCAGGAAGCAAGTCCTCACCAGGCACTGAGTGTGCAAACACCTTGATCTTGGACTACTAGCCTCCAGAACTGTAGAAATAAATTTCTGCTGTTTATAAGCCACCCAGTACATGGTATTCAGTTACAATAGTCCTAGTGGACTAAGATGGTTATTCTTTCAGTGCTAGGTTGGTATCTTCAAACAGATGTCTGTAAGTCTCACTTGCCTCCTGTAAAGCATTAATGTCAGCTTCCTTGAAGCCCAAGGAAGTCTGAGTGTGAAATCCAAGGCAAGTGCTCCAGCCAGACACAGGAAGTAAACATAACTTAATTCAGAAAAGTCTGAGTACTGAAGAGGCAGGCATTTCCTTACCGGCCAGAGAGATGTAGGCAACAGAGAGCCACAGAGCCCAGCAGAAGTTGCAGGGCAACACAGACAGTGGCATTGGCAGTGAAGAGTGGACAAGCCAGTGCATGGGTGGCTGAGTAGGCTGCCAACAGAACGATACACTAGGGTTGGTGGTGGCTGAGCTGCAGAGACAAAGTCACAGGGAATAAAAAGGCCTAGAGCTGGTACAGAGAGATTTCCAAGCTGGGTGTGGAGACCCATCTTGCATGTGAGACACCTGCCTCATTTTGAGAATGTCAGAGACACGACAGAGGTATCTCACAACTTGATAGATGTTGCTAGCCATTGTTTGGATGAAGGACAAACTGTGAAGATGGACCCCTGCCTGGCCACTAATATTTTTAGACTTCAACTATCATTATTGGAATTTGAATGCAATGACTAACCACCACCCCTGGAGTAAATCCTGGAGTACCCTCCTCATTATGGTTGGTAAATTGCTAGTTGAATGGTACCAAGGTGATTCAGTGACTGCTGGCCTTTGGGATACCCCAAAGAAAGAGAAAACATTTGAAATTACTAGGATTTTATTCCCATTAGTCTCCAAGGTGAATGATGGGTATGAGGAGAGTCCATTGTTGAGGTAGGGAAGTTTAGCCTGCAGATTTCTTCAGGAAGAGGTTGGGGAGAAAGGGTATTTATAAGGATCTTTTCCATTGTATCAGAGAAACCAAGCAAACTGGCTTAAAAATAAGATATTGGCTCATGTAACTGAAGAGCTCAGGGGTATTTGACTTAGGTGACTGAGATGGAACATTACCAGGTTTTTATCCCACCGTCTCCACCTCTTGGCTCTGCTTTTTTCATGTTAATTCCATTCTTGGCTGTGAGTCCAGCTGTCAGCCTTGGGTGTGGGGGTGAGATAGGGTATGTGGCGAAATGGTTGTAACTGATAAGACTACAGGAGATAGTAAGACCAACTCCCAATGGATTTATGGCTTAGAACCAGCAGAAGACCTGCTCGATCCAACATGGTGGCTAATTTTACCTTGCAGTAACTAACCCCTAGCCTCATTATACACTCGTTGTTAACACATTAGCATACTAAAGCATACACCACAGGCCTCCATGATCAGAAACGGAAAGCCTATGATGTAAGGACATACACAAAAAAGCCTTCAGAGGTCTTCCAAGAAGTCTCCACCTCTCTCCCCAGGAAAAATCCTGATAATTCCTCACCCTTGTTGAATGCTCTAGCCCTTGATTAAATAGGCCTCAATAAAAGAAGTAAATCTCTAGCCCTGGCTGGCGTAGCTCAGTGGATTGAGCTTGGGCTGTGAACCAAAGTGTCACAGGTTCGATTCCCAGTCAGGGTACATGCCTGGGTTGTAGGCCATGACCCCCAGCAACCGCACATTGATGTTTCTCTCTCTCTCTATCTCCCTCCCTTCCCTCTCTAAAAATAAATAAAATCTTTAAAAAAAAAAGAAGTAAATCTCACTAGGGAGGGGCTGTTCTGTCTGTGGAGTAGCCCCTACTCTGTCTCACTGCTTCACTAATAAACTCACTTTCACTTTAAACTCTATGGAGGTCTAGTTTGAATTCTTTCCTACATGAAGCCAAGAACCCACAGTGAGGCACAGACCCCCAGAGTGCCTGCATCAGGAGTGCAGATAGAGGTTCTAACTGCTTAATGCCATATCATGTTGATTCATTTGACAAAAAGATGACTCTAATACATGGCCCTTCTAACCCTTTAGTCTTTGTGTTTAAATAAGGGAATAGGGATGACAGCAAAATGAAACGCTAAGGTGCTCTCCCTACCCAGACCACAGGAGGACACAGGGGTCTTCCTCTCAATGCAGCAGAGTCCCTTTTGAGTGAAAGCTGAATTTCTAACCCAGCTACAGGGGACTCAACTGATCCTAGGACAGTTTGGGCTGTGGGGAGGGGTAGGTGACAGCCTCTCTATGAAAATCTGTTTCTTGAACCCTTTGAAGACATACAACCAAAAATGTCCCTTGAAGATAACAAATGAAAAATGTAATTCCCCAAAAATGAGCCTGGCATAAAGACAAGTGGCTCCTGGAGAGAGGATAGTAAACTCTTCTACATCCACACTGTGCGCTGTTGGACAAATTGTCAAACCATATTCTTTGCTAAAGGAAAGAATTAGACTTATCTGAGTGTTTGCTAATGATCTTTATGTGTATTCAGCTTCTCCTACAATCCTGTGAGGTGGCTTTTTATTTCTCCCACTTTTCATAAGAGAAGATGAAGGTGTGGAGAGGTGACCTGCCTGGGATTTGAACTCAGCTCTGTCCTGCTTCATGAGAGGGTGACCACGGGTTTCCTCTAACAGCCAAGATTCCAGAAAACTTCTGCAAACCTGATTCAATTGCCAAGGGCAAAATTGCTTCTCTCTGGCTCAGGATCCCCCATGGAAATTGTTTTGTGTTGATTTGCAGTTTTGTTGATTTAAGGAGTCCCACCCTGTTTTCACACGTACCTGAGGGTATGTATTTGCTGAGCAAGATAATTTGAAGGGAGACTTTTTACTGGGGAAGCTAGACAGAGATTGTTAACAAAGCCTCAACTTTTAGCTGCTTTTTTTTTTTAAATTTTTATTTCAATCATTGTTCAAGTACAGTTTTCTCCCCCCTACTCCCATTCCAGCCCCTCCACCCAACCCTCCCCCCTTCCCCCAATTACCCCCCACCCCTAGTTTTTGTCCATGTGTCCTCCAAATTTGTTCCTGTAATCCCTATCCATTCCCCCCTGAAATTCCCTCTTCTCTCCCCTCTGGCCACTGTCAGACTATCCCCTATTTCAGTGTCTTTGGTTATATTTTGCTAGTTTTTTGTTTTGTTTTGTTTTGTTGTTTAGATTCCTGTTAAAGGTGATATCATGTGGTATTTGTCTTTCACTGCCTGGCTTGTTTCACTTAGCATAACCTTCCTCCCCCTTCTTTGGGGTCTTTAAATTTTGGTCTTTGTTTTCTCCTAAAATTTTTTTCAATGTAGATTAGACTGTTTTTTCTCATTGTTACATCTTTCACTTTTCACAGGGTGTTTTTTTAAACTTTGAATGTCTGACTGTTGTAACTTTTTTGCATTGGTTTTCATTCTTTCATTTGAAACCACACCTATTTTTGTCTTTTAAAAAATCTCAGCCTTGTTTGATTGGAATCTTAATAAAAGAACTATTGTATCTTAAGTATCTATCTAGTCTTTTCATTCTCTCCCCCATCACATTTGAGCATTTTATTCACATGAAGGTTTTAATAGATTTATTTAAATGTAGATGTATATAAAAGAAAAAGTTAAAACTGTCCCTCCCTACCTAATCCCATTTCCTCTGAACATTTAGGTGTCTGTCAAATTCAGGTTTTTTTCTCCCCTGTAAACCAATAATTCATGTAATGATTTATTACTAATTTTTACTCACATACTAATATTACTCACATACATATTACTCACATACTAATTTTTTAATAAAAATGACATCATATCATCCTTGGTGTCTGCAGCTTGTTTTTTTTTTGTTTACATTTGTGATTGTTCTTATTTAAACTTTGTTTTCTTTATTTCCCCCTCTATAACTCAGATGGAATAAAAACATCATGCTCATGATTTATTCCATATATATACACATCTAATACATATACATATATATTAGATTTTATTTACTTATTTTAGACACAGAGGAAAGGAGGGAGAAAGAGAAAGAGAGAAACATTGATCAGTTGCCTCTTGCATGCCCCCAGTGGGGTTGGGGGGCAGGTGGGTTAGAAACTGGCCTGCAACCAAGGCATGTGCCCTGACTGGCAATCAAACACTGGGCCACACCAGCCAGGGCCCATGTTTTAATGATTTAAGTAGAAGAGTAATATTCTGCTCTGTGTTTTTACCTTGTAATTTTCCGTTACCCCATGACTGTTTTTGAAGAGCTAGAAATGAAAAATCTGTTGCCTTAAGGGAGGGTGTCACAGCAGAAGGCTTCTGAGTCTCTAAAGCTGAGATAATGGTCTATTCAGGGGTGTCCAACCTGTACCCACAGGCTGTATGCATCCCAAGATGGCTGTGAATATAGCCCAATACAAAATCATAAATTTATTTAAAACATGAGATGTTTTTAATGATTACATGTCACATTGTATTTAATGTGTGGTGATGTGGACTCCAGCCTGCAAAGTCCGTGTGTTGTGGCTGCAATGAACAAATTCACACAGACTGCAGAAGTCCTGTGGAGAAAAAGGGATGGCATGGCCACTCTCTAGGTGACAGAGAGTGCCCCAACCTCAGCCTGGACAGGCTTTTATTGCTTTTCTGTGTACATTACATTGAGGATGGCCCTCATTTACTATGCACAGGTTCACTGTAGGTGATTACATTTTACAGATAACAAAGGAGAGAATGTTGCTAATTACTTCAAAAAGAAGGATGTTACAGATCAAAGGGAAAAGTGGTTGACTGGTTACACTCTATACTTGGGAGGTTTAACACAGATTTATAGGAAGTTACTTTAGAGATATGCAGTTAAGCATTTGCTGCCTCAATACAGGGTGAGGGAGTTTTAGTGAAAGCAAGTCTCATAGCAGCCTAGGTACAATGCAGGCCTGATTCCCCACGGGAGGACCTATCCATGGGTGTGGTTCCCGTGTGCCGGACCTTGCTTCCCCACTGACCTTTCTGATTGGGGGCTGTGCTACATTTCCCATACCACAAGGAACAGTCCCCTATAGTGTAGCTCAAGAAAACTCTGTTTCTTGCAGTGTGGTGCAGAGACACCAAAAGGTTTGACACCCCTGTTATATTTAGGAGACTACTTGCTTAGCCAATTTTTCCTGCTATAGAGGAGATAATTCTCTGGCCTGGGGCAGAAGTGAGGGCAGAAGAGAAGATGAGAATGAGGCAGCAGAAGTATGGGCCTTTGAAATGGGGAGGGGAAGAGAACAGGATTCTGGTAGAGGCTGAATGTGCTTGTGTCCCCACCAATTCACACGTTGAAGCTCCAATCCCTAGCATGGCTACATATGGAGTAAGGAGATAACTAAAGTGAAATGAGGTCATAAAGGTAGGGCACAATTCTAATAGAATTATGTCCTTACAAGAAGAGGTACCACAGAGCTTGTTCTCTCTCTCTCTCTAGGTGCAGGAGCTGAGGAAAGGCCATGTGAGGATACAATGACAAGAAGCTGTCTACAAGCCTGGAAGAGAGACCTCACCAGAAACTGAGCCCTGTTAGTCCTTGATCTCAGTTTTTCAGCCTCCAGAACTGTGAGAAAAAAATTCTGTTGTGTAAGCCTTACAGTCTGTTGTATTTTAGTATGGCAGCCAGGCAGACAAAGAGACTCTAAGACAGGTTTGAGAATTTCTCTGTCACATTCACGGGGCCTTGGGGAGGAGGCAGACCTCATTATTATTCATTCACAAATACTTAATGAGGGCCAACCATATGCTAGGCCCTGTTCTAGGAGCCAAGGATATAGCCATGGGGCTACAGATGCTGTTCCTACTTGCATTCCTGAAGCTGTCAGGTATTAGCACCATGTGACAGCCATAGTTCAGGAATGGCAGCTTTGTGGTGGCCATGTGGAAAGGGTGTAAGAACCTTCACACATTTCCTTCTGCCCCAGAGAGACATGGGAGAGCCTCAGAGATAACAGGAGGGTGTGGTGGTCAGTGAAAATGGGAAAAAGGAAAAAGGGAAGAAGAACGATTGTCAAAGATGTCAAGGGTACTAATTGTTGCCTCTCTGACTGGTTTTCCTGGTTTTCTTTATACAGTGGTTGATAGACTCGTAGACTCAGAGACCCGTTCATTCAGGGCCTCTGAAACTTGTATGCATCAGAATTTCCTGGAGGAATGATTGAAGCATAAAATTTCTGGGCCCCTCCCCCAGAAATTCTGATATGGCAGGTCTAGGTAGGACCCCAAAATTTGCATCTCTATCAAACTTCTAGGTCATGCTAGCTACTTAGTTTGCATTGTGAGTGGTTCTGGTCCAACACAACATTTTAAAAATAGACACCCACAGAGGTAAATGACTCACCCAAGATGATCATACTAGTCAGTAGAGGAGATGGACTCAAAGACCTGAATTGGCTCTTATAAGACCATACACCCATCCCTGGATGAAACCCTCTGAGATTAGAAAAATGGTAAGTTCTGATTGACCATGGGTCTGGGTCACAGGCCACCTCCAGAGGTAAAGATAGAGTAAGCTTCATCAGAACTGCATGTTCTTAAAGTGAGAGAAGTTTGTGTCCCGGTTGAAACAAATGGAAATCAGGTAGATGGTTGCTGCAGGGCCAGAAACAACATGCCCAGCAGACCACGAGCTGTGGGAAGGGTCTGATGGGCTACTCAGAGCCTTATTATATCAGATAGAACCTCATCATCGGTAAGGGCACAGGCTCTGGAGGGCGCTTGTACAGGTTCAACATCTCACATGCTATTGTAGCTGGTATGAGAAGAGGCAGTCTAGCCTGACCCCAGCACTGATCAGCACACACCCTGCATGATGCTTGGCATAAAGCCTACTTCAGAATGGAATGTAGACTTCATGGTTTAAATCTTCTGGCACTGAACAGAAAGGGTACAGTTTGGGAAACTCTTTGGGCTGGGAGGGCTTAGTCAAGGGGTGTATTCCTCCTTTTTCTCTTTAAAGCCAACAATCCTGGGGAGAGGGTTGTAGGACAGAGGTCTTCAGGAGATGGGCCTTTTCATTCCCACAAGATACATTTGACTTTCAGTCAAGCTGTATCCTGGGGAAGAGATGTTCAGTCACAGGAACTCAGAGGCATAGGTTTGGTTAAAATATCCTGGAACCAGGACTCAGGTGTCCATCCGAGAACTGAGGTGGGTCTTAGGTAAGGCCCACCCACACCTCTCATTCTACTTTACTTAGCAACTTCCACTATAGCCTCCATGACTGTGGTTTCTGGGAAGCAGGGTCTGGGGTGAGGCCTAGGGAGTGCAAGGACCTTCTGCAGGGATGTTCCTGTTTGGGTCAGAAAGGCGGGTGAAACTAAAAATACCACCTACATGACACATTTACTCTTCTCTTGTTAATACCCTAGAGAGATTGCCAAGAGTCACTACCACCAAGCCTGTGATTAAACCATAATTACCACTTTCATGTTTGTAAATTTTGTCCTTAATATCATAGAGTATTTTTAGGCTAGAACTGGAACTAACACTTCCTAATGCGGGAATGTGGATTTAAGATAGTATCTCTCCTTGAGGGTTACTTCCTAGTACATGGCGACAAGGTCAGGAGTGATCTGTCTCCAAGAGTTAAAATGGGATCCTCTAGGCACACCAGGGCCGCTCACTAAATATGGAAGCTTTGTGGATATCTATGTTATTCTGTCCTTTCAACCTCCTCAGACTATTTATTCATTCACTCACATGTTTGTTCATTAACTAATGCATTCAACATGTTGAGTGCTTACTCTCTGCCAGGCACTGGGAATAAATACACCAAGTCCTGACTTTTATGGGGTTTACAGTCTAGTGGTGGTTGCAAATAGGGGCACCATACAACACATTTATTCATTCATTCATTTATTTATTTAGTATTATATAATACGAAGGGAATATGCAGGAAGAAATGCCATATGGTATCTGAGGAAGCCAGGCTACTTTAGATGATGGGGTCAAGGAGATAATTTGTGAGCTGAGAAGTAGCCAGCCATATGGCAAGCCATCTCCCTGCTTGTGCTTTGCTGACCCAAATTCCCAATTACTCCCCTACATCCTAACCCTTTTCCCTGTGCCTAGTTCCAAGATAAACATCTGCTACCCTCCATGAACCTGTGTTAACTGAAACTTGACTCTAAGATATGACTCCCTCCTGCAGCTCTTACAAATAGTGGTGGCTCATTCTCTACACTCCATTTGTTCTGGGTCAGAAGAGGGGTGTTGGAGCCCTTATTCCTAGAGCTGTCTCCATGGCATTTAAACATCCCCACTCCTTTGAGACTCCTGCCATCAAATTATACCACATCCTCTCTCTCATTGCTGTCATTCATCTATTTCCTAGATCCTCCACTATATTCATTGAAGACTTAGGGATCTGGTCCACTGTCTTCATTTGCAAGCAAATACTGAAACTCGCCAGAATTGTTCACCTGATACTCTAACTGAAAAGTTCTTTGACCTTGATTCTTTTGAGTTTCACCTCCACCCATTTCAGCTCTTTTCCACAGCTACAGCTGCAGCCCACACAGGTTCCATCTTAAAAATCAAGTTCTACATTTCAGTCTAACCAGAATAAAGCCAGATTTCCTCAAGCCTATTTCTCAGCATGGTATCACAAGTAAAAGAAATACTACTCTTCCAGAGAACCACAAAATACACTGCAGGTCCTTAATGAAGGGGTCTCATGCCAGTGGTGGAGAGGTGGGTACATGACACAATATGCAGGAAGACTTCCTAAAAATTATCTTTGTTCATCTCTCTCCCCAAAGTCCCACATCTTATGGCAGTTCCTCATCTCTTGTCATTCTATCCTTCTCAAAACTCCCCATCCACTTAGTGTTCCTGTCTCACTCGCCCCTTCCTATCTTTGCCTCCTGGTCCCAACTCCTTTTTCTTCTCTACCTCAACTACAATTGGTATCATTTAAAAATCCCCTTGTGTGGGATTCTTCATGTGTTTTGCATCTTTATCCATTGCCCCATCAGCAGATCAAACAAAGAATTCTCACTCCCTGTAGAATGGGGATGGGTGGGTGGATGGGAGATTATAAATCTTACATGATTTGTCCTTATCACACCTCTTAATGTCCATCATCTTCTGTCTGTCCGGATCTTTTTCTCCCGTACCTCCCACACCTATCCTTCTACCTGGCAGTGGCCTTCAGTGCCCCTTTCTCTCCCAATGCACTGGTCCCTGGCTGATGCCTCTTAGGCCCCTCTCAGAGCAGACCTATCTCACAGGTGGTCATCTGAATGATCATTTCCCTTGTCCTTAACTTCTCTATCGTTTCTGTCAAGCCAAACTCAATCCAAATCTCTCAATTACCCATTTCTGCATCTACACTTGAAGAATACCACACACCCTGAAAACTGGTGCCTTGCAAGACCATGGCAATAGATGCTGGGCCCTCAGAGCTACCTGTTCATCCATTCTTTTACTTGTCTGTGACCAGATCCCTGTCAACCCACATCCAGTGTACCTGAAGCCAAGGTTTACACTTTCCAGTTACAGGAACAAATAATCCCTCTTCTGTCTTGTTTTGAGTGTGTTTATTTAACTTGAATTAGCTTCCTTCCACATCAAATCAAAAGACCCCTGACAAATAGAATTAATGACCCCAAGTTCAGGGAATGTCCTGGGAGAGAAGGAAAAGAAGCCTCTTCTGAATGGCAAGTAGGGAGTAGCTGGCAATGCACCTTGGGGTTCAGTCTACAAATTCTGAGGACAAATATGGTCATCTGGGAAGCACAGGCTGATCTCATAGAGAATATTCTGGAAGACAATTGACTAGAGTAGCTCTGTCCTCTGCCTGTCTTTGCCCCATATCCTTCTTAGGCAAACAGAACTGCCTGCAGTTTGAAATGGACAATCAGACACTGCTAACAGCTGCAGCCCAAGAACTTCAGTTCTTGGCATAATGATCCTGACACAAAAGTATTTCTTTGTGGAAAATTATGCATTCATCGGGCTCATTTGAAACAAAATATGATTTGCATTTTAACTTCCTATAACAAGCTCCACTTCTTCTGTGGATTTCATAATGTTTGATTTTGTTGGACCAGATTGGTGGGGCACATGCTTTACCAAAAACAGTTTAAATTCAAGCCCAGGTTTTTCTTATTTTAAATAGGAACAGCTGCTAAGCATGATAATTATTGTATTTTATCAAAATAAACTCACCAAGTTGCTTCTGAATGTTCCTTGGAGCTTCTCTGCTGGAGGCTGGGGGTCCTCAGGGCTGACAAAGGCAGCACAAAGTTTGGATCTAAAAACACAGTCAGTCTCCAGGTGTTGAGGGGTGTGGATGGACTATTCAAGGACAGAGAAAGGAAAACAGGCACTAGCTGGAGGCAGATCCAGTGAGGTACTTCTCTGTTGATATCTATTGGGCTTTCTCTCAGCAGTGCCCAGTAACTCCAAATTTCTGAAAGATTGAAAGGGGAATATTATGGATTTATGTGGCAGCCAGTATGATTGATCTCCTTTATGGAGAATTCAGATCATGTCATTTCTGCTTAAAATCCTTTTCCACTGGTCTCAACCTTGGTTGCCAATTAGAATCATTGGAGAGCATAAAAACAAATCAAAACAAAACAAAACAAACAAAAACAATTGCCCAGACCTATTATATCAGAATTGGTGGGTGTGGGGCCCAGACATTAGTGTTTGTTTCAAGATCCTGAACCACATTAGACCCTGATTTATATGCTAACTTCTGACCACAGCCAGGGTGGCCCTAACTGGTCTGAGACCCCATCTTCAAACACTCATCTTCTGTCTTAACTCAGGTTAAGTTGCTGGTCTTTCGGTTCTTCATTCTGCTTTTCACCATGGGAAGATTGAATTTTCTATGTCCCAGAAGACCCTCTGCAACCTAGCCTCTGCTTACCTCTCCAGTTTCTCCTGGAGCCAGCTTCTTCTCTCCCAATGCCCTTCTGTTCTTTTCTGATCCTTAAACACATCCTTTCTTTCAGAACCTCTGCACCTGCAATTCCCTTTGTTTTCTTCTGATAACATATTTTTTTTTCTCCAGGTCCTCCCACATCCAACATACCATTCAGGCCTCTGAGGAGAAAGCCTTCTGTGACATGCCATCTCTGACCTACCCCCTGTTAGTTGCCGTTTCATTACTGCATTGTTTCCTGTACAGCAGGTCACCGTCTGAGGTCATCTTGTTTGTCTACTTGTTCTTTGGCTCTCTTCAAGAAGGTAAGCTCTGTGAGATCTGACACCTCTTCATTGCTGAATCCCAGAGGGTTGGCATGTAGCAGGTGTTCAATAAATATTGGATGAATTAAAAAATGAGTGCTTAGTAGGTCACTTAATAAATATTATTTGAATGAATGAATGATCTCATTTGAGCCTTCAGACCACTGGTGGTGTTAGCACCGTCTTGCAGATAATTCACCAGAGTCAGAGGTAAAGTAACTTTTCCAAGGTTACAAATTATGGCAAAGGTTTGGAAGCTCTCTGCCACTGAGGGAAGAGTAGGTTGTTGGGGCAGAAGAGGAGAGAAAACATGTTTTTTAAAACTGGATTTTTGGTAACTCTGTCATCACTAGAATGGGCAAATTCTTCACTAATTAGCAAGGATATGTAATTAGGTTTTAATTGTGGGATTCTTAAGGGACCAGTTTAAAACCACATCTGTAGCAGCCTTAGTGGACTCTGACTTTCTAACCTTTAAGAAGGTGATGGGAGGGCAATCATGCTCATTTGGAAACCAAGGGAGAACCTCATTATTTCAGGGTGATATGCTCTTAGCATGTCCAGAAGAGCTGGGGGCTGGGGAATGGAGCAGGTCTACCCATCTAAAGGACTTCCATGCTGTTGACTCATAGCAATTATCATCTGGTCTCTACAGAGATCTGCACCCCCCAATGAAACCAGAAAGAGCATGAGTCATATAGTGACAATCCCAGTAGCCAGTTAGCCAATGCAGCAGGGCAGAAAAGGAATGTGGCCTTTGCTTTCTTCTATACAATTGACTTCCTTTGCACAATTGGTCTGGGAATTTTTTATCAGTATGGAAACCAAAGGTACTTTGGTTCTCAGCTTTGCATCTGTATGTAAACATAGTAACAGTAGGTTGAGGTATTAGTCTGCCTGGGCTGCCATCACAAAGTACAACTGATGAGGTGGCTTAAACAATAGAAACTTATTTCCTCACAGTTCTGAAGGCTGGCAGTGCAAAGTCAAGGTGTTTATAAGTGTGGTTTATGCATGGGCATTCCTGGTGTCTGTGTGTCCAAATTGCCTTTTCTTATAAGGACACCAGTCATATTGGATCAGGGCCCATCCTAATGCACTCATTTTAACTCAGTCACTTCTTTAGAGGCCCTGTATTCAAATACAGTCACATCCTGAGGCCCTGGGGGTTAGAACTTTAACATGAATTTTGGGGGACACAATTCAACGCATAACAGGTAACATTTATTGAGTACTTATTGCATGTTAGCCTCATGGCAAATTGTTTTACAAACATCACCTTACATAATCCCTCCAACTACACTATAAGACCAGAAATGCCACCAAAGCATGAATCTAACCTACAGAAAACCTAAAGGGCAATGAGTTAGAACACTAGTAAGAAGCAACAGGATTTGGCAGCATAGAGGTAGAAGAGAAGTAGAGCCTCACTCTATGGCTTCAGCCTTAAGGTTGAGAACTTATCACTCTGAATTACCTTGCACTTGAAGAACCAGTATCACAGTAAGGACCACTACAGCTTCCCTTCCTAGAGACTACCTCAAAGCCTGCCTGATCTACTGCAGAAGGAGGGCTGCAGGCTCTCCCAGCTTAATTGTACTGTTCTATGTGGGCCTCCTCTGGAGTCCCAGATAGAAAAAAAATAGAGGGCTGGCTCATTTCCCTGCTGGAGAAGCAGGGAGGGTGGTTTGGTGAAGATCTTTGAGCTAAGTTCTCTCTTGACAGGATCCTTTGCCTCCTTGGATCCAGATGTCTTCCCTGTCAACCAAGCTGCCCCAGGAGGCACGTCCATTGCTTCTGGCTGTTTCTCCCCCTCCCAGTGTGTTCGTTTAGCTTCTAAAAAGGGATTTATTGCAAGAGCCTCTGGGCGCATATTCAAAAACACCCAAATCACAAGGAGAAATTTGTCCAAACTCACATTGTACCCATCCATGCAGAGTTACCCCCACCTATACTGAGGAGGACTTTTCACAAAACCTGAAGATCAGTGTTGTTATTTGCCAAATCTGAACAGCTGTGGCCTCAGATCACTTTTTGTGTACTCAGTGACATGGGCTCAAAGAAACAACAACCTTCGAGGGTGTGTGTATGGTGATGATTATAACAGGATGACCCAGGGAGGGGCTCCATCACCCCCAGGGAGGCTAACCCACCCCCAACACTCCTTGATATTGCTCATGCTGGTCCTTTGGTTTCCTTTCAGTGTCCTTCTCTGCTGCCAAAATTCGACAACTCTTTCTCAGTCAAAATTTTAGGAATCATCTGTTTTTATGAAGCATTTCCTGAGTTCTCAGAGTTGACTTCTTTCTTCTCATCTGCACTGTTAGTACTGCATACACACCTTTTATTCATGCACTTAGTAAATATTTTGTTCACCAGTTACTGGGTGCTGGTTTTTTGATAGGCATTGGAGAAGATATAGTGGTGAGAGACATAGATAAGATTTAGACTTTTGTGATGCTTACTTTCTGGGTTGGAGAGACAGACCAAGAAAATTTACATCCAAGTATTTATTATTCCCCACTAGGATATGAGCTGCATTACCATCATAGTGGTCATCATCATCCTTTGCCTACTCCCCATCTTATCAACCCCCTTCATTATTTACTGTGTCTGGCTTTCCAGGCACTACTTATAATTCATGTGAAGCAGGCACCATGATTTCCTCTGTGTACCATCCCACCCCCCTCCCTTGCCAGCCTACAGTACCTAGCATTATGTCTGCTACATGGTAGACACTCAACTCATTTTTGCTGAGTTTGTGACTTATCTGTATTGTCATATTGACTAATTCTAAAGAAGCCTGGGAAGGTGATGTGTATGACAGAAACATTTGAACCCAAGGAGACACCAGTAGGTTTTCTTACCACTTCTCTTCCAAACACATTCAAACATACACACAAGTCTAACTAGAGAAACAGAAATAACGTCCAATATTTATTACAGAGGAAATGTATGCAGGTGGTTATATAGGTGATGAATGAGATGATGGTAGGGTGTTATACAGTTCAAAACCAGCCATTAATTGTTCCTCTTTAATCAAGAAATGACATCTATTTCTTTATCTCTTAAATCTGGGCAGGTCTTCTGACTCTCTTTGGGAGAAGCAATGTTGTATAAATTCCAAGCTTGAGCCTCAAGAGGTTTTTCCCATTTGCCTTCTCTTTCTTTTCTTTCTTTCTTTTTTTTTTTAAGATTTCATTCATCCATTTTTAGAGAGGGAAGGGAGGGAGATAGATAGATAGAGAGAGAGAAACATCAATGTAGGGTTGCTGGGGGCCATGGCCTGCAACCCAGGCACGTGCACTGACTGGGAACCGAACCTGCAATGCTTTGGTTCACAGCCCGTGTTCAATCCACTGAGCTACGCCAGCCAGGGTGCCTTCTCTTTCTTGGAAACAGCTGCCAACCAAATATTCCTGGGCTAGAAAGTTGGCTGATACAAGAGACAAATGGACCCACCATTGCCGCAGATGACAGCCAGCCAGCTTGCAAAGTTGAGCTCCCTGATGCCTTGGCAGCTGATTGCATGTGTATGAGTGCATCCAGCCAGGATCAACAGAAGACTTACTCAGCTGATCCCAGTCTAAATTGCTACCTCTTGAATTGTGAGCTACAAATAAATGGTAGTTGTTTTAAGATATTAACTTTTGGGTAGTTTGTTTCACAACCAAAGAGAACCAATACATGAAGTAACCCAGAGATTAGCAACAGCAGGAAGTCACTGCCATCTGAAGCTGTGGGGACAAAGGGAGGTGGTAATAAAACCATGAACCAGTGTAATCAGAGCACCCAAAAGATGAGGAATAAGGACAGAGAGGTCCCATGGAGGTTTACAGGCACAGAGGAATGAGAGGAGAGGCAGTTGATGGAAGCAGAGACAGGCAGAGATACCCTGGCTTCTTCCTTCTATCTGCTCTCCAGTCTCCCACCAGGACCAGCCATTAGCTGAGTTCAACTGGCAGACAGCTGGCACAAGAGCCTGGAGATGCAGGCTTCAAGAGTCAGCCTTTGTGCATCACAGAGTAGAGTAGAGGAAGGGCTAGGACAGGAACTATAACACAAATGCTATAGAGGAGAGACAAAGAAGTGGAATTGAGGATTGAGCTTTCAAAACAGTACAACTGCATTCTCATATTCATATCTCATTCCCTATTCAGGAATTTAGCCCAGACTGAAAATGAATTCTAGCTATTGGAAAGCTGTGACTTCAAGTGTCTCAACTTTTGACAGAGTCAATCAAACTGTGTTAGCCTATTTATAAAATGTTACACCCACACTGGCCCATCAAAAGCACAAATCATCAAACATAGCCTACGTGGTGCTCTTGTTAGCTCAAAAAACACTGCAGCTATAAAACACTAATTTGGTTAATTTTAATGTATTTAGCAAGCATAAGAACTTCTTATATGCTGACTGAACACAATGAAGGATGACACCACAGACATTCACATTCATATATACACAGAAAATATCTTTTTAGAAATTATTACTATTATTATTTTATCCTCACCCAAGGACATTTTTATTGCTTTTAGACAGAGAGAAAGGAGAGAGAGAGACACTGATTGGTTGCCTTCTCATGAGTGCTCCTACTGGGGATGAAACCCATGACTTTTCAGTCTATGGGACAAACTGCCAACCAACTGAGCCATAACAGCCAGGGCAGATAATTTCAATAAAGTATAAATGTTGTTACTGAGGTACATACAGAGTGGGGTGGGGTCATTTAAGTTGGGTTTTGAAGAATGAGTAGGAGTTCACCCAGTGGAAAAGAAAATGAACAACTTTTTAGGGGAGTGTGCAAAATTTGAAGATAAGACACAAGGTGTCATACTTAAGAAACTATAAGTACTATAGTTTAGTGTAGCCAAAATACTGTATGTAGAAGAAATGTGGACAGATGTGGTCACTGAAGTGACAGGGGCTAGCCCATGGAAGCCTTATATGTTACATTGAGGAGTTTGCCACTTATAGCCTATTGGGACATATCAACATTTTTTATTTCATAGGATTTTAAAGAATTAAAATAATACAAGTTTATTTTAAGGAGCTTAAACATGATATAAAAAGAAAAAAAAGAGTCATGATTTATGCCCTTTTCTATCTTGGAGGTTGCCAGGGGTAGTAATCAGGAGGGTGTCCTGACATACCTTTCTCATATTCAGGGTTGGTTTGTTTGCTTATGTGTTCTGGCTTGGATCACAAAAGACGGTATAATATACTTATCAGTCTGCAACCTGCTTTCTCTCCCCTGACCCCTTAAGAGTATATGGACATCCCTTCAGATGAGTTAGATTTAATGCATTTATTTATTCAACTCCTCTCTGACTGGTGAGCATTCAAGTTGTCTGTTTTTAGCAATTAAAAAAAATATTGTGGTATATCTCCTTGGGAATGAGTCTGGGTATATTGGGGCTTTCATTTCAGTAAAATAGATTCCCAAAGGTAGGATATCTGGATTAAAGAATGTTTGCATTTTTTAAATTTTAATGTGTGTGACCATATTACTTTTCTATTAGGTTGTAGCAATTTCTATTTCTCAACACTGCCAGCCAGAATTGAACATTATCACTCTTTTATTTGCAAATTTGGCAAATATAATGGAGGAAAAACAGGCTGTATGGTTTAATTTGCATTTTCTTGGCTTCTTCGGACATTGAGCATCTTAACATATGCTTATTGACAATTTGCATGTTCCCTTATGTGAATTGCCTGCTCATTTTTCTATTCGGTTGTCTTTTTGTTATTAATTGGTGAAGGTTATTTGAATATTAGTAATTGTTCATCTTTAGCCATGTGTTTGCAAAGGTTCTTTTGGGACAGGGACTTCCCTTTCCAGCTCTTCTGGCTGGTTGGATAAATAATGACATATGGCAGATTAACAAGAGAAATCAAGTTTTAATATGATTAAAACAGGAAATTCATGAAAGCATGAGAATTCCAGACAGTGAGGTAAAATGAGATATATACATCCTTGCAACCTAATGAGGGGAAGCAGGCATCTCTGACTTAAAAGGGAAGAAAGGCAATTTACAAGGGGATGAAAGAGTTAACGCTTAATAGACAAATGTTTGTTGGGCCAGCTTTAAACAACGGGACACGGAGAAGATTTGAGTGGGCCTTGTGGAATTTCTCCCTATCATACACTCTCAGATTAAACTCTAGTTCTCTGAGGATCATTCCCTTTCCAGAGCAGGTTTTCTGTATCAATTCATTTTAGGCAGTAAGGGGAAGAATCAAGGTTTTTCCTGTTTTTTTGTTTGTTTGTTTGTTTCTTAAAAATAAACTATTTAAAATAACCAATACCCCTAAAAGGCATATTTTGTGGTGGCAACTCTGCTCCTCTCCCCAGGTCCCTTTCCTTCCCAGATTATCATTTTTAAAGCAATTTTTTGTTAATACTTAGAGGCTATCAGGAAGTTGTGAAAATGGTACAAAGTCCTAGGAACTTTTCACCCAGCTTTTCCCAAGGGGAGCATCTTACACAACTGTAGCATTATATCAAAACCTCTTTTAGCTTTGGATATAATAGTTTATGGTACTATTTTGATTTCAATTGATTTATGGTAAATTTTAATATCTGGTAAGACAAGTCCCACCACTCCATACTTTTTCTTTGACTTATTTTCTTGACTATTCTCTGACTCTTATTTTTTCCATTTAAAATAATTTTAGCTACTTATTCCTTTTTCTTTCCCCCTAAAAAGCTCTCTTGGAATTCTGATTGCAATTCATTGAAAGTTACATATTATTGTGAAGGAATGACATTTTAAGATATCAAGTTTTCCTACTAAGGAATACACTATTTCACTCTTAACTATTCAGGCCTTACGTTATGCCCTTCAATGAGAATTTAGTTTCCTTCATGTAGTCCTTATGAATCATTAATTCATAGGCATTTTATAGTTTTTGTCATAAACAATTTTCTATTGCTGCTATAACAAATTACCATGGATTTAGTGGTTTTAAAACAACAGAAATTTATTACCTTACAGTTCTCGAGGTCAGAAATTGTAACACCAATGGCTGAGTTCCCTCTGGAGGCTGCAGGAGACAATCCATCTCCTGCCTTTTCCTGCTGGTGGAGGCACCTGTGCTCCTTGGCTCCTGGTCCCTTTCTTGAATCATTCCTGCCTCAGCTTTTACTGTTACCACTCCTAGTCTGACTGCCTCCCTCTCGTAAAGGATTGTAATTACACTGGACTCACCTTATCTCCAGGTCTTTAACTTAATCATATCTGCCAAATTCCTTCATCATTTAAGGCAATATAGTCATGGGTTTTCAAGATTAGTGTGTGGACATCTTTGTGGGGGTAGGGGGCATTATTCTGTCTTCCACAAATAGGATTATTATTTTTTATTAGTTTCACATCTTACTCTTCACTGCTGGAATGAAGAAAATTTTATTTATTATTGTATATTTAAGTATGCTATCTACCTTACCAAAATTTAATTATTTGAAATAGTTTTTGGTAGAGTCTTTTGGATTTTCTAAATGTACAATTATATCACATGGGAATAATGTAATTTTGCCTCTTCTTTCCCAATATTTGCATGGATTAATTAATTGATAGTAGTAAATAATAATTAATGCATTACATTAGTTAAGGTCTCCAAAGTAATGCTGAGAATGATAATTTTGACAGAAATTACTTCAGCTGAACATTATACTTGTTATGGGTTTTCTGTGAATAATCATTATTGTTTTAAATTTGAATTATATTTTATTGTTTATGCTATTACAGTTGCTCCAATGTTTCCCCCTTGGCCCCCCTCTACCCAGACCACCCAACTACCTCAAGCAATCCCCACACCATTGTTCATGTCAATTCATCATTCATATTTCTTCTTTGATTTCTATATGCTGTACTTTAAACCCCTATGACTATTCTGTAACAACCAATTTATACTTCTTAATCCCTTCACCTTTTTCTCCCATCCCTTAACTCCTCCCATCTGACAACCAACAAAATACTCTTTGTATCTATGATTCTGTTTCTGTTCTAATTCATTTATTTTGTTTTCTGGATTCAGTTATTGATAGGTATGTATTTATTGCCATTTTATTGTTCATGTTTTTGATCTTCTTAAAGAAGACCCTTTAACATTTCATGTAATACTGGTTTGGTGATGATGAACTCCTTTAGCTTTTTCTTATCTGGGAAGCTCTATATCTGTCCTTCAATTCTAAATGATAGTTTTGCTGTGTATAGAGTAATATTGGCTGTAGGTCCTTGCTTTTCATCAGTTTGAATATTCCTTGCTATCTCCTGGCCTGGTAAAGTTTCTTTTGAGAAATCAGATGGCAATCTTATGAGAGCTCCCTTGTAGGCTACTAACTGCTTTTCTCTTACTGACTTTAAGATTCTCTCTTTGTCTTTACCTTTGGCATTTTAATTATGATGTGTCTTGGTGTGGGCCTCTTTGGGTTCACCTTGCTTGAGATTCTCTGTGCTTCCTGGACTTGTATGTCCATTTCCTTCACCAAATTAGGGAAGTTTTCTGTCAACCTTTTTTCAAATAGATTTTCAATTTTTTGCTCTTTCTCTCCTCCTTCTGCCACCCCCCATGATGAGAATGTTGATACACTTGAAGTTGTCCCAGAGGCTCCTTACATTATCCTCATTTTTTTTTTTATTCTTTTTTCTTCTTGCTGTTCTGATTGGGTGTTTTTGGCTTCCTTACATTCCCAATCACTGATTTGATTCTTAGCTTCATCCACTTTATTGTTGATTCCCTATAAATTGTTCTTCATTTCAGTTAGTGTATCCTTCATTTCTGACTGGTTCTTTTTTATGGTTTCCATGTCCTTTTTTATGCTGTTGAAGTTTTCTTTGAGTTCATTTACTCTTTCCCTAAGTTCATAGAGCATCCTTATAACCAGTGTTTTAAATTTTGCATCTGGTAGATTGGTTTTCTCCATATTGTTTAGTTATTTTTCTGGAGTTTGTTTTTTACGTCCTTTCATTTGGGCCATGTTTCTTTGTTACCTCATTTTGGTAGCCTCCCTGTGTTTGTTTTCATGTATTAGGTAGAGCTGCTATGGCTTCCTGGCTTGATATCATGGCCTAATGTAGTAGGTGTCCTATAGGATCCAGTGGCACAGCCTCCTCTGTCACCCAAGCTGAGTACTTGAGATGCACCCACCATGTGGGCTGTGTATACCTTCCTCTTGTAGTTGAGATTTGATTGCTATTGGCAGGTCAATGGGAAGGATTAACCCAGACCAATCAGCTGCAAGGGCTGGCTATGACCACTGACTACCAAACTCTGACCACCATGGAGGATCAACTGTGCAGGGGCCCACTCCACAGAGCTGGACTTACTTCAGCAGTGCTCTGGTAACCTCTGGGTCCACCCCTTGCATGTATCACTTATGAAAGTGGTTGGATGGTGGTGCTCTGATGCAGTCTATAGCTATCTACTAGGCGCACAGTCTCTGGGGCCTCCTGGGAGGTTGCAGGCCAAAGTTAGCTACTGCCTATGTTCTGTACAGAGCCATCAGGCATAACTACAAAGTGATCTGCAGATGGCTGCTACTTGTGCTGTCTTGGAGGTACCCAACCAAGGTCAAGCTGTGAACCAATCCAGCTGTTGCTAGTACTGAGCCTGTAGCAAGAGGTACAGGGCTTGCTGAAGCCAGATACTGCTTGTTTGAGAGAAGTTAGGAAAATCTGAAGCATGAACCAAGACAAACCATTCATGTGAAAAAGCCACTGAAAACAGCTCGGGTGGGCCTAAAAGTTGAGTGGGGCAGAGCCTCATGGCACAGCAAACAGTGTGATACAAGTTTATGGAGTCTCAGATATGGCACCCAACTTCCAGGTCTGGGGTGGGGGATGGCTCAGAAATGGAACGATGGCCTCTGCCAGCACTTCTGTTTGGGAGAAAGCTGCTCCCCAACTCTTGTTCTGATACCAGACACTTCAGTTCCTCCCAATATACCTCTGGTGCCTTTTAAGTTGCTGCTTTGGTGCTGGAGCTCAGAGGAAGTGAGTCCAAGTAAATATGTGCATGGGTCCTTTAAGGGGAACTGCCTGGGGCTCCAGAAGTTTCTGTCTTCCACAGCCTCAATACCCACTGGTGTTTAGAGCCAGAATAGGGACTTATCTTCCTGGCACTGGAACCCTGGGCTGGGAAGCCTGGTTGGGGCTGGACTCCTTGCTCCTGAAATATCCCTCCCAATTTTTATCCACCACAAGTAGGTATGGGACCAGCTTGTTCTGTGTCTCTGCCCTTCCTACCACTCTTGATTTGGTTCCTTCTTTAATTCTGTAGTTGTAGAACTTCCATTCAGCTCAATTTCTGGTGGCTCTGAATAATGGTTATTCTGTAGTTTAGTTGTAATTTTGATGTGGTTGTGTGAGAAGGTGAGCTGTGTTTACCTATGCTGCCATCTTCTAAACTCTCAATAATCATTACCATTTTGAAATAGCTTTCTTTTTTGCATATTGGTGGGACAAATTCATAAATGCTCTTACCTCATTGGGGACTATAATCTCATACCACTGGATCCAATGGTTTTCTTTCAATCACTGGGACAGATGGTTTTGTTTCAATCACTCAAACTGAGATGAAATCAGGCCAACTACATACTTCTGCTTCAGGTCTCCTGGGGTCAGAAAGATGGGGCAGTCCCCACCAAGAACACCTGATGGTGTCTACCATTCATCTTCACTTGGGAAGTCATTAAATCTTTGCCTCAATCCAAGGAAGGAAACCTTAGATTTGTCTCATCTCTGGAGCTTTCAGCACAATTCCAGTTTCTATCAAAACTCTTATTCTGATGTTTATGTTGTTCTAAGAGCCAATTTTAAATGGCAAGAATTGGGAGTATTCACACATTTGCCATATTTTAGAATCTCTTTAATCGCATCACACTAATATTTTAAAGCAGGAGAGTAACACGATCAGATAGATGTCTGTTTTATAAAATGTTTCTGGAAGAAGCTTAAGTGATTGATTTGAACAGGATCCCAGTTTAAAAATTATGACAAAGGTAGTTATTGCATAAAATATGGCATATCCATATCATGTCTATTACAGTCCTCCACCTTCATCAGTGGTTTTGCTTTTTTTCCGTTCCAGTTACTTGAAGTCAATTACTGTCTGAAAATATTAAGTGGAAAATTCCAGAAATAAACAATTCATAAGTTTTATATTCTGTGCCATTCTGAGAATTGCATTGAAATCTCACAAGTCCTGCTCAGTCTCGCCCAGGCATGACTCATCCCTTTGTCCCCATATCCATGCTATTTCTACTCCATGCTTGTTAGTCATTTATCCCTCTCATTTTAAGATTGACTGTCTTGGTATGACAGTGCTTGTGTTCAAATAACCTTTATTTTACTTAATGATGACCCCAAAGTGCAAGAGTAGTGATGCTGGCAGTTCAGATGTGACAGAGAGACCAGAGAGCATTTTCTTTAAGTGAAAAGAAAATTGTGAAATTGTGAGGAAAAAGAAAATTTGTGCTAGTTTTGCTGTTGTACTTCAACTACAAAAATTACAGCCATGGTTCACGATCAGTGTTTAGTTTAGGTGGAATAGGCATTAAATTTGTGAATGTGAGACATGAACAGAAAATGTGTTCTGATATAAGGCAACATATTTCATTAGAAAGCATTGAGCCTGTACTGTTACCAGACTGAAAGGGTTCATTTGCCTGTGCTCGTCAACCCCAGTAAGACATGAACAGGAGTTAGCAGCTAAGAAAGTAAGGACTTATTAAGGAGATGGTGTCATGCCCAGAGTCACAGGTAGCTAATGTTCAAAAATCTGACTCTCCAATGCCTTCCATGGAATTTATTATATAGGGCAAAAATCATTAATCATGGTGACCAAAGGAGTAAGGATTATGGTCTCTACTGATCGGTCAGTGCTAGGGTTGGGGTAATTGATCATTGCATGTGGTCCTGATGTCAGCCATGGAGTTGTTCTGTCCATCTTCGCAAGGATTTGTTCCACTTTCCTGTTCTGGAGCTAAAACACAACTGAGGCCAAGATACTGTCTTTAGCTTGATTGAAAACTCCATTTCTGTCATTGGTAGACCCAGGACCTCGTTCCAAAGACTACTAGATGCCTACCAGAACTTCATTTTCCTGAAGGCATAATGATTAAGCAAGGGAGAGGGAAGTGGGTGAGTTAAGAGTGCTGGGTGAGAGCAGTTTGAGTCAAAGGGAGGAAAAATAAGAGCACATTAAAGAAAATTAGCTTTCTGTGTAAGTTACAGTACAAAGACTTCATCAAGGCATTCCCCTGAAAGGAGAAACAACATTCACCTAACTTTTATTACAGTATATTATAATAAGTTTCTATTTAATTATTAGTTATTGTAAATCTCTTCCTGTTCCTAATTTATACATTAAAGTTTATTTTGATATGTATGTATATGCAAACACAGTGCATGTAGGGTTTGGTACTACCTACAGTTTTAGCATCCACTGAGGGTCTTAGAATGTATCCTCAAATAAGGTTGTGGCTGTAGCACATAAAACTAGTCCTCATGAGGTGTGTGTATGTGTGCATGAGTGTGTGCTGAGGTGGATTTGGGGTAAGGCTGATGGTTGGTGGCACTTAGAATTCCAATGTCCCCTCCATAGTTTGCTCTCTTTTAAATTGTAGTTTGACAACCAGAATATGGACAGCTAAGGGCGATGGTGCTTTGGTTCTCCATCAGAGGAGATAAAGTCCTGCCCATGACTTCTGTCATCATAATTTCTTCCTGCTATTGATCTGGGGTCACTGAAAGAGTGACCAGTGGACGAGTGAATCTTTATTATTTTTTAAAAGATTTTATTTATTTGTTTTTAGAGTGAGAGAAAGGAAAGGAGAAAGAGAGGGAAAGAAACATTGATGTGAGAGAGAAACATGGCTTGGTTGTCTCTTGTAAACACCCCATTCAAGGACCAAACCCTCAACCCAGGCATGTGCCCTGACCAGGAATCTAACTGATGACCTTTTGCTTTGTGGAATGATGTCAAACACACTGAGCCACACTGGTCAGGGCTCACAAGCCCTTTAAAAATGTCTCTTTGGCTTTGATCCCAGAAGCAACCAGGGTCAGGATGTTAATAAATTAACCCCAACTCCACACTCTTTGCTGGACCTAGAAGCCTCTCTGGGTATATAATCATCCTGATGGTCAGTGACAGTGTCCAGACCGTGTTTAACATAAACAAGGTTCAAACTATGCAGCACTATGACATAAAGTTCCCTAGATGAGTCACTACTCCACATTTTTCATACTACAAATCTTCCTTTATCACCTTAACCCGTTCTCACAGAGTAACCAAAGATCCATTCTTACTTCTTCTGCTTGCATGTAGCCAGTAGGGATTTCCCCCTGGTATGTCTATGGCTGCAACTTGGGTTTTTATCCTCACTCACAGCAGAGACTGTCATGAGGCCCAGGCCAAACAGCAGAATCACCTGGGCACTGAAAAGGTCCCTCCCCCAACCCCAGACCCATACCAGAGATTCAGACTTGCTTCACCTGGGGAAGGGCCCAGGTGTCAGAAATTTTGAAGTTCATCAGAGGATTCTAACATACAGCCAGTGTTGAGAACCACTCATGTGCAGCTCCTCCAAATAGAATTTCTTCAAATGCCTCTCTTGGTTCCACCTTTCCAAAGTTCTAATCCGATAGAACATTCTGTGATGAAGGAAATGTTCATATCAGAGTTGGGACTAGGGTAATGCAAATGAGTCAGGTAGGTACAAAATTTGAGGAGACTCTTATTTTCAGTTGCCAACCCTCCATTTACAATGCCCTGGGAGTGAAGGCCTTAAATTTTGAAATGAAGGTATAGTTAATAATATTATAATAACTATATATGGTATCTGATGGGTACTACACTTACTGGAGTGACCCCTTTGTAAGGTACATAAATATCTAATCACTGTGTTGTATGCTTGAAACTAATATGTCAACTGAAATTAATATAGCACAAAATATTTTTATTAAAAAAATTGAACCTTAGGTGCCTTACTCTAATCTCAGCCCTGGTTCCTATAATATATACCTTCTTCTTTTTTAAAAAATATATTTTATTGATTTTTCTATTACAGTTGTTTGTTTTCCCCCCTTCATTCCCCTCCACACTGCACACCCTCTCCCACCCACATTACCCCCTTTAGTTCATGTCCATGTGTCTTAAGTTCTTTAGCTTCTACATTTCCCATACTATTCTTGCCCTCCCCCGTCTATTATCTACCTACCACCTATGCTACTTATTCTCTGTACCTTTCCCCCCTCTCTCCTCCTCCCACCCCCCTGTTGCTAACACTCCATGTCATCTCCATTTCTGTGGTTCTGTTCCTGTTCTAGTTGTTTGCTTAGTTTCTTTTTGTTTTTGTTTTAGGTGTGGTTGTTAATAATTGTGAGTTTGCTGTCATTTTACTATACATGTTTTTATCTTCTTTTTCTTAGATAAGTCCCTTTAACATGTCATAAAATAAGGGCTTGGTGATGATGAACTCCTTTAACATGACCTTATCTGAGAAGCACTTTATCTGCCTTTCCATTCTAAATGAAAGTTTTGCTGGATTGAGCAATCTTGGATGTAGGTCCTTGCCTTTCATGACTTGGAATACTTCTTTCCAGCCCCTTCTTGCCTGTAAGGTTTCTTTTGAGAAATCAGCTGGCAGTCTTATGGGAACTCCTTTGTAGGCTACTGTCTCCTTATCTCTTGCTGCTTCCAGGATTCTCTCCTTCATTTTTACCTTGGCTAATGTAATTATGTACCTTGGAGTGTTCCCCCTTAGGTCCAACTTCTTTGGGACTCTCTGAGCTTCCTGGACTTCCTGGAAGTCTATTTCCTTTGCCAGATTGGGGAAGTTCTCCTTTCCTATTTGTTCAAATAACTTTTCCACTTGTTACTTTTCCTCTTCTCCTTTTGGTACCCCTATAATTCAGATGTTGGAACATTTAAAGAGGTCCTCGGAGGTTCCTAAGCCTCTCCTCATTTTTTTGAATTCTTGTTTCTTCATTCTGTTCTGGTTGAATGTTTCTTTCTTCCTTCTGGTCTACACCATTGATGTGTGTCCTGGTTTCCTTCCTGTCACTGTTCATTCCCTGTACATTTTTCCTTTATTTCACTTCACATAGCCTTCACTTTTTTCTCTAATTTGCAACCATACTCAACCAATTCTGTGAGCATACTGATTACCAGTGTTTTGAACTGTACATCTGATAGGTTGGCTATCTCTTCATCACTTAGTTGTATTTTTTTCTGGAGATTTGATCTGTTATTTCACTTGGGCTATTTTTGTTTTTGCATCAGTGCACCTGTTATGTAGTCAGAGGTAGAGCCTTAGGTGCTCATCAGGGTGGAGCAACCCACATTGCTGCATGTAGGGGAGGGGTCCAAGAGGGAACAATGCTGCTTTCTCCACTCTCTGCCAGTTTTCAGTCACTTCCTCTACTACCTACAATCAAATTTGGCCCTTCTGGTGCCAATTCCCAGGTGGGTGGGTTTGTGTACATCCTAGGACCTTGTGGGTCTCTCCAATGAACTCTTCTGTGAGGCTGGGAGTTTCTCCTGCTGATGCCTTAACTCCCACAGGTGTTTTCAATCAGAGGTTTGAAGTTTAATTTCCCTGTGCTAGAACCCTGGGTTGTGTGGTCTATCTCATTCCCCAGTTGTTCCTCCCAGTTTATCTGCATGCAAATGTGGGGCCACCCTGTCTGCTAGCTGCCACCTCACCGTGTCCACCAGTCACTGCCTCTTTCAGTCCTCCAGCTGCTGCCTTGCTGCAGGTCATCTCCACCTGGCTGCCAATCTCTGTCCGTCCTACTGGTCTGGATGAATGTTTCTTCTTCAGCTCCTTGGTTGTCAGACTTCCATACAGTTTGGTTTTCTGTCAGTTCTGGTTGTTTTTTTTGTTTTGTTTTGTTTTTAAATTTTATGTTGTCCTTCTTTTGGTAGTGCAAGGAGGCACATTGTGTCTACCTACACCTCCATCTTTGCCAGAAGTTTCATTTTATATTAATTTCTGCTTAAACCTAATACTGTATACTTCCCTTCTCATAATCCACTCCACATTCTTCATTCCCTTTTCTATTTATGTTGTAAATTATACTTTCTTCTCATTGCTCCAACTCCGAACTCTTATTGCTCCTTTCAAAATCATTTTTCTTTCAGGAGGTCATCTCATATTCACTCTATTTTCTTATAGTAGGCTTAATCTCTTTACAGCCTTATTAATACCAGTTTATTTGCTGGTGATAGCGGGATGGCAGAGGGTAGTTACTTTTGCAGGTGTGGGTTTGTTGCACAGGCTTTGTGGTTTTGTTCTGGAATCACCTGCACAATAGCACACAAGATGTGGTGGGCAGAGTGACCTTCAGTCAACCAGCTGGAAGAAAGGACAGCCCCAAGAAAGACCCAACAACAATAAAAAACCAATTATGTCCAGAGAACCAACATAAATGGCATAAACAGCATCCCAAGAGTATCAAGTTCAGGTGACCAAGGAGTGTGCACCACTGAATCTCACAGGTCTCCTACCATAGAAATTGACACCACAAAGTCAGGAAGTCAGAACAGATCAATTTAAGAAGCAGAAGCAAACAAGAAGTATCTCAGAAATATTGGGAAGTCAGGAAACACCCCTAGTCAAAAGGAAAGGAGGAATGCTCAGAAGGAATGCTAAATGAAATAGGGGCAAGTAAATGATCAGATATTGAGTTCAAAACAATAGTTATAACGAAGCTCAATGAGCTCACAGAGAACTGCCAAAAACTACAGGGAATCTACTAGGAACTGCCTGCAAACTATATCAGCATGAAAAAGGACATAGAAATAACAAAACATGGCCAAGATAAAGTGAAGAATACACTTTCTGAATTGAAGAATACATTAGAAGGAATGAAAAGCAGGCTCCATGAAGCAGAGGATCAAATCAGTGAGCAGGAGAATAAGGTAGAAAAATACTCTTAGAAAGAGCAAGAAAAGGTAAAAAGACTGAAAAAGAATGAAGGTGGGTTAAGGGAACTGTAGAACATCATGAAACATAAATATGAGTATAACAGGGATACCAGAAAGAAAAGAAGAGGAGCAAGGAATAAAAATCTGTTTGAAAAAGTAATGATGGAAAACTTCTATAATCTGATGAGACAACAAGTCACACAAGCCCAGGAAACACAGAGGGTCCCAATCAAGAGGAACTGAAAGAGGCACACTCCAAGCCACATCATAAAATGGCAAAATTCAAGGACAAAGAGAGAATCTTAAAGGCAGCAAGGGAAAAACAGGAAATAACATTTAAAGGAGCCCTGATAAGTCTGGCTGCTGACTTGTCAATGGAAACACTGTAAGCCAGAAGGAAATGGCAAGAAATATTCCAAGTAATGAAAAACCAAGGACTGCAACCAAGACTACTGTATCCAGCAAGGATCTCAGTTAAAATGGAAGGTGAAATACAAAGCTTCCTGGACTAAAGAAGGCTAAAAGAATACTCCTCCACCAAACCAGCATGCAAGATATGCTAAAGGGACTACTTTAAGAGGAGGAAGAAAAAGAGAGAGAGAGAGAGAAACACAGGGACAAAGGGAGTAAAACGGCAATGAATAAATAACTATCGATAATAACCTTAAGTGAAAATGGATTAAATTCTCCCAGGAAAAGACATACAGTAGCTGACTAGATAAAAAAACCTGATCCAAACACATGCTGCCTACAAGAGACCCACTTCAGAACAAAAGACATACATAACTGAAAGTGAAGTGTTGAGCTAAATATTCTTAGCAAACAGATGAGGGGACAAAAGCCAGGGTAGCAACACTTATATCAGAAAAAATAGACTTCAAATCAAAAAGCATAAAAAGAGACACAGAAGGACATTTCATAATACTCAAGGGAAGAATCCATCAAGAAGACATAAATATTGTAAATATATATGCACCCAACATAGGAGCACCCAAATACATAAAGAAAATCTTAGAGGACTTCAAGAAAGATACGGATGGCAAAACAATTATAGTGGGAGATTTTAACACCCCACTGTAAAAAATGGACAGATCTTCCAAATAAAATATCAACAAAGATATTGTGGCATTGAACAATACCCTTGATGAAATGGACTTTACTGACATACATAGAGCCCTCCATTCAAAAGAAGCTAAATATACATTTTTTCAAATGTACATGGAACATTTTCAAAGATTGACCACATGATAGGACACAAAACAAGCCTCAAGAATTTCAAGAAAATTGAAATCATACCAAGCATTTTCTCGGACTACAAGGGGCTGAAGCTAGAAACCAACCCCAAGGAAAAAAAAACCCAAAACACTCAAAATCATGGAGATTAAATAGCATGCTATTAAACAATGAAAGGGTCAAGAACGATATTAGGGAAGAAATCAAAAGGTTTCTGGAAACAAATGAAAATGAACTCACAACAACCCAAAACTTATGGGACACAGCCAAGGCAGTCCTGAGAGGGAAGTTCATAGTGATACAGGCCCACCTAAAAAAGTTAGAAACATTCCAAACAAACAACCTAATGCTATGTCTACAAGAACTCGAGGAACAACAACAAAGGCAGCCGAGAGCAAGCAGAAGGAAGGAAATAACCAAGATCAGAGCAAAATTAAATGACATAGAGACTAAAAGCACAATTCTAAGGATCAATGAATCCAAGAGTTGGTTCTTTGAAAAGACAAACAAAAGCGACAAGCCTTTAAGCAGACTCATCAAGAAAAAAAGAGAGAAGACCCAAATAAACACAATCAGAAATGAAAGAGGAGAGATTACAACAGATACCACAGAAATACAAAGGATTGTAAGAAATTACTACAAAGAGCTGTATGCCAAGAAATTTGAAAACCTAGGTGAAATGGACAAATTTCTAGAAAAATTTAATCCTCCAAAACTCCGTGAAAAAGAAGCAGAAAGCCTGAACAGACCAATAACAACAAAAGAAATTGAAGCAGTAATAAAAAAACTCCCAACACACAAAAGCCCTGGGCCAGATGGTTTCACAGGAGAATTCTACAAAGCCTTTAAGGAAGAGCTAAACCCTATCCTTCACAGACTATTCCAAAAAATCCAAAAAGATGGGAGACTCCCAAACTCTTTTTATGAGGCCAACATCATCCTAATTCCGAAACCAGATAAAGACACAACAAAGAAAGAAAACTTCAGGCCAATATCACTGATGAACATTGATGCTAAAATCCTCAACAAAAGGATGGCAAACCATCCTTTTGGATGTCAAACCTCATCCAACAATACATTAAAAAGATCATACACCATGACCAAGTGGGATTCATTCCAGGGATGCAAGGATGGTTCAATATTCGCAAATCAGTAAGTGTAATACATCAGATAAACAAAAGCAAAGACAAAAACCACATGACCCTATCAATAGATGCAGAAAAAGCATTTGATAAGGTACAGCACCCATTCATGATAAAAACACTCAGCAAAGTGGGAATAGAGGGAGAATTCCTCAACACAATAAAGGCCATATATGAGAGACCTACAGCCAACATCATACTCAATGGGCAAAAATTAAAATCTTTTCCACTAAGATCAGGAACAAGACAAGGCTGTCCACTCTCACCACTTCTATTCAATATAGTACTGGAAGTTTTAGCCACAGCAATTACACAAGAAAAAGAAATAAACGGCATCCAAATTGGAAAGGAGGAAACAAAACTGTCACTGTTTGCACATGACATGATAGTGTACATAGAAAATCCTATAGACTCCACCAAAAAAAATGCTTGACCTAATAAATGAATTTGGCAAAAGAGCAGGATACAAAGTCAATATCCAGAAATCAAAGGCATTTCTGTACACCAACAATGAAACAGCAGAAGCAGAGATCAAGGGAAAAATCCCATTTGAAATAGCAAAAAGAAAAATAAAATATCTAGGAATAAACCTAACCTAAAGAGGTAAAAGACCTGTATTCAGAAAATTACATAACACTCAGGAAAGAAATCAAAGAAGACACAAACAAATGGAAACATATACCGTGTTCATGGATTGGAAGAATTAATATCATCAAAATGTCCATACTACCCAAAGCGATGTACACATTCAATGCAATTCCTATTAAAGTACCAATGGCATATTTCACAGACATAGAACAAACACTTCAAAAATTTATATGGAATCATAAATGACCCCGAATAGCTGCTGCAATTTTGAGAAAGAAGAGTAAAGTAGGAGGGATCACAATACCTGAGACTAAACTATACTACAAGGCCACTGTAATCAAAACAGCCTAGTACTGACATAAAACCAGACACATAGACCAATGGAATAGAACAGAGAGCCCAGAAATAAACCCAAGTCTCTATGGTCAATTAATATTTGACAAAGGAGGCAGCAACATAAAATGGAGTAATAATAGCTTTTTCAACAAATGATGTTGGGAGAACTGGACAGCCACATGCAAAAAAATGAAACTTGAGCACCAACTTACACCATATACAAAAATAAATTCAAGGTGGATAAAAGACTTAAATATAAACCGTGACACCATTTAAGTCCTAGAGGAGAACGTAGGTAGGAAAATCTCAGATATTTCACACAGAAACTTTTTTACTGACTTGTCCCCTAGAGCAAGGGACATAAAGGAAAGAATAAACAAATGGGACCTCATCAAAATTAAAAGCTTCTGCACAGCTAAAGAAAACAGTATCAAAATAAAAAGAGAACCAACTGTATGAGAAAACATATTTGCCAATGATACCTCAGACAAGGGTTTAATCTCCAAAATATATGAAGAACTTACATGACTCCACTCTAAGAAGACAAAGAATCCAATTAAAAAATGGGCAAAGGACTTGAACAGACACTTCTCCAAGAGGACATACAGAAAATCCAAAGACACATGAAATGATGTTCAATGTCGCTAGCTATCAGAGAGATGCAGATTAAAACCACAATGAGATACCACTTCACACCAGTCAGAATGGCCATCATAAACAAAGCAACAAACAACAAGTGTTGGAGAGGTTGTGGATAAAAGGGGTCCCTAGTGCACTGTTGGTGGGACTGCAGACTGGTACAAGCACTATGTAAAGCAGTATAGAACTTCCTCAGAAAACTAAAAGTGGATCTGCCTTTTGACCCTGCGATTCCACTGCTGGGACTCTATCCTAAGAATACTAAAACACCAATACAAAAGAACCTATGCACCCCAATGTTCATAGCAGCACAATTTACAATAGCTAAGTGCTGGAAGCAACCAAGATGCCCATCAGTAAATGAATGGATCAAAAAACTATGGTACATTCACACAATGGAATTCTATGCAGCAGAAAGAAAGAAGGAGCTCCTACCTTTCGCAACAGCCTGGATGGAGCTGGAAAGCATTATGCTAAGTGAAATCAGCCAGGCAGTGAAAGACAAATACCATATGATCTCACCTTTAACAGGAGCCTAAACAACAAAACAAAGAAACAAGCAAAATATAACCAAAGACACTGAAATAGAGGACATGCTGACAGTGACCACAGGGGAAAGAAGAGGGAATTTCAGGGGACATTGGGAAGGGTTCACGGGAACAAACTTAAAGGACACATGGACAAAAACTAGGGGGAGAGTGGTAATGGGAGGGAAGTGGGGAGGGTTAGGAGGTGGGGCTGGATTGGGAGTAAAAGGGAGAAAACTGTACTTGAACAATGATTAAAATAAAAAAAAGAAAATGAAAAAAGAAGACATAAATATTGTAAATATATATGCATGCAACATAGGAGCACCCAAATATATAAGGATAATCATGGAAGACTTCAAGAAAGATATAGACAGAAACACAATTATAGTAGGGATTTTTAACACTCCATTGTAAAACATTGATAGATCTTTAATCAAAATATCAACAAAGATATTGCAGCATTGAACAATGTCCTAGATCAAATGGACTTAACTGATTATATATATATATATATATATATATATATATATATATATATAGAACCTTTCATCCCATAGAAGCAAACTACACATTCTTTGGAAATGCACACGAAATATTTTCAAAAATAGACCACATGATAGGACACAAAACAAGCCACAACAAATTCAAGAATATTGAATTCATATCAACCATTTTTTTGAATCACAATGGCTTGAAACTAGACACCAACCTCAAGGAAAAAAGTTCAAATATATTCAAACTCATGGAGAGTGAATAGCATGCTATTAAACAGTGAATAGGTTAATAATAAAATCAAGGAAGAAATAAAAAAATTTTCTGGAAGCAAATGAGAATGAACTCACAACAATCTTAAACCTATGGGATACAGAGAAGGCAGTCTTAAGAGGGAAGTCATAGCAATATAGGCCTACCTAAAAAAGATAGAAACATTTCAAATAAACAACCTAATCCTACATCTACAAGAACTAGAGGAACAAGAACAAACAAAGCCCAGAGCCAGCAGAATTAAGGAAAGAATCAAGATCAGAGCAGAATTAAACAACATAGTGACTAAAAGAACAATTCAAGGGATAAATAAACCCAGGACCTGGTTCTTAGGAAAGAGAAACAAAATTGACAAGACTTTAACCAGATTCATAAAGAAAAAAGGGAGAGGACCCATATAAATAAAATCAGAAATGAAAGAGGAGAAATTACAGATGATACCACAGGAATATAAAGGATTGTAAGAAATTACTGCAAACATCTGTATGCCAAGAAATTTGAAAACTTGGGTGAAATGGACAAATTTTTAGAAAAATATAAGCTTGCAAAACTGAATCATGAAGCAGCAGGAAGCCTGAAGAGACCAGACCAATAAACCTGGTGAAATTGAAGCAGTAATAAAAAAATTCCCATCACTCAAAAGCTCTGGACCAGTTTCACAAGAGAATTTTACAAAAACATTTAAGCAACAGCTAACCCCTATCCTTCTCAGACTATCCAAAATATCCAAGAAGATGGAGGACTTCCAAACTCTTTTGATGAGCCCAGCATCATCCTAATCCCAAACCCACACAAAGACACAACAAAGAAAGAAAACCACAGACCAATATTGCTGATGAACATAGATGCTGAAACCCTCAACAAAATATTGGCAAACCACATCGAGCAAATACATTAAAAAGATCATATACCACGATCAAGTGGGATTCATCCCAGGGATTCAAGAATGGTACAATGTTCACAAACCAACAAAGGTAATACATCACATAAACAAAAGGAAAGATAAAAATCACATGATCATATCAACAGATGCAGAAAAAGCATTTGATAAAGTACAGCACCCATTTATGATAAAAACACTCAGCAAAGTGGGAATAGAGGGAGCATGCCTCAACATAATGAAGCTTATATATGAAAAACGTACAGCCAACATCATACTCAATGGGCAAAAACTAAAATCTTTCCCACTAAGATCAGGAATAAGACAAGGATGTCCACTTTCACCACTTCTATCCAACATAGTATTGGAAGTCCTAGCCACAGTGATCAGATAAGAAAAAGAAATAAAAGGCATCCAAGTTGGAAAAGAGGGAGTAAATTTGTTGCTATTTGCAGATGACTTGATAGTGTACATAGAAAACTCTATAGACTGCACCAAAAAACTGCTCAATGTAATAAGTTAATTTGGCAAGGCAGTGGGATACAAAATCAATATTCAGAAATTGAAGGCATTTCTGTACACCAACAACATAATATCAGAAACATAAATCAAGAAAAAAATCTCTTGCTATAGTAACAAGAAAAATAAAGTACCTAGGAATAAACCTAACCAAGGAGGTAAAATATGTATACCCAGAAAACTACACAATGCTGAAGAAAGAAACTAAGGAAGACACAAATAAATGGAAATATATACCATGTTCATGAACTGGAAGAATTAACATAATCAAAATGTCCGTACTACCCAAAGCAATTTAGAGATTCAACTCAATCTCTAATAAAATATCAATGACATGTTTTACAGACACAGAACAAACATTTTAAAAATTTATATGGAACCATAAATGATCCCAAATAGCTGCAGCAATCTTGAGAAAGAAGAACAAAGTAGGAGGGATCACCATACCTGGCATCAAACTATAGTACAAGTCTGTGGTAATCAGAAGAGTTTGGTACTGGCATAAGAACAGACACATAGATTAATGGAACAGAATAGAGTCCAGAAATAAGCCCAAGTCTCTATAGTCTATTAATGTTTGACAACAGGGGCAGAAGCATAAAATCAACTAAAAATAGCCTCTTCAGCAAATGCTGTTGGGAGATCTGGACAGCTACATGCAAAAAAATGAAACTCGACCATGAACTTACACAAAAATAAACTCAAAATGGATACAACTTAAATGTAAGTTGTGATATCATAAACGTCCTAGAGAATATAGGCAGGAAAATCTCAGATATTCTACACAGCAATATTTTCACCAATATGTCCCCTAGAGCAAGGAACATAAAGGAAAGAATAAACAATTGGGACTTCATCAAAATAAGATGTTTCTGCATGGCTATAGAAAACATCAGCAAAATGAAAAGGGAACCAACTGTATGGGAAAATATTTTAGTCAATGATATTTCAGACAAGGTTTTAATCCTCAAAATTTATAAAGAACTCACACAACTCCACTCCAGGAGGACAAACAATCCAATTAAAAAATGGGCAAATCACCTGAACAGACACTTCTCCAAGGAGGACATACAGAGGGCCCAGACACATGTGAAAAGATGCTCAGCATCACTACCTTTCAGAGAGATGCAAATTAAAACCACAATGAGATACAACTTCACACCAGTCAGAATGACCATCATAAACACATCAACAAACAATAAGTGCTGGTGAGGTTGTGGAGAAAAGGGAACCCTAGTACGTTGTTGGTGGGAATGCAGACCGGTGCAGCCACTGTGGAAAACAGTATGGAATTTCCTCAAAAAACTAAAGATGGCAGTGCCTTTCGATCCAGTGATCCCACTTCTGGGACTACCTTAAGAACCCTGAAACACTAATTCAAAAGAGCCTATGCACCTCAATGTTCATAATAGCACAATTTATAGTAGCCAAGTACTGGAATCAAGCTAGGTGCCCATCAGTGGTTGAGCAGATCAAAAAACTGTGGTACATTTACACATGGAATACTATGCAGCAAAATGAAAGAAGGAGTTCCCACTCTTTATGACAGCATGGATAGAACTGGACAGCATTATGTTAAGTAAAGTAAGCCAGATGGTGAAAGACAAATACCATATGATCTCATCTATGAGTGGAACCCAATCAAAACAAACAAACAAGCAAAATATAACCAGAAACATTGAAATAAAGAACAAACTGGCGGTAACCAGAAGGGAGGTGGGAGGAGGATAACAGAGGAAAGAAGGGAAAGGTTGGTCAAGAAAACTGTGTAAAGTCCCCATGGAGAAAGCCAAAATGGGGAAGGCTTGAGGGTGGGGGTGGGTGGGGTGGGGGAAAATGGTGCTGGGAAAATGGAGACAACTGTCTTTGAACAATAATACGAAATAGAAATTAAAAAATTAAAATAAGGAAAAGAAAAGAAAAAACTGAAAAATACACAAAGGCATGGAACCTAAATAACATGTTACTAACCAATAAATGAATTTTCAATGAGATCACGGAAGAAGTTAAAAGATACCTTGAAAACAAATGAAAAAGAACACACAACAACCCCAAATATATAAGAATAGCAAAAGTAGTCCTAAGAGGGAAATATGTAGCATTACAGGCCTATCTCAAGAAACAAGAAAAATGTCAAATAAGCAATCTAACTCTGAACTGGAGAAAGAACAACAAAGTCCAAAGTAAGCAGAAGAAAGGAAATAATAAAGATTACAGCAAAAACAAACAAAATAGAGTCTAAGAAAACAATACAATGAAACCAAGAGCTGGTTCTTTGAAAAGATAAACAAGATTGACAAACCTTTACCCAGACTCATCAAGAAAAAAGAGAGAGGACCCAAACAAACAAAATGAGATATGAAAAAGGAGAAGGGACAACTGACATCAAAGAAATTCAAATGATTTTAAGAAAATATTAGCAACTGGAAAGCATTATGCTAAGTGAAATATAAGCCAGGCGGTGAAAGACAAATACCATATTATCTCACCCTTAACAGGAACCTAAACAACAAAACAAACAAACAAGCAAAATATAAACAAAGACACTGAAATAGGGAACAAGCTGACAGTGACCAGAGGGGAGAGGGGAGGGAATTTCAGAGGAGAATGGGAAGGGTTTACAGGAACAAGTATAAAGGACACATGGACAAAAACTAGCGGGGATGGAAATGGGAGGGAGGTGGGGAGGACGGGGGGGCGGTGGGCTGGAATGGGAGTAAAAGACAGAAAACTACTTGAACAACAAGTTAAATAAACAAACAAATAAAATTATGAACAAATATATGCCAATAAATTAGACAATCAGGGTGAAATGGATAAATTCCTAGAAACGTACAGTCTTCCAAAACTGACTCTAAGAATTAGAATATCTAACACCTATCCTTCTCAAATTATTCCAAAAATTTCAAGAGGAGGGAAGACTCCCAAGCTCATTTTACAGGCCAGCATTATCCTAATTCCAAAACCAGATAAAGACCCTACAAAGAAAAATAATATATAGGCTAATATCCCTGATAAAGATAGATGCTAAAATCCTCAACAAAATACTAGCAAATTAGATTAAGCAATACATTAAAAAGATTACATACCATAATTAAGTGGGATGTAAGTTTGGTACAATATTCACAAACCAATAAACATGATACATCACATAAACAAAATAAAAATAAACCACATTAATATATCAATAGATGCAGAAAAAGCATCTGATAAAATCCAGTACTCATTTATGATAAAAACTCTCAGCAAAGTGGGAATACAGGTAATATAACTCAATGTAATAAAGGCCATATATGACAAAGGTACAGCCAACATCACTCAATGGCAAAAATTAAAAGTGTTTCCCTTAAGATCAGAAACCAGATGGGGTGTCTGCTTTCATCTCTCTTATTTAACATACTACTGAACATCTTACACAGAGCAATTAGACAAGAAATAAAAAAATATCAAAATTGGAAAGGAAGGAGTAAAACTGTCATTATTTGCAGACAACATAATACTGTATATGGAGAATGCTAAAGGTTACAACAAAAACCCTACTAGATCTGATAAATGAATTTAGTAAAGTGGGAGAAAACAAAATAAATACCCAGAAATCAGTTGCATTTTTATTTTCTAATAATTAAAGGGAAACTAAGAAAACAATCCCAATTACAGTTGTATCCAAAAATACCTGGGAGTAAATTTAACCAAGGATGTAAAAGACCTGTAGTCAGAAAATTTATGACACTGAAGAAGGAAATTGAAGAGGATACAATTAAGTGGAAGCATATACCATGTTCATGGATGGGAAGAATTAACATCATTAAAATATCTATACTGGCAAATGCAATCTATAGAGTCAATGCAAGTTCTATCAAGACACCAATGGCACATTTCATAGAACCAGAATAATCCAAAAATTTATATGGAACCACAAAAGACCCTGAATACCCACAACAATCTTGAGAAAGAAGAACAAAGTTGGAGGAATCATGCTACCAGATATCAAAACTATACTACAAGCCCATAGTAATCAAAACAGCATGCTATTGATGTAAAAACAGACATACAGCTCAATGTAACAGAATAGAGAGACCAGAAATGAACCCACACTTTTATGATCAATTAAGATTTGATAAAAGAGGCAAGAACATACAATGGGGTAAAGATAGTGTATTCAATAAATGGCATTAGGAAAATTGTACAGATAAGTGCAAAAAAATGAACTGAGACTATCTTCTTATACAATACACAAGAATAAACTCAAAATGGATTAAAGACTTAAATGTTAAATTTGAAAACATAAAAATCCTAGAAGAAAACATAGGCAGTTAAATCTTGGACATGTCTTGTAGAAATATTTTTTTCTGATATATCTCCTTGAGCAAGAGAAAAATGAACAAATGAAACTACCTCAAACAAAAAGCCTTTGCACACCAAAGGAAACCATCAACAAAATTAAAAGGCAACCCACCAAATAGAAGAACATGTTCACTAGTAATACACCTGATAAGAAGTTAATATCCAAAATTTACAAAATACTTATACAAGTCAACACCAAAAAAGCAATCCAATTAAAAAATGGGCAAAGGGACTTCCTGTCAAGATGGAGGTGTAGGTAAATATGTTTCACCTCCTTGCACAACTACAGAAAAATTTAAAACTAGACTACAAAATAAATATCACCCAGATTTGTCAGAAATTGAGCTGTATGGAAGTCCAACAAGCAAGGATTTAAAAAAGCTACATTCATGGAGACAGGTTGGAGGAGTAGAGATGCAAAACTGCACAGAGAGGCATGGATAGGTGGAGAGGCTCAGAGAGGTGTGGAAAGGGGCCCCACATTGACATGTGGTGGATAAAAATTGAGAGGAAATACCCCAGGAGCAAGGGATCCCAGCCCCAGACCAGACCACCCAGTCCAGGTTTCCAGCACCAGGACGATAAGTCCCCATAATTTCTGGCTATAAAAACTAGTGGGTGTTGGGGCAGCAGAAGAAACTGCAGAATTCTCTCAAGACTCCTCTTAAAGGGCCCACACTTTGAGGACTTACCCAGACCCACTTCCTCTGGAATTCAGCACCAAGACAACAGCTGGTAGGGCACCAGTGGCATACAGGGAGAAAGTGAAGTGACTGGAAACAGGGCAAGTGCTGGGAGACAGCCTCCTCCAGAGGCCAGGAAGTGATACTGTGCCCTCTCTGAGCCCTCTCCCATACAGCCATAGAATGGGTGACACAGGCTGCCCTGCCCTAGTGATTACCTAAGGTTCTGCCTCATACAAATTACAAGTGCACTTTTCTACAATAGACCATGCTATGCAGAGTTCAAAACACTTATTATCAGGATGCTCAAGGAACTCATTGGGTACTGCAACAGCATTAAAAAAAAAAAGCAACAGCAGAAATGAAGGTTACATTAAGTTAAACAAAGAAAAATCGACAGGAAACTAGCAGTGAAGGGGATGAAGCCAAGAATTAAATCAACAATTTGGATTGTAAGGAAGAAAAAAGCATTCAGTCAGAACAGCAAAAAGAAAAAATAATTTAAAAAATGAAGATAAACTAAGGAGCCTCTTGGACATTTCCAAATGCACCAACATCCAAATCATAGAGGTGCCAGAGTGAGAAGAGGAAGAGCAAGAAATTGAAAACTTATTTGAAAAAAATAATGAAAGAAAACTTCTCTAATTTGGTGAAGGAAACAGACATACAACTCCAGGAAGCACAGAGTCCCGAACAAGTTAGACCCAAAGAGGACCACACCAAGACATATAATTAAAATGCCAAAGTTAAAGATAAAGAGAGAATCTTAAAAGCAGCAAGAGAAAAGCAAAGAGTTACCTACAAAGGAGTTCCCATAAGACTGTCAGCTGATTTCTTAAACGATACCTCACAGGCTTTAAGGGACTAGCACTAAGAAATATTCAAAACAATGAAAAACAAGGACCTACCACCAAGATTACTTTATCCAGCAAACCTATCATTTAGAATTGAAGGGCAGATAAAGTGTCTCTCAGACAAGGTAAAACTAAAGGAGTTCATCATCACCAAGCCATTATTATATAAAATTTTAAAGGGAACTATATAAGAAAAAGATCAAAACTATAAACATTCAAATGGCAACAAATGCACAATTATCAACAACCAAATCTAAAAAACAACCTAAGCAAACAAGTAAAACAGGAACAGAATCGTAGATATGAAGATCACTTGGAGGGTTATCAGCTGGGAATGGGGAGAGGGAGAATGGGGAAAAGGTGCAGCAATTAAAAAGTACAAATCAGTAGGTACAAAATAGACAGGGGGATGTTAAGAACAGTATAGGAAATGGAGTAGCCAAAGAACTTATATGCATGACCCTTGGACATGAACTAAGTGGAGGGATTGCTGGAGGTAACAGGGGTACAGGGCAAAAAGGGGGAAAAATTGGGACAACTGTAATAGCATAATCAATAAAATATATTTTTAAAATGGGCAAAGGAATTGAATAGACACTTCTCCAAATAGGACATACAGATGGCCAATAGACATATGAAAAGATGCTCAACATCACTAATTATCAGAAAATGCAAAGTAAAACCACAATGAGATATTGCCTGATACCTGTCAGAATGGCTATCACCAATAAGTCAACAAACAACAAGTACTGGTGATGATGTGGAGAAAAGGGAACTCTCACACATGTTAGTGGAAATGCAGACTGGTGCAGCCACTATGGAAAACAGTATGGAGTTTTCCATAGTGGCTGCATATCTCACAGAAAAATGAAACTGCCTTGTGACACAATGATTCCACTTCTGGGAATTTATCCAAAGAAACCTGAAACATTTTTTTGAAAGAATACATGCACCTCTATGTTCATTGCAGTGTTATTTATAGTAGCAAAGATTTGGAAGCAGCCCAAGTACCCATCAGTAGATGGGTAGATAAAAAAGCTGTGGTACATTTACACAGTGGAATACTACATGGGAGAGAAAAAAGAAGGGAATCTTACCCTTTGTGACAGCGTGGATGGAACTGGAGAGTATTATGCTAAGAGAGATAAGCCAGTCAGAGAAAGACAAGTACCATATGATTTCACTTACATGTGGAATGTAATGAACAAGATAAACTTAACAAAAATGTAGAAACAGATTCTTAGATATAGAGAATAGGCTGACAGTTGTCAGTGGGGAGAAAGTTTGGAGGCTAGTTTAAAAAGATGAAGGAATTAAGAAAAAAACTCATAGACAAAGACAACAGTATAGTGCTTACCAGAGGGAAAGAGGGAAGCAGGGGGGTAGAAGAGGTTAAAGGGAGGATATATGATGATAGGAGACTTGACATGAGGTGGCGAACACACAATACAATATAAAAATGATGCATTATAGAATTGTATACCTGATATCTATATAATTTTATTAACCAATGTCACCCCAATAAATTCACTAAATAAATTTTTAAAAATAAAGTGATTACTGATGAGGAGGAAAAAATCAAATGACAGTAAGCATTGGCAAGGATGTGGAGAAACTGCAACCCTTGTACCCTGTTGGTGGGAATATAAATCATTCTGCTTCTATGGAAAACAGTATGGCCTTTCTTCCATAAATTAAAAAATAGAGTTACCACATGATCCAGCAATCCTATTTCTGGTATTTATCCCAAAGAATTGAAATCAGGATCTTGAAGATATATCTACATTCTCATGTTCACTGAAGTACTAGTCACAAAAGCCAAGGTGTGGAAACAACCTAAGTGTCCATCAGTGGATGATTGGATAAAGAACAGGTGGTATGTAATACAATGGAATATTATTCAACCATAAAGGGAAATAAGTTTGGATATACAAGACAACATGGATGAAGCTGGAGGGCATTATGCTAAGCAAATTAAGCCAGTCACAGAAGGACAAATACTGCATGATTCCACTTACATGAAATATTCAAAATGGTTAAAATCATGGGGACAAAGAATAGAACTGCAGTTGCCAGGGACTAGGGGAAGGGGATATGGGGAGTTCTTAATCAGTAGACATCAAGTTTCAGTTATGCAAGATAAGTTCTAGATATCTGCTGTGGAACATTGTACTCCTAGATAGCAACGCTGTAATGCATACTTTGAAAAATCCATTAAGAGAATACATCTCATAATGTTTTTAACCACAATAAAAATTTTTAAAAGAATTAATTGACTATGTTTAATTTATAATGAAGAGTATTTTATATTTTATTATTATTTGCACATAGTGTAAGACACATTTTTATATCAGTAAAATCTATAATAAACTTAGGTTTGTATATACATACATGCATTTTTCCTCTTAGAGCAGATTATTAAACATTTTCCGGCACTCCTGACCCTGGCTGTCTGAGCAGCACTTTGGTGAAAACAAGTGTTGCTGCAGTATCAGCTCAGTCCCTGCCAAGCTCAGGTTCCCACTTCTTAAAGGCCCTGTCCTATGTAGGAACTGGGCTTCTTCCACCTGGGACTTTGCCCAGAAGTGCAGTTGGGCTCTCACAGGGAGGTATCTTCCAAGGAGCTGGCCACCCACATCCCCGCCTGCTGCACACTCTCTCTTCTCTCTGCCAAATCACCAGATGTGAGACGTGTCTCAGCACAGGAAAGAAACAAGTGAAGATGGCCAGGATCCTGAGTCCTCAGCTACCTGCTATCTACCCAGATGTCAAGACAGTTGTATCCAGTCAAAACCAACATTTTTTTCTATAGGAAATGGTTCTTCATGTGTGGCTTCTAATGATTTCCTTTAGAACCACCTGGTATACATGTACATTCCTGGCTCCTACCCAGGCCTGCGGGGTTATAATCTGGGGATAGAGTGTAATTTTAACCTCTTCTTTCATTCATTCATCTATTGGGTTCCTGCTGCTTGCCAGGCACTGTTCTAGGTTCTGGAAATGCCAGAGAACAAAATAGCCCAAATCCCTGTGTAGGGTGGTTATAGCTAATGGAGAAATACCAAATAATTAGATAATTAAGTAAAATATATAGTACATTAGCTACTTATAAATGCTAAAGAAAAATAATGCTAGAAAGGGGAGTAGGCAGTATGAAGGTGGTATTTGAGTAAAGACCCGAAGAAGGCTAGTAGCCATGTGAATATCTGAGGGTGGGGAGGGGTAGTCCAGGCAAAGGGAATAGCAAATACAATAGCCCCAAGAGTCACTTAGGAATAGGAGGAGGTCCATATGGCAGAAGAATCCCCTGAAGATTTTTCTGCATGTTAAAATGGACAACTCCTTGTGTTAGCAAATGCCACTAACCTTTTTATGTAAAATCTGTCATCATTTGCATGCTCATGCTTCCAGACTCTTCCTCCAGTTGATTAATCTTTTTCAACAAGTGTTTATGGAGCATTTACTATGTGCCAATGATGTGACCAGGCTGAAAGTCCTTCTACTTGTACCCATTTTCCTGCTTCTTTGCCTGTCAACCCAACAATTTCTGACCCCAACTGGATTTCATTCTTCAGTTCCTTGAACCTCGAGTGATGAGCCTGCACCATCCCCAAACTCTTGTCAGTTATGTTTTATACTTTGTATATGGTCACATGATAACATTCAGTCCCCAAACCTGGGTCCAGCTCCCAGCAAAATGTCAGCTTCCTCACTGACCTGCAAAGATTGTTCGGAGATTGAGTTTAGTCTTGAACATACTGAGTTTGACGCACCTGCAACATGCATAGGAGGCCATGTGCATCAGATTAATTCTGGGTCTATGGCCCAGAATAGAGGGCAGGGATAGAAAGCCATAAGCCATAAGCACTTGTTGAGATGCTTTCTATGTGCTAGGCTGGTGATTCTCAACCCTAGCTACCCATTAAAAGTATCTGGAGAGCTTTTGGAAAAGATAAGATACAAGGGTCCTTCTCCAGATCAATTAACAGAGAATCTCTGCAGGCCAGGCCCAGGCAGCTGTGTATTTTTAAAGCTCCTCAGGTGATTCTAATATGCAGCCAGGGTTGAGAACCAATGTGGATAGCCCTGAGCTATTTCAGTGATTCTCAACCCTGGCTGCACATTGAAATAGCCTAGGAAGCTTTAAAAATTATTGCTGCCTGGGTCCCATCCACAGAGATACTGTGCTTATTGGTCAGGGTACAGCTGGGCATGGGATTTAAAAAAGCCTCATAGGTGGTGTAGTCAAGGTTGAGAACCATTGAACTAGGAACTGAACACCTAGGAAGAGAGGATTGCAAAGATGAGCCAAAAATCTCTCCTACCTTTAAGAATCTTACTATGTCAATCTTACTTATCACCTGCATATTAGAATTACCTGGGGATCTTTAAAAATATACAGATGCCTGGGCCTTGCCCCCAGAGATTCTTTGTTAATTGATCTGGAGAAGGACACTTGTATCTTATCTTTTTTAAAAGCTCTCCAAATGCTTTTAATGGGTAGCTAGGATTGAAAATCACCAGCCTAGTCAAAGAAGGGACCATGAACCAAAGTTCACCACAGTATTGGGAAAACTCCAGTCACCCTTCTCTCTTGCCTTCTCTCTTTCTCTCTTTCAGATCTTTATTCTAGATCTGAAAACTCAAACTCCAATGACATATTTTGATGCCATCCCCCATCCTGTCAACTCTTCTACTCAGTCAATCCCAATACACTTGCTGTTTGATCTGTTTGCCCTTCTCATCATTTAGTCCTTTTCAAGGGACTTCCCTTCTTACCTGGGTCCCATAGTCAATCACCCAATGATACTCACCTATCCTCAAATCTTCTGTCTCCTGGGCTTTCTGTCACTGTAATCCAAACTCTCCTCATTCATTCATGAGGTTCTACTGAATTTCTCTCCTAAATATTGCTCAGATGGGTCTGCCTCTCTTCATTCCCATTGCCACTATCCAATCTTGGGCCACCATCATGAGCTTGGATGCCTGCTGCTGTCTCCCAGATGGCTTTGAGTCTAGCCATGTCCCTCTCCAGTCCATTCCCTGAAGTTGGAGTGACCAGTCCAATATGCAATCACTACTATTTTACTTTAAAAAATTACATACAGCAGCATTTTCTCTAAGCTCTAAGGGTTTTGACAAGTGCATGTATTCATGAAACCATCCCCAAAATTAGAATATAGAACAGTTCCATTGTCCCTGAAATTCCATCATCCTGCCACATTTAACCCCTAGAAATTATTGATATGTTTTCTATCCCCATTGGTTTGTCTTTTCCAGATTGCCATATAAATGGAACCATACAGTATGCAGACTTTTGAGTCTGGCTTATTGCATTTAGCATATTGCATTTGACATTTATTGTGTGTATCAGTATTTTATTAATTTTTATTGCTGATTAGTATTCTATAGTGTGTATGGATTTATCACAGTTGGTTTAGCCATTCACCAGTTGAAGGACATTTGGATTATTTCCAGTTTGGGTTATCACAAACAGATCTGCTATAAACACTAATGTACAGGTTCATAAGTAAATGTATGTTTTCATTCTCTTGGGTAAATGTATAGGAGCAGGATTTCTGGGTCTGTGGTAAGTGTACACTTAACTTTATAAGAACCTGCCACATTTATTTTCCAAAGTGGCTCTACCATTTTGCATTTCTACCAGCAATGTATAAGAATTCCAGTTGCTCCACATCCTTGCCAACATGTACAATTATCTGTAATTTTAATTTTAAGTGTTCCAATAGATATGCAGTGGTATCTCATTTGCATAAATTATAACTTTGAGCATGCTCCTTCCCTGTTCAAAACTGCCTGCACCTCCCCATTGCTTTGGATAAAGCCCTAACTCTTTAGCATGGCTTGGAAGAGTGGTTTCCAGGGTCCCAGCTTTCCTCTGAGTCCAGCCGTTGTCATCCTGGCTCTCTTTGAATTTCATGCTGTAACCACATTGAACTACTTTTAGCAATCTTGATACACTGCATTTTCCCCACTTTTTATTTCTTTGCATGTAATTATCTCTGCTTAGAATGCCCCCCCTCCCCTTCACTAACCTGGTCAATTCCTATTCACTTTCCTATCCTTAGCTTAAGGGTAATTACTCCAGATGTTGCTGACCATCTTGTTCCACTCCTAGTCTTAGTCTTAACTCCCATGGGTATTCTGTTTTCCTCTTCCTACACAGTTTCCCTACCTCCAACCTGACACACCCCATTCTAGCTATTTGTAACTGTGGCAGATTTCAAAATCAGCCACCATAATTTGCAGCTCTTCACATCAAGTGAGTTTTTCTCAGCTCCTTTGGATACCTACCCATGTAAGGTAAGTATTATGTCTATATAACAGACAAGAAAACTGAGCCCAAGATTATATGGTTTGTATGTGATATACCTGCATTCAAACTCAGGAGTTCTGGTGCCAGGTCCTAAGTTCTTCCCACCAACCTGTGGGAATCTGGCTGCTGTGACATGCCCATCTGTAGCTTTGCTTGCCCTGAACTCCTCTCTCACTGGGAAGATTACCTTCCTTCTTTAGGGGGGCTCCTCCTGCTCCCTTCCAACATGGTTTAGTGGGAGTTGGTAATCACAACATGCCCTCCTCCTTTGGCTATAGGGCATCAAGACCTGGCCAAGAAAACCAAAACTCTCCTTACAATTTTCTAAATTAAAATATCTCGACTTCTGGTCAAGTTGGTGCCATAGGTAAATGCAGCATGTGATTCCTCTCACAACCACATCAAAATTGTAACTAAGTTACAAATCAACCATCATTCAGAAATTCCTGAAATTGAACTGAATGGAATTCAGGGGTTTAAAAACTAGCGATTTAAAAAAGCCGTATTGAGACAGGTAGGAGGGGTGGAGATGTGGAAGAGACTGGTCCCACACCCATATGTGGCCATTTAAAATTGAGAGGGATATCTGAACTGTGGAGATCTTCCCTGAGGAGTGAGGGGTCCCAGCCCCACTCCAGGCATCCTAACCCAGGTTTCCAGAGCCAGGAAGAGAAGCCCCATAACTTCTGGCTGTAGAAACCAGGTTGTGGCTGAGTGAGACAGAGGGTCTCTTGATGACACAGGTGAGGGTGAGCATGCATCAGTGAATGCTCTCAGCCAAAAGTTCAACTCGACTGCACTGGTATTTAAGACTGAGGGGAGAAATGAAAATGTATTCTTCTACATCAGAAGGAATAAAAAGTGTCTAACAGGTTGTGAATAATTCGGATTTAACTACTGGGAAAATGCCTTCCTTTTCTTTTTTCTATTTATTTCTTCCCCTGCCTGACACTTAGACAGCAGGTTTAGTAGATATTTTTGTTCCAGAAATTCTACTTGTGAAATAGGGAGCCAAGTCCTCAGCTTTCTTCTTGTTGGGTGTGAAAGCTGGGTGTTTTGGATGTGGGCAGGAAGGAGCAGCAGGTGTTCCCCAGACCTTTCTACTGAATGCTGCTAGGCATGGTGCCCACTGTGGAGATCTTCTGCTAGTGCCTGGGGCCTCTGAGCTTATGGCTTATAAACTAGAAATTACAGGTGTGAAATGCTGCCAACCATACAGGTGGGTTCCACAGTAATTTTGTGGTACTGCATCTCAAACAGGACCTCATCTCTGCTCAGCAATCCTACAACATACCTACTGACAACAATTTTTTTAAAAGAGTTTATTTATTTATTTTTAGGGAGGGAAGGGAGGCAGAGAGAGAGAGAGAGAGAGAGAGAGAGAGAAACATCAATGTGCAGTTGCTGGGGGTTATGGCCTGCAACCCAGGAATGTACCCTGGCTGGGAATCGAACCTGGGACACTTTGGTTCCCAGCCCGCACTCAATCCACTGAGCTACGCCAGCCAGGGCTACTGACAACAATTTCAAACCCCATTACTGCCTTTGAGCTCTCAGTGCTCACTTTCCCATCCGCATTCTCTCATCCTCTGTCAAAGATGCATTTTTACATAACATTCATATTCCATAAAATTCACCATTTTAAAATATAAAATTCAACAATTTTTAGTATATTCAGAGTTGTACAACCATCACTAGTATCTAATTTTAGAAGATTTTCATCACTCCCAAAAGAACCCCCTTTGCATTAACAATTGTTCCCCATTTCTGTCCTCCTCACAATCCCTGGTAACCCACTAATCTACCTTCTCTATTGTCTCAATAGGACTTGCCTATTCTGGACATTTCATATAAATGGAATCATACAATGTGTTCTCTGAGTCTGGCTTCTTTCACTAACATGATTCTCTCAAGGTTCATTTATATTGTAGCATATGTCAGTCCTGCATTCCCTTTTTATGGCTGAATACTATTCCCTTGTACAGTTATGAATTTGGTTTTTCCATTCATCAGCTGGTAAACATTTGTGTTGTTTCCAATTTGGGGCTATTATAAATAATGGTACTATGCACATTTGTGTACAAATTTTTGTGTGAACATATTTCCAATTCTTTTGGGTAAATCTCTAAGAGTGGAACTGTAAATCATATGGTAACTCAAATGGTAACTTTTTGAGCTAATGTTGAGAAACTGCTAGACCATTTTCCAGAGTGGCTGCACCATTTTATGACCCCACCAGCAATGGACAAGTGTTCCAGTTTCTACACATCCTTGTTCACATCTACGGTTGCCAGTCTTTTTTATTTTGACCTATTAGAACTAATTTTAAAATGATATGTCATTGTGGTCTTATTTGCCATTGATGTGATGACTAATGGTGATGAAAACATTCCATGTGTTTATTGGTCATCCTACAGCTTCCTTCATAAACTTTGTTCATGGCCTTCACTCATTTAAAAATTGAGTTGTTTGATTTTTCTTGACAGTGTATAGGGTTCTTTACACATTTTGGATACTATGTGCTATGTTTTTCCCCAGTCTGTGTGAGTAGGGTTGTGTTGAGATTATAAGCCAGGGACAGAGGCTTCCAGGACATGCTCTCCTCCATTCTCTGCCCATCCACCCTGAAACTGAGCTGTAGCTCCACTCATTCTTAGGGTTTTCTCCCCTGGTGTGGAGGAAGGGAAGAGTCCTCAATCTAATCCCTCCATGGAGATCTTGCCATGTCAATGAGTCCCTCCTATATTTTTGAGTTACCATATGAATTATAATTGTACTCTTTGTCCTCTACTCACATATATTCAAAATCTAAAGTTTCTTTCATTAAAAATAAAAACAAGAGGGAAGAAAATAAGGGGCAGTGGTATTAAGTAGCTTTTTTCTTCTATCTTAAAATTTTTCTCTTTCTTCTTGATGTTAACCATTTTCACCATATAGCTGAGTGTGAGACTTCTTTTTTTAATTTTTTAAAAATTTTAATTGTTATTCAAGTACAGTTTTCTGCCTTTTACCCCCATCCCAGCCCACTCCCCAGCACTCCCCACCTCCCTCCCATTTCCACCCCGCACACCCTGTTATTGTCCATGTGTCCTTTATACTTGTTCCTGCAAACCCTTCCCCTTTTCCCCTGAAATTCCCTCCCCTCTCCCCCCTGGTCACTTCTTAAATTCATCTCCCTTCTCAGTGTTCTCACCCAGTCAGCTTCTCATTATTTACCACAAGGCTAGCACAGTTGTTCTATACCCCCAGTTAATCACCTTGACAAGTACTCCTATGCCCCACCCTTTTCCTTCCTGTATCTGTTGACTTTGAGCTTTGAGCCCCTTTCCCCACATTCCTTCCTTCTCTGGAGATTCTCCTGAAGGCTTTGAGGCGATGGCTTTTCATTTGTTTGTTTTTAATCTGTAGTTCATATGCTGTCTGCTTTCGCACTGTCAGCTCTAACTTAAAATTTCTGAACAGCTGATGACACTTTCTTGTTTTCCCCATGCTGCTATGGATTTGTCTCCTGGGTTTGGGGTAACATAATATGAGCACTTACACCCAGTTTGTAATGTGGGCCCATCTACAAGGGAACTTTCTAACATGTTACTTATATATTGAGTACAGAACATGGTGTTGGTTTATTGTTGGCACCCAGGAAGTTATTTTCAGAATAAATCAAGGGACTGCTGATTTGAGTGGTAGAGAAACTTCTAGACACTCTGAAGCTCCTAAACTCCCACTCCTGACTACCATACTCTAGCATTCAGGAGTATGAGCTGTAGAAGTAGACTAGATAGGGGATACTGTGTAAGTTACTCTACCTCTTTGGGCTTCACTTTGCTTATTCATAAAATGGTTATGATAATACTTCTCACCTTGTGGTTTGCCATGAGGATAAGTGCAATGAGGCACATAAAGTTCTTAGTATGGGACTTGGTTCATATTGATCAATAAAGGTTGCATTTGTTTTAAATCAACAAAATATATCAGATCCAAAAACATTTCTTAGCAATGTGATTTATGCTACATGTACATCAGCAGCTGCCCTCTCTCCCCTGGGTCTGTTTCCTCATTTACCTGGAGCTTCCTTCACTTTGCACCTCATCCCACGCCCTCAGCACTTATGTGCATAGTCTCTCTTTTCCAAGCAACCCACAAACTTGCCACAGAGTCTTTCCTTTAATGTATAGTAATAAAAACTCTTAATCATGCCTGTCCTCACCGTCACTAGGAGATCTCTAAGCCATTAGCATTCTGTACTTAATGTACTAGTATTTCTTTTGGGGTTCCAGTACCAATTAGGAGGTGGAAATGGAGTTTTGATCTTCTTCCTAATGGACGTAGTAGTATACTGTGCAGTGAAAATGCCTTCTCTTTGAGGGACCATGCAGGTGAATTTAAGAAAACCTTTATCTAGAGTGACACTGGACCAGTGACATAGAGATCATCTTAGAAGTCTGGCTTTAGAACTCCAAATATGTCTTGTATTGTAAGAATGGCCATATGGACCTATCTGGGTCAGGTTGGAAGGCATGAAGATATAATTCTACAGAAAGTGATTAATAAAAAAAAACATGGAGAATGCATTTCTGATAAGTAAGAAAGCATCATATACCAAGAGATACCTAGAAATGTAGAGGATGTATTTCTGGTTGGAAAACAGAAAGCTTATTTTCATTTGGAAATAAATTATTACCACATTATTTATGATTTATTTATTGACCACATACTATGTGCTAGTCACTCTTGTAAGTGCAGGGTGACGGCAGGAACTAAAACAGTCCCAAAACTCCTCCCTCATGTTGTTTACATTCCACTTTAGGGGTAGTGGGGGCCAATGGGCCACAGGAAAGGGTAAGTTTGGTTGGCAGTTGAGGGCATTTGGAGATAAACAATGAATCTGACTAGGATTCTTCAAGGTAGAATTGCAGGGATGTATGGACCCTGGACCCCCTGATCTCAGCTGGGAAGGAAAGTGGAGAAATTCCAAGAGGTCACTCTCAGGGAGCTTGCAGGGAGGGGCTGAGAGATTCTTCCCAGGTCCTGAGCCAGGGCTGGGAAGGCCTGAGAGTGAGCAAGAGGCCTGGTTCTCTAGTTCAGCAACTGGAAGTAGGCTCTCGAAGGAGGGGATAGTGTGGACCCATAAGCAAGCTTGGCCTTGCTGGGATACCTGTGACTAGAGGAATCCTGAGCTTTGGGGCTAAAGAATACAAAGATAATGCATTGTTTATAGCCATGCACTTTGAATTCAGGCAGACCTGGTTTTAAGCTGTGGTCTGCCACCTGCTATGTGTGTGAGACCTTGAGGAAGACCTCATCTCTTTCATCTTTAAAAGGCAAGAGTGCTATAGTTGTCATATGAATTTAGCAGGCCAGTGTGTATATGTGTGTATATATGTAATATCACTTTATACTCAAAACTTGTATACTTTACCATTCATATGTTGTATATCAATAGCAATAACATTTTTATTCACATACAGTATATATATATATATCACTAGTATGTGCTTGCCATTATTATTACCTTTTTACAGAATTATCTCTCCATGAGCTGTTTCACAGCCATGGCTGGAGGGGGGACAGGGAGAAAACTTGCCTCTTCTTTTTCAGACCATCATGGCCACTGTCCTTGGGGGTGAGCAGCTCAGACATCCAGGGTTGCTCAGGGTCCACTCCGGCTGGGCAGGGTTTCCTGGCTGCCTTTTTGTGTCCTTGCACTTTGAGGCCTCTTTTCACTTTGTTTTTAAATATTTCCCAAGGCTCTAATTGCTATTCTTCCTCCAATGTTTTTAATACAGGCAATCAGTGAGTACTGCAATTAGGAGGGCCTAATTACCACCGGCATTCTCTTCCTTCTCTCGGAAACCACCACTGGAACAGTCACAAATAAACCTTAATGAAGACCAAAGATATTTCTCCCGTGTAAAGCTGTTTGTAATCATGATTGGTTATTGTCAGAGCTGGCAGGCACAAGAGTCCTTGGAAGGACTGTTACTTATTCAGCAGCCATAGCAGCTGAGAGGAGTGAGCAGATGGATGTGGAGCTGAGGGTCTGTGGTCCATGCAGGTGCCTGAGAAGGTCTGTACTCAATCTATTGTGTTTTAATTAATTAATTTGGCTGATAAAGTCTCTCAAGTCACTCCTTGAAAAATGTTATTGACATGCAGCATATGAAGGGTAAAGTGTATGTCTTGAGTATCAGATCTGATGAATTTTAAAGATATATACAGACCCCATATAACTACAACCCTTATCTGCAGAGGATACATTCCAAGACCCTCAGTGGATGCCTGAAACTGTGGATAGTATGGAACCCTATATGCACTGTGATTTTCCTATACATACATACCTGTGATAAAGTTTAATATATAAATTAGGCACAGTAAGAGATTAAGAACAACTAATAATAAAATAGAACAATTATAATAATATACTATAGTAAAAGTTAAATGAATGTAGCATTATTATGTAAAATGATAACCTAGGTCTTATTTTATGTAGTAATGATAACCTAGAAGGCTAGAATGGGAAGCATCTTTAGCTTGGAAACACTGGACAGAGGGATGATTCACATCCAGGGCAGGAGGGAATGAGATGAGGCTAGTTTTCATCCCACTGCTCAGGAAGATGTGCAGTTTAAAACTTACTTCTGGAATTTTCCATTTAATATTTTCAGACCACAGTTGACTGCAAGTAACTAAAACCACAGAAAGGAAATCCACAGATAAGGGGAGACTACTGTATAGGGCATTTCAAACATGTTGGAAGGCTCCTTTTGCCCCTCTGTGATGTGGAGTATTTAAGAGCACAAAGGAGATGAACAAATTTTGGGTGTATCTCTGGGGTAGATAAAAGAGACAAACCTTCTTGGATTCCTGGTATCTGGGGAGGACAGTGGTGGTCCTGAATGGGAGACTGAGTAGTTGCTCCACTCAGGTGAGGCAGGAGCTCCCTTAGAACTGTTGTCCCTTGAAGGGCTGCTCCAACCTGTGTATTGGGACAACTGAGGTCACTTGAAGGATATTCTACACCAGACAAATAGCAATGTGTCATCAAGGAGGGTTGTTGACAATGGGTGGATAGAACACCAGGGCACAGAAGCTGCTCTCTAATCCTTTCCTTATTTTCCTCCCCACTCTGAAGCCTGCCAGCATTCCCAAACATTGTTTCCTCAAAAATCTGTCACTCTCCAACAAATAATAAAGCCCCAGGCAACCAAGCTACCAAAACTCTGCCATCTCAGGTGTTTACTCCTTTCTGATGGGGGAAGGGATGAATTCTGATCTCCATTTCTCCTGGTTTCTCAAGGAGAGAGTCCTGGTCCCATAGATAGGTGTACAAATATAAAAGGGACATTTCTCCATTTAGCCATGGCTTGTGTCCTAAAGTAACTGAAATCAGACGTTACTTGCTTCCCCAAGGATTGACTTTCTGTCCAAGACCACTCATACCTCCCCATCCCCCTCATTCAGTAGACTTCAAAATGCTTTTTTATAAAGAGGAAACTTGCAAAAATAAAGTAGATAGGTGTAAGTGGGCTCAAATCAGTTTTGAGTTATTTTGGAGAAAGATAAGATTTATTCTTGTACAGACTCCTGCCCATATTGTGAAATATTTAAAATTGAATATGGTTAATGCTAACATAATCATTTAAGGAATATGAAAGCATGAATGTTTCAGAGGCCTGATGCTATGCAGGCCTAATATTAATCATGAGGAAATTCAATATTCACATAGGATTAGAGAAACCAGGTTGCTTTAAATGCCTTCCTTGGTGTTCAGAGAGGACACTATCTTCTCAAGGGTGGAATGGCTTCCATTTGCATTATGTCTTTCCTTTCGTTCCTTCTGTTGTCTCAACTAATTACTTTAGAATACTGGACCTCTGCTATTTTCCCTATGTTTCTTGCCAATAATGATTTGTGGCCTTTTTCCCTCTTAAACTATAAAATTGTAGGTAAACTGAGAGACTTCAAAGCACAAGACTGCTTATGAATCCCCTCAGATGGTATGGCGATATTGGTATATTGACCCCAGGTGCCAGAGAGTAGGTTAGGGTAGGGAGAGGGAAGCCAGCTCCCTCTGGCTTCCTGATAAATGGAAGTGGCTCATTAGCTGATAGAAAGTGGACTTGAAGAAAAGATTGCAAGATTTGGGTTTTAGAACTTCTCCTTCCTGAGATGGACCTAGAGTGGGGATTGACTCAGGTGTTCTGCTATCTCTAAATTGTCCTGGGACCTTAAAGGGATTGTGCTGGTGCTGAGGGTGGGGGTGGATAGGACTAGTATTGGTAACTATCTGACAAATTTTCATTTATTAAACACTGGCTAAGAACTGGTCATGTGCTAAGTGTGTTGACATAAGAACACCCAATCCTGAAGAGAATTTTTATGAATTTATTTGAGCCAAACTCACCACAGTCCCAGGAAGCAGCTCTCAAATGCTCTGTAGAGTGATGGTTTGCAGTTTCTTTCATACCATTGGAATTAAGGAGAGAACAGTAAGGATGACCACACAAAGGTAGGAGAAAGTAAGGTACAGGACAGCTAACGTGGTTATGTGCTCCCTTGAAGGGGGTTAACCTCTGAGGGGTCTGAAAAGGAGGATGACTCTGGCCTTTCACAGGTGCACCTGATGCACAAGAACAATGGACAGGGCTTGCTTAAGGCAAAGATAAACCTTTCACTGAAGAAGTTATAGGCCTTGGGAGTGACTACTCACCATGATCTTCCCAGCTAAGAATTTATGATCAGATTACCCTGTGAGGTTACTTTTGGTTGCTGACTTGTACATACCCGCTTTTTGTCCATAAGTGCCACACAAGCATTGTCTTGTTTGATTCTCACTGTATTCAGAGAAGTGGGTTCTATTGTCATCCCCATTTTGCAGTATAGGAGAAGAATGACTTTTCCCCCTGTTCTCTGAAGTTCAGTTACCCATACACATTTTATTTGATGTTAATATTTTAATTTCTTACACATATACATTATTGCTCAGAAAAGGAAGTGGAAACACAAAGAAGTGTTCGGCCTGACAGCTTATGTAACATTTTAACAAACAGCAGTAAATTTGTGGCAAAGTAACAAGACAAAGGAAAATATTTGGGCTTCTAGGGCAGTAAACTAGGGGGAAGTAAAAGTGTGGAGAAAACTAATGAAAGATAAGGGTTATTTCAATGGTGCTTGTTTATGTAGATTCAAGTTGGTGCCATCTGCAGGGATAAGAATCATTTTATTTTACTAGTGCATGAATGGACAGGGGACACCTTCACTGAGGGAAATTTAAGCCATGCCTGTCGGGAACCACCCTGCCTGGTTTCAGAAGCTATAACTCCCCATGTCGAAGGCTGAGTAAACCACCTTGAGACCATAAGCCACTAAGAAGACAAATCTTATCATCCTGGCAGGGGCACTGCCTCTGCCCCCTTTATTTCACCCTGCTTGGCCCTGGGCGGATGACTGGTTAGCCAATGATGGGTAAAGTTCCTCAAGGGAGGGATGACCTAAGACAGGCACAGTCATGATGGGGCCATCAGGGAAGGACTTGGGGGACTATAGAAAGAGGGGATGATGGACCCTCAGCCCTAGGCTTTGACATAGCCTGAGTCTTCATTCTGTTTATAAGAGTCTCCTAATCTCTTGGCTATCTTACTTCTCCCACCCAACTTAAGGCTGAGACAATGCTGGCGGGGAGCAGTGCAGCCCTGGGCAGGAATGGGCAGTTCCCCAGGGCAATCAGGCCTAAGAAAGAATGCATAGAATCCTGAGAAACCTGCTTTGCTGAGGGTACCCTTAGTTTTCTGATGGGGAGTCCAGGCACAGAGTGAGTTTGTTTCCCAGGGTTTTGTGACCCGTTAGCTGTCTGACCCTGGCTTGGAGTGGGCCCTTATAGTTCTTTGAATGTTGTTTATTGTTTGATCATTGCTGCCTGACAGTGATTGATGAGCTTTGCCTGTGTTCCTGTGTGGGTTGGACCCAGTGGAAACCCATTGAGAAACGGGCTTGGGACCCTTCTAATCTGAGAGATTGGCCACCTTTTCTCCTCAAGCACATCATGCCTTGGTAGATTTATTCTTATCCAGGGGGCTCTGCCAGACAAAGTTCCCCCATACCTGCCTTTAGGCAGAAAGAGGGAGGGCAGAGAGCTTTTCCTTGACCTGCTGTTTCTTGATTGCCTTGAACTCAAAATAATCCTTAGGTACAAAGTGGCAGATTTTGAGGTGGCATATCCTGATCTCCTCCAACAGGTGAGTAAATGGAAACATAGAAAGGAACTTACATAAAGTAAGTTCAGAACAGGCACTTGAACTGGGTTCATTTTAAAGACAGGGAAGGTGGGGCCAGGACAGCAGGATCAGAGCTTCATGTGGGAAGGAGGTCAAGTTCATGTAGCTCAAGATTTCTGCTCTCTGAAGCACTTTAGCTCTTCAAGCACCCCAAACAGGGAAAGAAACTACGCTACCTCTAAGAAGGTGAGGAGTAGCATGTGAGAGGAAGAACCAGAAGGATGAGGACCAAACTAGAAAACTTTCACCTGGGAGGCTGGGAGTTAGAATAAAAAGGTCAGAAACCAGAGATGAGCCAACACAGGATGGGGAATAAAATGCAGGATTTATGCCTTTTAGAAAGGTAGCAGGGAGAAGGCAGGGGATAGGGAGGAAAGGATATTAAAGGTTAAAGCTGTAAAGATATTTATCGTAAGGAATTGACTTACGTGATTGTGCGGCTGGCTGAATCCACAGGGCAGGTTTTGAGGAAGGGTAAGCTGGCAGCTCTTGGGCAGGAGCTGATGCTGCTATCTATGGGCAGAACTTCTGCATCTTTAAGGGAAACTTCCATTCTGCTCTTAAGCACTTCAACTCATTATATCAGGCCGACACAGGTTATTGAAAATAATGTCCTTTACTTAAAGTTACTTGGTTGTAGATGTTAATCACATCCATCAAACTCCTTCACAACAATACTTAGATCAGTGTTTAATGGAATAACTAAGCCCTGGCTGGTGTGGCTCAATGGATTAATGGAATAACTGGGTTATTCACATAAAACTAGCTATCTGAGTGCTTAATAAATACTTGCTGAATTAATAATAAGCTAGTGTTTATTGAACAATTAATAGATGCCACACACTGTTCTAAGAAGTTTGTATATATTAATTAATCATTTACCATTTCCAACCAGTTTATAAAGTCAGTATTATTATTACTTGTATCTAACTTCAGTGCTCTTTTTCAACAAGTATTTTCTCTTCTTCTTTCTCTAGACATGTAGCAGGTTTCACTTTGCTGTCCTCTTCAAGTCCACTATAGCCACATGATTATTATTTTTTAATTCTCACTCCATAATATGATTTTATTGATTCCAGAGAGAGAGGAAGAGAGAGAGAAAGTATGAGGAGCAGAGAGAGAGAGAAACACTGATGTGAAAGAGAAACATTGATTGATTGCCTCCTATATGTGCCCCGATTGGGATCAAACCCACAACCTAGGTATGTGCCCTGACTGGGAATTGAATCCACAACCTTTTGGTATACAAGATGATGCCCAAACTGAGCCATGCAGATGAGCAGGGATGACGTAGGTCACTTTCAGATAGAAATGTTTAAGAGTCAGTTTATCACCTTTCTTTCTTTTTTTCCTTGTCATTTTGACCAGCAGTGTCCAGACAGTGGCACCTCTACCGGCTTAGGTCTCCTGGGTTGAGCAATGTGAGCAGAGCCCCAGCTGACCACATTGGACACATAGCATGACTTTTAAGCTTGGAAGTTGTTTGTTCCACTGTATAACCCAATTTATCTTGATTATCCAATTTTGTAGATGAGGACAGTGCCATACAAAGAGGTTAAGTAACTTGTCCAAAGTCACACAACTGCTAAATGGTGAGCCATCTACTAGTCCTTGCTGTTTAGAACCTTAGAAAGACTTTGGTTGCCATCTTTTCTAAGTCTCAGTTCTTCAGCTTCCCTATCCTTATACTAGTTCTCAATGGGGAGTGACTCCTCCCCCTCCAAGACATTTGACAATGTCTGGAGACATTTCTGGTTGTCTCAACAAGGTGGCAAAGGAGGGGGAGTTGTGCTACTGGCATCTGGTGGGCAGAGGCCAGAGATGATGCTAAACATGCACAGAACTCCCACCCCAAAAGAGTTATCCATCCCCAAATGTCAGAAGTGCCACTGTTGAGAAGTCCTGACTTCCATGAAATTCCTCTGCTGCTGTGGTTAGCCATAGTTGGCTTCCTTTGTTTGCACAGGGAGACTTGATTGAGTTGTTATGAGTTAGTTAATTAATTAATTAAAAACAGTGGGGCATCAGTGCTGGGACCGGTCTTGTATTTGACATTTGCCTAACTAATTTGGAGGAGCATGTGGTGAGAGTTCCACTGTCACTGATGACACTTAGCTGTGCCAGGGAGTGAAATGCCAAGCCTCTGGTGACAAGCTGCAGGAAGAGCTCACCAGGCTGTGCGAGTGGGCAGGGCAGTTGCCAAGGATGAGATTTAGTGTGGGCAAATGCAAGGTGCTGTGTATGGCAAAAAATAATCTGAGCTATACTTAGAGGTTGGAAGAGGATGGATCAGGAGAGAAGCAAATGAATAAAAATTGAAAGAACTTCAGTGAGTGATTTGCAAGCTTGATTTTGAGACTCACCTGAGCTCTAGCTAACAATACCAGGCCCTTCTTGGATGATGCCCTTGATCACAGGTCTGGGTCCTGTTACTCAAGCCAGCTTTTTATTTTCTGCAGAAATATAAACCTAGTCTGCCAAGATTTTATGATTTCCCAGAGAAGCCAAAGATCCTGGCTCTTATGTGTAAGTTCCCATTTTTCTTTTCTTTTTCTTGAAGTTGGGGGGGGAGCTTTTTATTTTGACATGCAATCAAGCCTATAGAAAAAATTGCAAGAACAGTATAAAGAGCTCCTATACACTTTACTCAGATTCACTGGTTGCTAACATTTTGCCCCATTTGCTTTTTTGTAAGTTCTCGATTTTTATAAATATCTTATGGATCAAGTTAAACAAGAATGTGAATAGACTTTAGTCCTTGAACTATCAGTTGTTGACTTTTGAAGCTCAGGCTCACTTTGTAAGTGAGAATCTCTGCATTGGAGCCTGGACATTAGCATTTTTAAAGTTTCTTCGAAATGATGCCAACATGTAGCTAGGGCTGAGAACCAATGGTCTTGGTCCCTTATGGTCATTTAATTCCCCTTATTGGTGACTATAGGATGGGTGCACACATTACCCAATCCTGACCAGAGAGAATATGGAGAGAGTCTAGTGGAGTGCTTCTAAGAAAGGTTTCTTCTCTCTGAAGACACACAGGAAAGAGGGAACTCATTTACTGCTTGTTGTTTCTGGATGTGACAGATACTGGCCTAAAGGTGGAAAAGCAGAAAGATTAAAAGACTTTGGGTCTTTAAATGTATCTCTGAGCTACTGAATTAATTAATCTTTAAGACCCTCTATCTTGATATTTTTTTTATGGAGGATACATTTTTCTTAAGCAGTGTGACAGAGATGGCTAGTCACTTACCAAAGATTTGTGCATGTCTTAGTTTACATAGAATTATTACTTGGAATCAACTGTCCAGCCAGGGATGGCATTTTTGGTATTTCTCCTCCTGGAATCTAGGTGGTACCATGTGACTTATTCTCATTACTGAAATGTGACTTGAAGTGGGTTATTTGTGGGTCAAGGTGATTAAGTTTTGGTGCATGATCCTTTACCTTCTCATCACCAGCCCCCTCTTTTTCCTCCAATCCAGGTAGATGAAATGATGAAAAGGCCCTGAAGCCACATGATGGCAGAACTATAAGACAGAAATAGCTTGGTTTCCTGAGTTACTTCCTGGGGCAGAGTGATCTGGAAGTGCTGCTTAGCCATTGGTCTTTGTGTGAGTGGGAAATAAATGTTTTTATTGGGTTAAGCCCCTGAGATTTGGGGGTTTGTTTGTTATGACAGCCTGATGAATACAAGCTAGTTAAGTTAGATTTGGGTGTTACTTGAGGCCAAAAGATTCTCACTTAAAGCATCAGAGAAGGACCCATGAAGTTCAGACCGCCATCTCAAAATTGGCTTTTGTTTGGTTTTGGTTTTATTTACAAAGAGACAATCAGCATTCCACAACTTTAAGCTAACATCCAGGAGTTGCTTGCTTTCAGCCTGGTGGCTTGCCTTTTCCATTGCCTTCTTGGTGGCTTTGATTTTAGGCTATGATTTACTAGCTCTCAGACACCACCTTCCTCCCCTCCTCCCTCCCTCCCTTCCTTCCTTCTTCCTTCCTTCCAATATTTGAGCACCAGATGAGTAGCTCTGTACTTGGCACAGAAGACAATAGTGGAGAACAAGACAATCAGGTACGCCGTTTCCACAGAATGTATGGTTTACTGCACTTGATCTTAGAAAAAAGGCTGAGAAGCAATAGAATGTATATTTTAGTAAGTAAAATAAGACATAAAAATAAAATATTACAGACTTTGAGCTATTAAGGGAATAATTATGAATTATATTAAAGAATAATAGGAGATCTACTTTTGAGCATTGGTGAAGGAAGACCTTTCTGTAGAGGTGACATGTTAGCTCAGATCTAAAAGATGAGAAGGGGCCAGCCATACAGAGATGGAAGAGATTTCAAGCAGCAGGAACAGTGGGTGCAAAGGCCCTGAGGCAGAAATGTGTTTGGCTGGATCAAGGAATTGAGAGGGGAGGACACAAGACTAGAGTGTAGGCAGCATGATGCAAGGTGGCACGGAAAAGGTTTGGATAGGTTAGCATGGTCTTGATAATGCAAGATCTTGAAGACCATGTCAAAATTTTGGATTTTGTTTAAGTACAATAGGAAACCTTTACAAGGGTGTCCTCTCTTCACCAAACAATTTTATAAAAAATAGCTTCAGCTTGAATTTGGCCTATTGTTGCTGCCCTAGCCCCAGTGTCCTTATATCTTTTCTGTTCTGCTTCCCCTAGCCAACTAGTAACTGCTTTCTGTATCTTAGTTATAATATTCAGTGGAGATTACCTGATTTACTCAGTTTACCTTTTTATGTCCAGTCACAAATCCTAGGCCTCTGGCCATCCTATAAATGAATTGTCTGGCCTTATATCAGGTACAATATGTGATCCAATCAACTGTGGCTGGGTACAAGGCTGTGTCCAATCCATGGTCATGTCCACCTACTAGGGACTATAGGGTCTCAGGGCCTTTGCACACGTTGTATCCCCCCTCCCCATTCTCCTCTTTTTACTTGGGTAACATTAACTCTTCCTTTATGTCTGCTTCCTTATGTCTGCCATCTCCTCTTCTCTGACCCTCCATCAAAATCAGAGACCCCTGTTTATATTCCTTTGTACTTTGTGAACTATATTTTTCCCTGAGGACCCAGATCACAATTTCAAATGATGATGATTTGTGTATTCACTTATTTAGTGCTTGATTCCCCCACTGGACTGAGAGATCCATGAGGGAAATGGTCATATCTATTGAGATTATTGCTACTTCTGGCACATAGTAGGCACTGGATAATAAGTGCTAGTTGAATGGATGAGTGAATGAATGAATGAATGAATGAATGATTCCCACAAGCAAGAGATTATGTAGCCTAGGAGTCACTTAAGACTTTATGGGAGGGACAGGCTTGATCTTGGCCTTAAAGAATGGACAGGATTTAGAAAGAACAAGGGAAAACATTTCAGGCAGAAATAACATTCATAAACAAAGTCAAGGAGTTGGGAATAATATGGTATAGCCAGGGCACACTGTGGATACTGGCCTAATTGGAGCAAAGTTGTGTGTTGACATGATGTGGAAAGTAAGACTGACAAGGTAGAAAAAGGCCCATGCAAGAAAAATATAAATGCGAGAACAGTATAAATGTATTATGTTAAGTACTGTTTTGTGTCCATTTTACAGATGGAAAAGTTGAGATATGAGGAAATTATCTTGTTGAAGTTCTCATGGCTGATAAATGCAGAGCTAGGATTAAACTCTGAACAGACACAGCTGCAGAGTTTGTGAGTATGAATGCTATGTCAAGCTGCCTTTCCCCTCCAGAAAGGTAGAGACATGACTTGGCAAAAGGTCAGCTCTGGATGCAGCAGAGCAGAGAAGCATGAAAGGGAACCACAAGGGTTCTGGTCTTGAGGTTGGTAGTAGAATGCTGCTGGTCCAGAAATTACTGGGCTAGGGGAGGGAGTAGCATCACATCTAGCCAATGGGGTCAACAGTAGCTCCTGCCTCTAAGGCTAGGATTAAATGACAAAAGAAGAGGGGTTCACAACACATTGCTTGGCACACACATGGGGACCTTGGAGGACCAAAATTGCCAGGATCCTGGATGTGAACCAGGAACAATAGTACTAATATTTATCTGATACTACCAGCTGGGTCCAGAGTGCTCTTCAAGCAAAGGCACTCTGAGGCCCATGTGCCAAAGTCTTGCAAAGATGGGAGCTAGAGGCTGTGCTTGAGGTCCTTTCAGGGTTCGGAGTCTACATCTCTCCTCCAGCTCTATGGCCTTTGTGATGGGCTTTGTACCTTGGTCTCCAGAGCAGGCATTCAGCTAGTTTAGCCCCTGAGACCTTTCTCTCCATCTCTGATCAACTTCCGAGATGCCTTGGTTTTGACAAACTCCTAGTTCCCAGGGCTGCAAGTCACTGCCTTTCCTACCTCACGGTATTCATCAGCTACTCCATCCATCTCTAAGATCCTTCCCTCTTCACAGTGCCAAGAACCACTTTTCCCAATGCTCAGAATGCGATTGTAGGATATGACCCATGGCTAGGTATGAGAGAGCATCCAACCCCGTAGACAGAAAGTGATCCCCTTTCCAGGTCTCTCTGATTAAGAGAAGGATCTTCTCTGGTGTGAGAACACCTTTGACATCTTTCTAACATTTGGGTTATATCCTTTCCATAAAGAGCAGGCAACTAGTCCTTAGCTCAGAATAGGCAGCAGCTAGAATATGAAGTGATTGTGTTGTTTTTATTGTGTTTCTTTTCCCAGTTACCATTTACATATGGCAAGTCATTCCAGTAACCTTTTGATAGTAGTGGTATAAACTTCAGTTTCAAGATATATTTATTGAAGTAGAAACTGAGTCAATTTATAGAGAAGCATTAGGTAGAGGATCATTGATGTGGTATGCAGATATGAAACTTCACAAGGGTTATCCTCCAATAACAGATTCGGAGGAAATCAGTCCAGTTAGAAAGCAGAGGCTTGGCTTTAAATGCTGGCCCTGATCATTAGCTCCTAAGACACTTACTCTCCTCAAACCTCTATTTCCTCACCTGCCAAAATGCAGATGATAATTCCAATGCATTGGAATGTTTTCAGAATCCAATGAGATAATCTGATTTATGTGAGTGGAGTTTGAATGCAATGACACAAGTGTTAAAATAAATTGTTATTGGTTTGTGCTCAATAATCAAGTTCACCATGTGAGTGTGGACAAGTGACTAGTTTCCCAGGCAAGTCATGTCACCTCTCTTGCTTCAGGTTCCTCCTTGGTAAGTGAGGACATTACTGGGAGGATGAAATGATGCAATATGTGTGCAGTGCTAGAACACAGCTGGGTACACAGCAATGTTAGGTAAATGTGAGCTCTTGTGACCATAGCTCTTCTCCTTAGGGTCAGGAGAGCTTAAAATGGGAAACCTCTTTGAAGCTCGAAGTGCTTGGGGGTGTGTCCCACAGCTCTAGAAAGTCAGTGCTGGTAGAGGTAACATCAATCTCTTGTGCTGATATCAAATATTCAAAATATTCAAAAGTCCTTCCACTTTTGCCCCCAACAACCTCTGAGCCTGTGCAAAACACACCCCTCCCCCTCAATATAGAACAGCTCCATTGGCTTTTATATTCCTACAATACTGCTTGCTATGGACTGATTTGTTTCTCCCAAATTTATACATTTAGCCCTAACTCCCCATGTGATGACATTTGGAGATGTTTTTTGGGGGAGGTAATTAGGGTCAGATGAGTTATGAGGATATGGCCCTTTTGATGGGATTACTGGCTTTGTAAGAAGAGGGAGAAAGAGAGACAGAGAGAGAACATATTCACTTTCTCTTTGCCATCTGTGGGCAAAGAGAGAAGGTGGCCATCTATAAGCCAGGAGGAGGGCTCTCATCTTATCAAGAGCCCAGCTGGCCTGCACCCTAATCTTGGACTTCCAGCCTCCAGAACTGTGAAAAAGAATTATCTGTTGTTAAAGCCACACAGTCTATGGGACTCAGTTATAGCAGCCTGAGAAAACTAATGCTATGTTCATTCTATCTAGAATCCACCCCATATGAGTATGTGGAGGAATATATATGAGTATACATAAATTTGGGGGAGGTCCAAAAATCCCAGAATTATCTTCTGGAGGGCGGGTTCCTTTTAGTACAAGCTTTCCACACTAAGTGAGTGTTCTAGGAACCCATTTGTATCAGTGTAGCAGCTGGCATTGTTGTGAGAGTCTGGCTTTGGCTTCTTTGAATTTTTTTGAAGGCTTTTTCAACACATTTGCCCATTTCATGATGGGTGATTTACGAGTGCACCTACTCACACCACTGAGTGTTCAGGTTTTTACCAAAAACGGCATAACCCTTGTGCCCACCCACACTGTAGATGAAAAAAAGTCCTCGAAGGGAAAGGTTTTGCCAATGTGGAAGAGGTGAAACAAAATGGTAGAAGCACAAAAAGGCATCAAAATTGATGAGTTCAAAAACTGTTTTGAGCAGTGAAAAAATGTCTCAATAGATGCATTGTATCAAATGGAGAGCACTTTGAAGGTGACTGAAGTTTAAACGTGTAAGAACAAATACATAATTTTTTATAAATAAATTCCAGATTTTGGGGGTACCTCTTGTATATTTACACATAGATATAATTTACAATGTGGTAATTGTTCTACATGTGTTGTTTTCTTTACACCTCACAAGTCTATGGAGGACAGCACTATACCATGTTCTATTTTTAAGATGGGAAGACTGAGCCTTGAAGGTTAGATGGATGTAGCCAAGATCCTAGAGCTAATAGGTGCAAGAACCAGGTTTTTGAACACGTTCTGGCCTCCAACTATCCCAGGGGTTCAGGTGAGGGACACCCCAACTCTGACACTGGTGGGAGCACCTTTCTGTCCTCAAGAGGTGAAGGGGTATCCTATCTATTGGCCAGAGTATGGATGAATAAAGCTCAGCTTCCAGTTCAACCACAGGGCAGTGAGTTTGTGCAGGAAATAACCAGAAGCAACAAAACACTTTGGCTCAGTTGGTTACAAGGCAAAACTTTTAATTACACGAGTGCTTAATACATTAGCTGCTTCAGGGCTCTGACAGCTTTGATTTCTGGTCCTGTTTTTCTAACACGGAAAGGTGAATGCCTCCCTCAGGGCCACCTGGGCAGTTGGTGTCCTGAGGATTTGTGAGTGGACAATAGAGACAACTGTGCAGATACCTGGGTATTTGGGGATCCTCCCCCCAAACCACCACCTGTGACTTTGAGCGAAATCCTCTTCCATGGAGGGAAGAATATGGAGGTCCTTCCAGTAAAGAAGGAAGAAGGGAAAACATCTGGCACAGATACACAGAGAATGGTGTCACAGGATTGGCTTGAAGAGGGGGGAGGAACTGAGGACTTAGCTAGGACCTGAAGGGTGAGGGACAGAATGTGGGAGAGGGCTGAGTCCATTTGGTTTCATTCTTTGTAAAAAATAATACCATCACGAGGACCATGTCATGCAACCTCAGAGACACCTCTGTGCATCTCCCAGGGCTGTGCTGGGAGGAGGGCAGATGGCAGAGGGCAGTTCAAACAGGTGTGGTGCGCCTGTTGGCCAGATCATTATGCAGCGACTCCTTGAACTCTTTGGGTGTGGAGTTGTGGAATTGTAGAAAAGTGTGATCCCGGTCAGAGTTGAGTAGGGTCCCCATGGTGATCTTTGAGGGGTCCCGGGAGAGGGTGAACATTGAGATGTCGGTGGAAGGGATGGTGTGGAAGCCTTTGCTTATGGGGGACAGGTCTCGGGACCTGGGCTCTGTGGAACGAGAACTTGACCGCCTCCGAAATCTGTACCTGTAGGGCGGCAGGCGGGCAAAAGTTGATTTCTTCAGGAGCTCTGAGTGGGATTTGGCACGTAACTGTTGATGTTTCTCTATGTAGATATGCACAGCAACAACCCCCACAATTTCTGCGATGATGAAAGAGAAGGCTCCGAAGTAGAAGGACCAGCCATATGAGTAGCTCTTTTTAGAGTCACGCTGCCCAGGGTCCCCAGCATTGGCCGATATATAAACTATGATGCCGATGATGTTGCTTAACCCTAAGAAAAGGTAAAAGAAAAAATCATTTTTAAATAAACCTCAGAGGTAATTGTCACTTGCAGTCTTGAAATATTTATAGAGAATGTGGAGGTAACAGGGAGAGAGAAGAATGGATTTGTGGCTAAGAAATCCAATCCTGCTGAGCTCTTCTGCATGGCCTGTCTCTTGGAAAATGAAGAATTCAGTCCCAGATGGTGAGCCTTCAGCTAAAGAAGATACCTGACTCCCACAGCAAGTGCAGTAGAACTTGGAACACATGTCTTTTCCCTTAGAAACAATTCACTCTATCAAAACATAATCTTTAGCAGGAAGTCATGAGGATGGTGTAGTGAATGAGATACAGGTCCCTGCCCTGAGTTCCTCACCATTACTAGGAGAGACTGACATGTAAATGCAATTAGAGCAACAGACAAGAAGGGTGCTATCAGAGACATAGACAAAATGATTTAAGGACCAAGGGAGAGAGATGACTAAGCCTCTTCCCTGTGAAGACAAGGTGATATTTGAGCCGGATCCTGAACATTGAAGAGAGGTGAGCCAGGAAATGAAAGGCTTTTGACTATGGAGTGTAAGAGGAAGAATGACTTACTAAGGTGCTAGCTTGGGTCATGAGGACATTGGGGCTTCTTGAGCTAAAATAAGTAATAGCAGAGAGAATAGATTTAGAGAAGGGAAGAGATTTGGAAACACTGAGTTGGAAGTGCTTATTGGAAATCCAGCTGCAGCTGTCCAATAGATGTGTGTGGGGCCCAAACTGCAGTCTGGAGAACTAATCAGCCTGTGGGGAAAGTGCAGTAGCTCCTAAGTCTCCTTATCTGCACAGGATAAGATACTGCTTTAGATTAGCTGTTGTTAGAGCATCAGGATGTAGAGAACACAAATGTGATGTTCCTAGCAGACAAGGTCTGCCAACTTAGTGTTCCCAAGTGCCAACAGGATAGCACAAGAATAGCTGCTGAGGCAACCAGAGAGGAATTTATTCTCTAGGGAGTAGTAAGAAACAACAGAATCTGGGGTTTGGGGGCTCTGCTCATGTCTTACCACCTTTCTCACATTATTGCTCTGAGGTGGAATGTCTTTTTTTTTTGTCCCTTTGTTCCAAGGGCCACATCCAGGCCTTGATACCAACAATGACTCAGAGAGGTTGGTTCATCAGCTGGCATCTTTTTGCCTTCAAATTCAGACCACCTGCAGGGTTCTGCTGAATGGAGGCTGTCCCTCATTACAGTTCCTAGTACCAATTGGTAAATAATAATTTTCAGTGGCCTCCTGAGTCTTTCCTCCATTCCATGAGCACCCCACACTCTTCCTAGAGATCCCCAAGATCTCCCCATGGTCCAGCAACCAAAAGGTTAAAGCTTGGCAGAGCAGGAGCCACTGGACTGTGCTCTACTTCTACAATTCTGACTGGGTGGAAAACATGCATTAAGGGGAATTTATATTTTAAACATGATCTTTAGCCACACTCCATCTAGGATTTATCCCTTGAGGTCAGGGCCAAGGTCTCCCTCTAGCCAGGGTCCTCCTGGCATTACTCTGCACAGGCATTCATCAGGTAGACATCGAGTTCTAGTCACTGAGCTGTTCTTAATCTGGGGTGACACAGACAGCCCTATGTCAGGCTGCAGCAAACCACAGGATGAAAAGCAGCTTCTCTTCCTGCAGTGTCAGTTTCACTTGAAGATTAGTAGGACAGGCACATTCTTTTATATTAAAATGAACATAAATATAGTGAGAAGGAGAGAGCAGAATTCACATGAATTTTTAAGTGTTGATGGGAGACAGACTTTAAAGACATTTCAGCTCTCTGAAGGTGGCTTCTTGCAATGTCTCTTGACTCCCTCTGCCAGCAGGAAAATTTGGGTTAAGTTTGGGGAACTCCAAATGGAAGTCTTGTTGAGAAATAAAAAAGTTCAAAGAGAGGCTCAGATGTCAGATCAGGTTAAAGAAGGCAGGAAGCCGAGTGAGTTGTCATTTATTTACAGGGCACTTACTATTTGTTATGCACTGTGCAAAGTCTTTGCATGCACTATCTCAAGCATTACAACAAGCCCACTTTAAAAAAAATTACCACTCTTTTACAGACGAGGAAACTGAGAGACAGAGAACATAAGTAACTTCCCAAGTCAACACAGCTAGGAAATGGTGGAAGTGGGATTTGAACTGAGAATGGTCCCTTAGCCATGGGTAGATTCAATTTTCAGCAACACAATATAGGAAGAGCTGATGGTATGTGGGCAGCCACTTGCTCCTTGCTCCCAGGCTGTAGTAGGGTCATTTTGTTTGGTGCCAAGGAGGCATCTCCCAGCTCAGAGCCTGACCCACAGCAAGAGTGCTGCATATTTGTGGAATAAGTGCATGAATTGAGATGGCATCAAAATTAAATGGAACAATGTACAGAATAGAAGCTACTGTGTATTGAGAAGTTACAGTATGCTAGGCAGTTCTAGGCACTTTATACCAAGACATCTAATCCTCTTAAAAGTTTTTAGAGGTAGAACCATTATTATCACTGCTTTTCAGATGAAGAAACTGAGGCACAGAAAGGTTAGAGGACTTGCCTGAAGTCACAAAGCTGGGAAGTAGTAGAGTCAATGTTTGCACAGGGGAGCCTGGTTCAGAGCCCATGCTCTTCAGCATTTTGCACAGTGCCTGGTACATAGTAGATGCTTAATAAAGAGTCGTTGATTGCTTTTGCCTGAGACCATAGATCTTTAGAACAGCTAAGCAAAAAAGAACCTTAGATATTGCTGAATCCTTCCAAACTTTCCTTCTACAGCTGGAGAAACCAAGGTTCTTTAGGTTCCTTGGAGAGGTCAGTGGGGGAGGGAGGTCCAGGACTTGATCCCACACTTCTGGCTGCTTCTCAGGGCTTTCGCTACTGCCCTCAGATTTCCCAGTTTCCTGGTGTCTAATCAGCTTGACATCTCTCACAGTGCCTCCTGTGAGAAGAAAGTTGCTGGTGACACAATCTTCCCTAACAATCCCCTCAGGGGACAAAATAATGATCTTCTCCTGTCAAGGAAACCCTCATGCCCTCATGTCCACACAATACATCATCCTCTTGGTCAGTTGGGGCTCAGGAGGTCTTGTTGGTAACACAAGTCTCTGACTTTGTCAGTTTGACCCTCTGTCTGCACAGAGTGTGGCCAGGGCAACAGCCACCTTTGTGTGACCACATCTCTGAGGCAAGATGGCAGCCTTCTTTAAGTTCTATTGCTGCAGCCAGTACCTAGAGATTTAGAGCAGGACTCAGTCTAATTTCCTCACTTCACAGGAGGTGAAACAGTGGGGAAGGAATGAGAGAAGGGTTTATAGGGACTAAGATTATGTCATTGCTGCTTTTCCAATACTAGAAAGTAATATTGTTCTTTTTATGTTCAGCCCATTTCCAACAACACTATGAAGTAAACAGTATTATTATCATTTTACAGTGGAGGAAACCAAGTTACAGGGAGTTGGTAACATACCCAGCGCCCCACAGGTAGAGCCAGAATTCAAATCCAGGAGGGTAGGCATCTCTTACCCACCACTTTATGCAATTATCCAATATTCCCATTTCAATAAATATTCTGCCATTATCGGGCAAAGCTTGAAGGTCATCACCAAAGAGGGAAGCCCCCTTCTACCAGCCCTCTACTTTGTTCTTTGCTTTCCCAAAGCATTTCATTCAGATGGCATTGATTGAAGGGTGGGGTGGGAGAAGATGGTGAGGAGATGGAAGGAAACCCAGAGGAAAGAGAGGTAGATGAGGAGCATGGAGGAGGATGGAGATGAAGGGCAGAGAGAGAAAGCAGAGTAGGACCCCTTCCCTAAGGTTGTCTCTCATCCTCCTAGCCACTCTGGGCTGCCTTCTGGTCAGGGCTGCCATTGACTACAACATCTGCCCTGGCATTTCTGGGGTTTCCCTTGTTCCTAGAGCTAAGTTATAAAGATTCAAGCACTTGAAGAGCTGTGAACAATAGTAAACAGACAAACACATACCTGAAAAGGCCAAAGATAGTGTATGAAGAGACCCCAGTGAACAAAACGTTGGACCCCTTTCAAGCACACTGACTCAGTCTTTCAGGTCACAAACTATACACACCACACATGCCCCCTGCCCACTGTGTGCAAGCATAGACATACACTCTCTTATTAGTCAGTCTTGCCTTCTCTGGGTTGACCTTGCCACCTGTCTTCTGTCCTTCCTTCATGCCACCCTTAGCTAGAGTGTCAGCATCTCTGGTTCTGATTAAAGCTTATGGGCCCTCATTCTTAACATAACAAGTTGAGCATTTTCTTGCTTTTCCTTGTCCCCATGGCCATGGCAGCAAAGGTTCAGTGTCTGTGCAGATCTCAGGGTTGGGGCCAAGTGCTCACCTGCAGAGACGAAAAAGATGCCTGCGCTAAGGATGACATTGTGTCTGCTGCGGTGGAACTCGCTGGCTGCCACACAGAGCCCGCCGAAGAAGAGCAACGTGACGCTGAGGATAGGGAAGATGCTGGAGGCCCTCACAGCCCCTGCAAAGAGAAGGAGAGAGGGCTCTGCCTGGTCCCTAGCCAGCCCCAGGCCCGGGCATGGGATGCCTATAGGGACAGTGTGAGAGCCGGGGACAGAGCCTGTGTCTAACATGAGCATGAGGGTTGTGCAGTCACCAGGCCCTGTGCTTGGGCACCTTTGCAGTCAATATTCTGAATTTATTAATCATTTTAGTTTTGAATCTGTGTTTTGTAAGGAAGTCTGATGGACCATCACAGCATACACCGGGGGCTTGGAGCCTTGACTCACGCGGGATCCCACCACCCACCACATCACCAACTCCCCTTCTCCTTGGGATGGGTCCTCAGCTGCCACTTCTCTGTCCAAAGAATGACCACTGCTACTCTGTACTCCTGGTGGGGGTTGGACACGGACATAAAGAGAATCAGGGTTGGGTGCAAGCCCCAGGCACCTTTGAGTGTCCCCATGCAGAAAGGTATGTGATATTAAATAGCAAATGTAAGACATTCTGCTGGGCTAAAAGAGAGAGATTGCAAAAGAAAGGAAAATTTTGTTTTTGCCTACATATTATACCAGGAGCCCAGGATTTTCATTTTGCACTGGGCCCTATAAATATATAGCCAACCCAGGTCCTGGGATTCCCATGAAATTAATCTATAGTTACCAAAATGCAGGCTTTTCCCCAGCACACACCTACATTTGCACAGCATTGGGTTGGTGTGTATATTTGAAATGTGTGGTTATGAGATGTATAAGCGTGGCTGTTCCATGTGGTACAGGAACCATTTGGTGATTCGTTGGTGGCCAGCCCCATTGTGGCCAACCCCATTGGGTATTTGCTATACCCAAATGTGGTATAGCAAAGCCTGAGAACCCTGGATACACTTGTCTGCCTCCAACCAGATGGCTGCCACTGCCATTTCTTCCTAAGTTGGTTGGTTCCTATTCAGGATTTGCTTTAGCCCAGTGGACATGTGGTGGCTTCAGAACAAATAGATTTTACTGTCTTCCTTCCTTCTCTCTTCTTTCTAAACTACCTGCAGTTGTTGGGGTCTTTGGGGCAGGGAAGGGAAGCTTATTCCAGTGTAGTTCCACCATCAGTGTCTGAGCAGGGGTTGGCCAAGTCCAGTGTTCTATTATGGGGCATCTCTGGTCCCCAGGACCTGTGGGCAAATAAACTTTCTGCTGTAAATTTAAGCTGTCTCTTACTAAACAGCATGCAGGAAGGAGGAAACAGCAGAAAAATTATTGTGCAGAATCCCATCCCACTATAGCGTAGTCACACCAGGAACTGGCATCACAAACACTGGGGACCAGGGACCACTGCAGGAACATGCCCTGGCCCTATGTAGTTGGGTCAATGGTTCCCATATTCTCAGCAGGAAATTTGTATGCTGGTTAAGGTCCCTCCTTAACCTCAGTCTGGTTCTGTGGCTAATGGTGGAGCATAAGTAAACCATGGTAAGGTTCCCCATCTTTCCAGAGGAAGAAACATATTTTGTCAGAAAAACAACGGACTGCTCTGAAGGACTTAAAACGAGTTTTGCAAATTGTGAAATAGAAGTCACAGTTCTGTTTAGTCTTCAGCAGGGCAAACATCACAATGTTTCATCAATTAGGAAAGAAAAACAAAGAAGAACTATGAGCACTCTGGTGAAACCCCACTGGGTATGACTTTAAAGTCCTCTTTTGAGGGGCCCAAGTAATCTCTGTCATCCCCAAACTTTGGTTAAGCCATGTCTCTAAATATGGCCTTTATTCCTCACAGCAAATCTGTTTGGGCTGCTGGTATAAAGACATCCTAGTAAGCATTTGGGTAAGTCTTCATAAATGGGTAAGGACTGAAAGAAGATAAATGGTATGTTCATGTTGTAAAAATTACAACATAATTTTCAAATTGACCCCATACCACTTAACATTGTTAAGTGATTAAAGGCTCATACACAGGCCCATAGCCCATCTGCAGACTAGCAGCCATGAATAGAGCTAAAAATTATTTTAATTGTAAAAACACTTCTTGAGTGATGAGTTACATGCATAATCTGAATGGGCCAACTTCTTGGAGTTTTTATTTTAATAGCAGTTTAAAAAGAAACAAAAACACTCCCTAATAAAATTCATCAATGTCTTAGAATTCTCCTTTCAAGTGAACTGTATACACATGCTCATTAAAGAAGTTACAAATAAATAACATTAAATCCCAAGTTCTCCCTGTGCCTTGGTCAATGTGAGGCCCATGTCTGCAGCTGGACTTCTCCATCACTCATCTCATGTAACAAAAAGAGCTAACACATATAGCTCCATGATGACATGTTGATCCTGGAGCTAAGTGTAATGTACATTAGTTTATTTAATTTTCATGACTCTGTCAGATGGATGACACTATAATCTCATTTCTGACTAGATAGAGAAAGCTAAGAGATGGAGAGATAAAGCAGCTTGGCTTTAAAGTGCAGCTTGGAGATAAAGTCCAACCCAGCTAGTAGGGAATCAAACCAAGTAAAAGTCCATGTTGACCAGCCTCCAGAGTCCTTGCTCTAAGCCATCACACTCTTTGGCCAACCCATGTGCAGTATTTGACAGTCCTGTGTAATTTCTGGGATATGACCTTGGGACAATCCTACAAAGACACTAGCCCTGTCCTAGTAGGATTGAAATGGAAGGGAAGTCAAAGAGGTGAATTTTGCTTGCACTTATTCCCCCAGGCCTTGCCCCTTAAGACCTCACCCATTAGCAGCTCACACATTAGCACCTCATCCATTAGCACTTTTCCTATTAGCACCTCAAATCAGCCCTCTGGGGAAGGTGAAACCTTGGATTCCAGTTAAAGAAAATTCTTTAAATTTCCTCCCATGCAGACTACAAAGAATCTTCAGTTTTGACTTGCCTACATTTTTTCCCCTTCTATTTCTATTCATTGAAATTAGAGACTTAGATATCAGAACCACTTGAAAATCTCTGTCTAGTAGCAAAGGTCCCCTGAAGGGTCCTATGCATGTATTCATTCCTAGGAATGGCTATGAGCAGCCTCAAACTCCAGGGCAGCTGGGTGACCACAGGGCACCCTTCCCTCCCCCCAGGGAGATCCAAGAAGTGGGGAACTTACGAAGGAGATACTCTGCTGTGTCCTGTTCATAGTCAGCATCCTCCGGAAAGTGATCTATTTTCTTGCACACCCCTCGGAAAGCCCCTGTGGAAACAAACATGGTCCTGAGCTGGGGGAAAAGACAGAACCCCTGGGCCCAGCTGGGTCCTTGCCCAGCATTGTGAAGACCTGTTCCTGGTATTTGCAGGATGTGCGTATGTTGGCCCGTCAGCATCTTTCTTAGGGCACAGAAAGAAGGCTAGTAGAGGGGGAAAAAAGTCTAAAATTTTCTGTTTCCTAGATTTGGCATGATCTTGGGATCCATTTAGAAGTGCAAAGAACTATGAAGCCTAAGCATTCATTATGAGGACTGTCTTCTCTTTTCCCTTTTTTCCCAAGTTGTGAGGGAAAATGGGAAAAGGAAGTAGAATTTCCATATACAATTCACCTTCCCGTTTTACAGACAATGAAATTGTGCATAGGAATTTTGCCTGTGCTCACACGAGGAAAGAAAAGCATTAGGATTCCAGTTGAGATCTGCTGGCTCCTGAGTGGAGATTCCAGGCATCTCAGGAGTAGTCTGCTATCTCTGGTAATGCTCATACCTGGCACAGGTCCTTCCCAGCCCCCTGCCCTGGCCCAGACCAGAGTTTGCTGAGCTCTGCTGTGTGGCTCACCACTTTGGGAGGCACAGAACTGCACAGCTGCATCTTGGTAAAACTGACTGTCAGCATTTCACTTCCTTTTCTTTCTTAAGCATCAGCTTGACTTAACTTGTTGTGGGTGTTTGATAATCATTGTGGGTGTTTGTTAACTATCCAATTAACCAATCTCTGGGGGCAGCTTAATGGTTCTTCCATTTCTTATGCACGACAAACAATTTCAGAACTTCTTACCGCAAACAGCATGGAATTATGCATTATTGTTCTGGTTCCTACCAGCAGAGGTAGTGGGAGAAGTGGTGTCATGGACAGTGGACAAGGTTTAGAATCACATGGGCTGGGCTTTTACTGTGAGAATGAAATAGGGTGATATATGACGATGAGTTAATTGTTTTCGCAAAGATCTAGGTGTGTCAGAATAATGGCCAACACTTAAAGTGCTTCCAATGGGCCAGGAGAAGAGCAGAAACCTTACATTTCTTCTTCCATTCACACGTGTCCACCACCCCAGGAGGCAGGGGCTATTCATATTGACATTTGACAATGAGGCTACCCAGGTGGTAGGGGTACAGAGAGACTCCAGGTGTCACAGTTGAAAGTGGGCAATTGGTATTTGAATCCAGCCTTCAGAGCCTGTGGTTTTCCCCATTACACTATGAATGGTAGCCATGATTATTATTTGTATTATTATCTTATAATAATAATAGTGTATATTTAACCCCAACTATAAGGAGACTTCAAGCCAGAGGCATTTTACAATAAGTATGATGCAATATGAAACCATCCTCTTGGTTCTGCTTCTTTGCTCACCAGGTAAATGATGGACTCAGAAACAAGAAGGGGTGTCCTGGAGAGGAGACTGAAAGACTCAAGGAATTTCTTGGAAGAAAGAGAAATTTATAGCTTCTTTCCTGATATTGAAAAAGGCCTTTTGTTGTTGTTTCTTTTTTTGTTTAGATGTTTGAGGTTTATCCACATGTCCCTGTTTGTTTTTAAGCTCCCCCTTCCCTTCCAACTGGCTGGATATAAGTTAGAATAAGTCACTCACACTGAGCACACACCATATACCACATATCATTCTGTGCACTTGACCTGTTTTATCTTCTTTAGCTCTCAAAACAGTCATACGAGGCACCTAGTATTATGATCCTTAATGGTTCTGCCATTTCAGAAGGAAACTGAGGCTTAGTGAAGTAAGTGATTTCCCCCAGGACACAGCTCTAAGCATCTCCCTCTAAGGGCAAGTCTGCCTGACTCCAAAGTTCCCAACCATCTTCTCTCTTCAACACGTTTTAGAGTCGGAAATAAAGTCCTTTGCTAGGTGGCTTTATGATAATTTTGTACACCTTCTGCTGTTATCGAACTAGACCAGTGGCTTTTTCATCGACCATGCTTTCCCCATGGTATATGTCAGGATCCACTGAGCAGGGCACGGGCAGTAATTGTGGGACCACCCATTGTTAGCTGTCTTACATCCTCCAACAAAGATTTCATGGGAAGAGAAGGTTCAGCTTAAGATGAAATGCAAACTCTACTGAAACAGACCAGTCAGAACCATGTGGTAATAAGGACCTACCCAAATGCATCTGCGTGTGACATGGGCCTTACCCAAGGTGGCCTAAGGCAGCTTGAAACGAGCGATGACTTAGATCTGTCTAAGACTTAGTTTCCAGAGAAACATCTCAGATTTTTGATGATCTTTAGCAGCCCACCACCTGTTTTGTTTTGTTTTCCACAGCCTATGAGCTAAAAGTGGTTTCTGCATATTTAGATGGTTGAAAAAAATCAAAAGAAGATTTTTTCATGACATAAAACATATACATGAAATTCAAATTTTAGTTTTGATAAATAAAATTGTATGGAAATACGACCATTCCCATTTGTTTATAGCTTCCACTCTATAATGGAAATGCTGAGTATTTATTTGTGGCAGAGATGGCAGAGTTGAAAATAGTTGCTATCTGACTATGAAAAATTTTACTGACCCCTAGTCTAAAGACTTCTGTGCTGTGAGGTAGCACAAAGTCTGTGAGAGCAAAAGAGAGCAAAGAAGAGTCTGAGTCTCCCTGAGAGCAGAGGACATAATCCAGGTGACACTTCTAAAGCAGATAGTGGCAGGTGTCAAAAATTGCAAAGTGGCTTGTGTTTTATTGTTTTGTTTTATATGCAGTATTTTAGTGTATAGGACATGCTTATTGATTTTAAAGAGTGGCAGAGAGGGAGGGAGAGAAACATCAATAGACTTCCTCTCATACTCGCCCTGACCAAAAATCAAACCCACAACCTTTCAGTTTACAGGTGACACTCCAGCCAACTGAGCCACAACAATCAGGGCTTGTTGCATTTTTTAGAAAATTACATGTGTTTCTGCAATTTAAAATTTAAGACTTGGCACATGAAAGCCTGATTTACAGCTTCTCTTTAAAAACAAGGATCTCTGTTCTATGTGTCCATGTGGCAGCAATCCCTTGCAGATAGACATCCACAGCCCTCTTCAATGGGGCATGAGAGTTCCAATTAGCTAGAGTTTCCACCTGGGTCTTCAGCACTTGAGGTACCTATGGTAAATTACCTCCCTAAACTCAGATTCTCCTCCTACAGAGTGAAGACAATAGTAGTAACTTCAGAGAATTCTCGTGAGAATTAACTGAGGCAGTGATAGAAGTTTCGGTGCCAGTTCCTGTTCTCAGCACTTGACTCATAACTCTTAACTAGGCAATAATGCAATGCTCTTACTACAGTTCCTGGCACATGGTAAGAGCTCAATAAATTATAACTATTACTACCATTGACTTTGGTAGGTATTTTAGGACTAGAAGAGATACACTAGTGCTGCCATGAGAATTTAAATAGCATTATAAAAAGAAAGAGAAGCAGGAATTTCCCTGAGGATGACTCCACACTGAGGATGAACCTGCTGGCACCTCAAGTCATACACTCATCAAAAAGTGAGCTTGGCCATTTATATAAGTAGCATGTTGCTGGCTCCCAGAAATAATCTCCAATTAGCATTCCCATGTATTTTCTTTCAGGCTTTTTCTCCCCCTGTGCTTTCACATACAAATGGTTTTATAAAATTGGGATCATGCTGTTCTTTTCAATTACATATTCTCATGAGTATTTCCCTATATCAGTAGATTTAAGAAAATAGGATGGGGGTGCACTTGCTCATGAACTGCAGAGGATGAAACCAAGAGAGGTGTTGACAACACATGCACTACAAAGATGGAGTTGGATGCAGAGATAAGCACTGTCCTCACAATTTCAGCTAAGGCACTGGGGCAGAGAGAAGCAGAAGCCAGGAATGTGAAATCAGGAAGAGGTGCAGTGGTGGCTGCTCTGGGAGAGAGATACAATAGTTATAGGTGAGAGGTGATGGGAACCCAGGGTAGGTCAAGGCCAAGAGTGAGGCTGTGAGAACCCACTGACCGCAGGTCCCTGGGGAAGATATTTGGCATGGAAGATAAAGCCAGAAGGATTTCCTGAAGTGCTGAAGTACAAATGCAAAGATTGGTTTTGTTATGACAACAACCTCATCCTGGGTAGAGATGATTGTGCTGATGGTTCATCTGTGGCTCAGACAATGGAAGAATACTTTTTTCATATGAGGAAGGGCATCTCCTTCTTAAAGGTTAATCTTAGAAATATTTCCATTAGAATCAAGAATGAGATATGAATGCCCACTACCGCTTCTATTATACTATGATTCTGTAAGGTCTAGGGCAAGGAGAAATAAAACAGAATGAATAGTTATAAGCAATAGAAAAAACAGGATGAAATTATTTTTAGGATATTTTTTAGGATATTTTTTCCAATGCAGAGGAATATTATAAAAAATAGAAGCAGTCCATTATTCTATATTACGATAATCCATTTAAAATTAAAAGCATATATGTGTATAGAAAATTCAAACAGTATACATAGAAAGTCATAAGATTAAAACTAAAAGCATTTTCCTCATCACCAAGAATTCTTTCACTTAATAACTTAGTAGAGCAATTTTTGTTAACTGAAAGTTGAGTAAAATCATGTCTAAGCTGAGATCCACAGGTCAATTAAAAGTTAATTAAAAGTAAGAGGTAGGGCATGTTGCTTCAGGCAACATGTGTGATGAAGAGAGAGAGAGAAAAACTCTTTTGGGAACTGGAGCAGTTAAGGTGTTCAGAAACTCAAAGGTGGTTGGTCAGAGGAACAGATCCAATGGTGACAGGTGATGAGGTGATGTGAACCTGGGAGGGCAGGTCTGAGAACTGGGTTGTGACCATTGTTTGATTCAATCTTTGTCCTCTCTCCTTCCTTCCTTCTTTCCCTCCTTTCTTCCAAATTTAATGGGCACCCACGGTGTACTAGAGCTATTTTAAGTCCTAAGAATTTACTAGTGGCCAAGACAGAAGATTCTGGTCCTCAGAACTTACATTCTTATTGGGTAGAGTGTCTATAGACTACTGAGTAAATGAACAGGACAACTGTGCTTTGAAGGAAACACCGTAGGGTGTTGTGGTGTCCACTACTCATTGGGTGAGGGCAAGTGGTGGGCCATTTTGGGTAGGTAGGCCTAGAAGGACGCTTGAGCTCAGATCTGAATAAAGGGATATGCAGACCCAGGGAAAGGACTTTCCAGGCCGAGGGGCTGCCAGTACAGAGGCTCTCCAAGGTGGGAGTGGCTTGGCTAATTTGAAGAACAAAAGGAAGGTCCACAGGGCAAAAGTGGGCCTATGGTGGTGGTTTCACCAGGCCCAACAGCGGCCCTCCTAGTGGTCCCTTCAGCACTGGGGTCTCTGGAATATCTGGTAGGAGGTTGGGTTCCACAAAGACCAAGTTCAATGTCATCTCTTCCTTGGGGTTGGGGTGACCGAAAGGACTGACATGGTCCTGAGTAGCTTCCAAACAACAGAGGTGGCAAGGGTGGGGAAAGAGTCTGGAGAACAGGACATTCATGTTTTTAACTCTTAGAGCTCTTGTCACAAATGTCCAGGAAAAAGTAGTGCTTTCAAGTTCCATGGTTCAGCCCCCAATCTAAGTATTTTCCTTTTTATCCCAGTAGTGTGGGCCCTAGCCTCGTCCTAGAACACAGCCAGCAACAGTCATGAAGAGGGATAAGGCTGCTCGGCTGTGAATTTTTACAAGTCAGAGTCTCTTCAGCAGATATGTATTTGACCTCTAGAGGGGTCATGTCATGCAGTGGTCACAGCATAAACTTTGGGGCCCTCAGGCTTGAGTTCGAATCTCTGTTTCACTACTTACTAATTTACTTGGGTGATTTTGACTGAGTTAATTATTTCCCTGAGCCTTGATCTTCTTATTTCTAAAATATCGATAATCTGCAGAATGTTGGAAGTTTTTGAAGAAATAATTATTTGGTCAGTTGTTTGTTCAGGGCTTCCTGGGTCTTCCTTACAACCCAGTGAAGCAGGCACCACCATTGAGCATAGGGTGGCATGAGGAGCATGGGTTCTGGGGCCAGACTACCCAGGTTTGAATGCTGACTGTGCCACATATTAGCTGCATGTTATTTAACTCATGTGTGTCTCATTTCCACATTTGTAAACTGAGAGTAACAACAGTATCTAGCTCATGAGGTTTTTATGATGATAAGAAGAAGTAATATTTGTCGGGTGCTTTAGAGTAATGCTTACTTAGCATGTGGTAAGTATTGTGTAAGTGTATGTTAATTTAATAAATACACTTATAGATAGGGAAACTGAGTCATAAACCAAGGTCTTTCTAACCCCAGGGCCTGAGTGCTTATAAAAATCCTCTGAATAGTACTAACACATCAGTGGGTAGCAAGAAAAGGGTTAACAAGAAACAACTATTAATGCTATTTGCATTTCTTTTTGGGCATAGGGGTAGGAGGACACCAGTCCTTTCTTCACCCTCACGTAGACACATATATACATAGGTGCAGATCTATGTGTGTGGGTGCTTGTGTGTGGGTGTACACACGTAGGATAATGCAGGCAAGGAGCCTGAGGAGGCATCACACTCCAGCAGGAGTAGGCTTAGCCCACCTGCTATGCCAAGTTTGGGTGAGGGCCAGACAGAGCTTTTCTGGGTCATGTAAAGACATCTTTGCATTTAGAGTTTTCATCTTTAACTCAGGAAATACTGGACTCAGGGCAGAGAGGTCTGGAGAAGTGCAAATGTCATCCAAAGCTCCACTTTCACAAGTTTGCAGTCCTGAAGGAAGACCTTGAATGGGGGTGTGGCACAGCTGTGTCCTGGACATCCTTTCTCCAGTGGGAGGAAAGAACATTAGCAGAGCCTCTCAATGGTCTTCCAAGAGGGACCCTCCTGTGAGCAGCTCACATGGATGGTCCTGAAGAAGGATTTGGTGGCTGTGGCACCAGCCAACCCAACAAAGGGACACTACTTCTGAGCAGTCTCTGGATAGTTACCATGTGCTCAGAGTGAGGTAGACTCCCTCTAACCAGCCTATCCAGCCCAGCAACAGTGCCAGAACCTGGTTCAGCCCAGAACTACAGCCAACACAGGGCCCAGAGCTTGATGCCCATTTCAGAGACAAGTCCCACTCAAATTTTAGGCTTGAAAGTCCAGCTCAGAGCCCCAAACCAAAGCTTATCAGAGACTAGGGCTCTGGGCCCAGCAATATAGGCCTTTGTTAGGTTCCCATTGTGATGAATTTGCCTTGAGAAACCAGGAAAGAGGAAAAAAGATCAAGTTTGCCCATGCCCCTGGGTACTTGGGTTAAGAAAGCAAAAATAACTGCCTGACTATACAAATGTTCAGTTTCCTGGTGTTAGAACAGATTTTTATTATCTTTGGATAAAGATACCTTAAAACATATTTCCAATTAAAGCTGCACATGGGGAGGTGAGTCGGAAAATACTGATGGGCAGTTCTACCCCCAGAGATTCTTACTCAGTCAGGCCGTCTGGGTTTTTCAGAGCTCCCCAGGAAGGCTGAACTGTCCAGCTAATATTGAAAAACACAGCCCTCAGGTGAATTCACTTAAAATTAGGGGCCATTATTTCACAGTAAATAATGAACTTCAAAGATGTGCTTCCAAGTTTCTCTTGAAAATAAAATGATTGTTTATGAAAACATGTTTATTTTGTCTTATCTTTTCTAACCATGCACCAGGGTGAACAAAGAAGGAAGCCATGTTGCTTTTTGGTGGAAGGGCTAATAATTTTTTTTAATAAAATTGCATGATGGTCCAATATGAAATCCTTCACTTTCTGAGATGAATTGTAAAGCTTGACTTTCACAGCAGGATCATAAAGTGGGTCACTTTTGCAAAACATATTTGAGCATGTCACCAGGTTTCTCAAGGGCTTCTCTTAATCCTTTGGTATTCAAGGCATCATATATGCCTGTCATATCATTCTTATTGACTATCTCTTCTTCCACTGTTACCTGGTGTCCCTCTGCCAGGCTCTCACTGTCCATGTTTGGCATGTCACATCACTCCAGGAGACCCCTAATGAACCTCACGTTCATTTCATGATGTCCTGTGTGTTTTGCTAGATGTGCAGTCTCCCTTTTCAATTGCTTGCCTCCTGTTTGCATTGTACTGTCATATGATGACAAGAATTGTCAATCAGAATAGTTTCAGACACAGACTGTGAACTGCAGAACAGTAAGTGGGGCAGGGTGTGGGGTGGGGGTGCATCTGAGTAGAGACTGGTTTCTTAAGTGGTCAGGCCATTAATGCACATGTTCATATTAAGATTTAGTTTGCTTACTTGTCCATTCAGCCTCACATGTGCAAGGGTTTGGATAATGAACTCACCATAGTGAGGACCCTGAACTAAACTTGGTTTCTGAGCAAAATGAAGGACTTAGGTGTAGCAGTTATGGCTACAGCTTCTAATAAGAGAACTATAGGAGTGAGTGAGTTAGGGAGAAATAACCCCCCTCTTCTGATGTTACTGAACTGCTGTCAGTGCACAATGCTGATTAATTCTTTTGTTTGACAGATGTCTACTGAAGTAACTACTTCACATTAAGCAGCATTTTGGGCACACGGAGTTTGTTAGTGAACTAAACAGCCTAAGTTCCAAATATTCTAGTAGGGAGAGACCTACAGCGAATGAGTAAATTTATTCATTATCATTTTATTTGTTATATTATTAAATATATCACATACGATTATAAATATATTAATTATTATTTATTACAAATATATTTAAATCTAATTATTCATTATAAATACATTTAAGTATAACTATATTTATTATAAATATACTTAAATACAATCAACATTTACTATAAATATACTGAAATATAATTATAAATATATTCATTATTATTTATTCATTAAACAAATGTTTATGTAAAATGAAAAAGGTAATTTCAGATAGCGGTAAGTGCCACAAAAATAATAAAACATATTTTTTATTTGCATATTTTACTTTATTTATTTATTTTGGGGGGTTATATTAGTTTTTATTTCTTTTTTTAAAAATTGTTTTATTGTTGTTCAGTTAGAGTTATCTGCATTTTCCTCTAACCACTCCCCCTGACTCCAGCCAGACCCACCTCCCTCCCTTGCTTCCACCCTCCCCCTTGGTTTTGTCCATGTGTCCTTTATAGGAAAATGGGGGGGAAATGGGTGTTCCTGAAAGCCCTTCCCCCATTGTCCCCTCCCCCCTGGCTATTGTTAGATTGTTCTTAATTTCAATGTCTCGGGTTATATTTTGTTTGCTTTTTTCTTTTGTTGATTATGTTCTAGTTAAAGGTGAGATCATATGGTATTTGTCTCTCACCGCCTGGCTTATTTCTCTTAGAATAATGCTCTCCAGTTCCATCTATACTGTCACAAAGGGTAGGAGCTCCTTCTTTCTCTCTGCTGTGTAGTATTCCATTGTGTAATTGTACAATAATTTTTTTATCCACTCATTTATTCATGGGCACTTAGGTTGCTTCCAGCACTTGGCTATTGTAAATTGTGCTGCTATGGATATTGGGGTGCATAGGTTCTTTTGGACTGGTGCTTCAGGGCTATTAGGATATGATCCCAGCAGTGGACTTGCTGGATCAAAAGGCAGATCCATTTTTAATTTTCTAAGAAAATTCCATACTGTTTTCCACAGTGGCTGCACCAGTCTGCATTCCCACTAATAGTGCACTAGGGTTCCCTTTTCTCCACATCCTCTCCAACACTTGTTTATTGATTTGTTTAAGATGGCCATTCTGACTGGTGTGAAGTGGTATCTCATTGTGGTTTTAATTTGCATCTCTCTGATAGCTAGTGATTCTGAGCACCTTTTCATATGTCACTGGGCCCTTTGTATGTCCTCCTTGGAGAAGTGTCTGTTCAAGCCTTTTGCCCATTTTTTAATTGAGTTTTTTGTCTTTCTGGAGTGGAGTCATGTGAGTTCTTTATGTATTTTGGAGATCAAACCCTTGTCTTAGGTATCATTGGCAAATATGTTTTCCCATATAGCTGGTTCTCTTTTTGTTTTAATGTTGTTTTCTCTAGTCATGTAGAAGCTTTTTAATTTGATGAGATCCCATTTATTTATTCTTTCCTTTATGTCCCTTGCTTTAGGGGACATATCAGTGAAGATGTTGTTGTTTGCAATGTCTGAGACTTTCCTGCCTATGTTCTCCTCTAGGACTTTTGCAGTGTCACGACTTATATTTAAGTCCTTTATCCACCTTGAATTTATTTTCATTGTATGGTGTAAGCTGGTGATCAACTTTCTTTCTTTCTTTTTTTTTTTTTTTTTTTGCATGTAGCTGTCCAGATCTCCCAACACCATTTCTTGAAGAGGCTAATTTTACTCCATTTTATGCTTCCTCCCCCTTTGTCAAATATTAATTGATGATAGAGACTTGAGTTTATTTCTGGCCTCTCTGTTGTTCCATTGGTCTATGTGTTTGTTCTTATGCTGGCACCAGGCTGTTTTGATTATAGTAATATAGTTTGATATCAGGTATTGTGACCCCTCCTACTTTGTTCTTCTTTCTTTTTCCAATTGCTGCAGCTATTTGGGGTCATTTGTAGTTCCATATAAATGTCTGAAATTAAACCTTATTCTACTAAGGAGAGAGAGTGACTCAGGGAGGACAGGAGGGACAATCATGAGTTTGGGTGGATAGGGAAAACCTCTCGGAGAAGGGAGCTTGAATGGCAAGATGAAGCCACCCATGGGAAGATTTGAGAGATGAACTTTCTAGGAAAAGGGCACAGCAAGTGCAAAGGCCTAGGGAAGGGTAGCCCTTAGTGTGTTTCTGGAATCAAGACAACCACAGGCAGAGTGAGTGAGGAGAAGTGAAATGAGACTAGATCCATGAACAAGCCAGATGATGGAGCGCCTTACAGGTCAGGTCAGAGGTTGGGAAGGTTTACATATTTGGAGGGCATTAAACATGTGACAAGCGTAATCTGACTTTTAGTTTTAAAATGTCTCTTGGATGCCAGGGGCTTGCAGGAGAGCAGGAATGGAAGTGTATTTTTGGAGGCATCACGGAAAGCCATCATGACCCTCTGAAGATATGATTGGTGATGAGGACAGAACAGCAGTCCAGCCAGTGTCCTGCCCCATCCACTCAGAGAGAGATGCTCAGTAGAGAAAGTGTCCTGCCTTGGGACCAAGTACAGGAAATCTAATAGAAAGAAGGGACTGTAGGTGTTTACTGTCCCATTCTGTACCCAGGTTAACAGGTCTGCTTTATTTACAAAAAGCCTGATGTTGGGAGACTTGCTTGATCAGCCCACTGGGTGGGTTTGGGGTAAAATGACTTCTCTGGTCCTAATTATTTAGTTAATTCAGGTCCAACTGGAACACTGACCTAGCCCCAAAGCTAGGTCTCAGCCAGTCTTGGAGCATGGAGCCCATGGCCCAGCACAGAACCCTGCCCATCCTGGCTAAGACCGCAGTTCTAGCCTAGTTGTCTCTTCTAGATCTCCTTGCCACCTGTCACCCAATACAGCCCCTGGGGTAGGATTAGCCAGTCAGGCTGCTTTGTGTTTTGGAGTACCAGCTAAGCAGGAGTGCAGGGGAGGAGAGAGAATGAGAATTGGAAATCATTTGGTATTTGACTTTTACAAAAGATCATTTAAATATCATGGAAAAAATTAGAAGTGTGTTGACTTTCTTTATTTAATGGCTTACTGTTATTATTTTAATGTTGAACTATCTCTGAGGGGGAGAGGTCACCATAATCATTTTAGTGCTTCTAAAATCCTTCTGAATCCTGCTTTGGGAGGCAGTAACAGTGAAGAACTCATCCATTTTCCAGACCACATTGATGGCTGTGGCTATGCCAGGGATTCAGGGGAGAGGGCTGTGACCTCTTCGTCTCTGCTGCTTTTAGGTGGGCTCTTGTTAGGAAAAAAAGCACAATCCTGGGGCCGTTATATGATGCACTGACTCAGATGGAGTCTGAAAACCTGTACTTTTTATAGCAGGCACCTGTAGGATTCTAATGCCATGTTCTGTAGCCAGGTGGACACTTGGCCAATCACATACACAAAGGACTTGGCCTCTGTGGGTATTTGAGACCTTGGCTGAAACACAGGCCAGCTAGGTTTGGGGGTTTGGAAGGTTTGTAGAGAGTGATTCTCTCTTATGAAATCTGAGGTTGAGACCATATGTTTGAGTTTCCTCAACAAAAGAGTATTACATAGTCCTTGTACTTGGCCTTTGATTTCACAGGTGCCAGCAGACTTTGGTGTCACTCCAAAATGCATCTCTGCTGTGGGTGTTCACAGGAACACACTGATATTCACTGGGCAACTCTGATCCTGTTCCTTATCGCCAAACCCTCCATTTGTGCTCTAATTCCTGTAAGTAGCATGTAAATCGCACAATTACAGTATCATGTGTGGATGCGTGGGGTTCAAAAGATTATTCTTTCTTTAAAAAACTTTTTAGAGGATTTTTCTTTATTTCACTTAGTGTAATCTTCATTTCTTCCTGGATCTTTTTTCTAAAGCTTTTATTTATTCACTTTTAGAGAGAGGGGAAGCCGGGGAGAAAGAGAGGGAGGGAAACATCAATGTGTGGTTACCTCTCCTGCACCATCAACTGGGGACCTGCCCTGCAAACCAGGCATGTACTCTGACTGGGAATCAAACCAGCGACCCTTTGGTTCACAAGCTGGCCAGTCTACAGAGTCATATCAGCCAAGGCAAATATTATTCTTTCTTAATAGATTTTTAAATTATATTTTATTAATTATGCTATTACAGTTGTCCCATTTTCCCCTCTTAACTCCCTCCACTCTGCACACCCTCTCCCACCAACGTTTCCCACCTTTAGTTCATGTCCATGTGTCATACTTATAAGTTCTTGGCTTCTACATTTCCCACACTGTTCTTACCCTCCCCCTGTCTATTTTCTACCTACCATTTTTGCTATTTATTCTCTGTATCTTTCTCCCTCCCTCCTCCCACTCCTCTGTTGATAACCCTCCATGTGATCTTCATTTCTGTGGTTCTGTTCCAGTTCTAGTTGTTCACTTAGTTTGGTTTTGTTTTAGGTGTGGTTGTTAATTATTGTGAGTTCACTGTCATTTAACTGGAGATGTTTTTTATCTTTTTTTTCTTAGATAAGTCCCTTTAACATTTCATATAATAAGGGCTTGGTGATGATGAACTCCTTTAACTTGACCTTATCTGAGCAGCACTTTATCTGCCCTTCCATTCTAAATGAAAGCTTTGCTGGATAGAGCAATCTTGGATGTAGGTCCTTGCCTTTCATGACTTGGAATACTTCTTTCCAGCCCCTTCTTGCCTGTAAGGTTTCTTTTGAGAAATCAGCTGGCAGTCTTATGGGAACTCCTTTGTAGGTAACTCTCTCCTTTTGTCTTGCTGCTTTTAAGATTCTCTCCTTATCTTTAATCCTGGCTAATGTACTGATGATGTGCTTTGGCGTGTTCCTCCTTAGGTCCAACTTCTTTGGGACTCTCTGAGCTTCCTGGACTTCCTGGAAGTCTATTTCCTTAGACAGAATGGGGAAGTTCCCCTTTATTATTTGTTCAAATAACTTTTAAACTTGTTGTTCTTCCTCTTCTCCTTCTGCTACCCCTATAATTCAGATGTTGGAACATTTAAAGATGTCCTGGAGGTTCCTAAGCTTCTCCTCATTTTTTTGAATTCTTGTTTCTTCATTCTTTTCTGGTTGGATGTTTCTTTCTTCCTTCTGGTCCACACCATTGATTTGAGTCCCAGTTTCCTTCCCATCACTGTTGGTTCCCTGTACATTTCCTTCATTTCACTTAGTGTAGCCTTCATTTGTTCATCTAATTTGCAACCAAATTCAACCAATTCTGTGAGCATCCTGATTACCAGTGTTTTGAACTGTGCTAGGCTGGCTATCTCTTGGCCACTTAGTTGTATTTTTTTCTGGAGCTTTGATCTGTTCTTTCATTGGGGCCATTTTCTTTGTCTTGGCATGCATGTTATGTAGTGGGGGGCAGAGACTTAGGTGTTCACCTGGGTGAAGCAACCCAGTTGCTGGGTTGTGATGCTGTATGTGGGGGAGGGGTCTGAGAGGGAACAATGGTGTTTGCTCTGCTCTCTGCCAGATTTCAGTCACTTCCCCTACTTCCCACAAGCAAATTGGGCCCTTCTGGTGCTGATTCCCATGTGGGTGGGTTTGTGTACCTTCTAGGACCCTGTGAGTCTCTCCAACCAACTCTCCTGTGAGGCTGGGAGTTTCTCCTGGCACCTCAGCCCCCACAGGTGTTTTCAATTGGTGTTTTGAGGCTTTATTTCCCCATGCTGGGGCCCTGGGTTGCGTGGTCTGTCTAGCTCCCAGTTTCCCCTGGTTTATCTGCAAGTGAATGTGGGACTGGATGTGCTGCCTCCCTCTAGAATCCACCGCCTCACTGGGTCCGTGAACTGTTGCTTTGCGTGCCCAGGGTCTGCCGGCTGCCGCCTTGTGCACCTGAGTCTGCCACCTGCCCTGCCTCAGCCCTCTCTGTCACAGCTCCCCAACTCCGCCCCTCCTACCAGTCTGGATGAATGTGTCTACTTTAACTCCTTGGTTGTCAGACTTCCATACAGTTCAATTTTCTATCAGTACTTGTTGTTTTTTGTTTTTAAATTGTTGTCGTCCTTATTTTGGTTGTGTGAGGAAGCACAGTGTGTCTAACTACACCTCCATCTTGGCCAAAAGTCTCTAGATTTTCTTTTTTAAAGCAGTTTTAGGTTCACTGTAAACTGAGAAGAAGGTGTAGAGATTTCCCATACACCCCTGGCCCCACACAGGCACAACCTTCCCCATTATAAACATCCCCCACCTGATGGTACATTTGTGACAATAGGCAAACTTACATTGACACATCATTATAATGGAAAATTAACAGTTGACATTAGGGTTCACTCTTGATGTTATACATTCTATGGATTTAGATAAATGTATAATGACATGTATCCACCATTTAAGTATCATACAGACTAGTTTCATGGCCCTAAACATTCTCTGTGCTCTGCTCGCCACTCCTCTGTCTTTTCTAATACCTGTCAAAATTAATGTTTTTATTGTCTCTATAGTTGCCTTTTTTCCCAGAGTATCATATAATTGGAATTATACAGTATGTAGCCTTTTCAGAATTCCTTCTTTTTACTTAGTCAGATGCATTTCATGTCCGTCTATGTCTTTTCACAGCTTGATAGCTCGTTTACTTTATCACTAAATAATATTCCATTGTCTGGATGGACCACAGTTTATTTATCCATCACCCACTGAAGGACATCTTGGTTGCCTCCAGGTTTTTGTAATTACGAGTAAAGCTGCTATAAACATCTGTGTGCAGGTTGTTGTGTGAACATAAATACCTAGGAGTATTTGGCTAATTTCCAGGGTGTATGATTGCTGGATTATATGGTAAGAGTGTGTTTAATTTTGTAATTTTGAAATTGTCAAACTGTCTTCCTGCCCCATTTTGCATTCTCACCAGCGGTGAACAAAAGTTCCTGTTGCTTCAAATCTTTGTCAGCATTTGGTGTCGGTGTTATGGATTTTGGCCATTCTAACAGGTATGTAGTGGTATCTTGATGTTTTAGTTTGCATTTTCTTGATGATGTGTGATGTGGAGCATCTTTATGTGCTTTCTTGCCATATCGATATCTTCTTTGGCCCATTTATTAATCAGGTTGTTTTCTTATTGTTGAATTTTAAAGAGTTCTTTGTTTATTTTGGATAACAGTCCTTTATTAGATATATCTTCTGCAAATATTTTTCTCCCAGTTGGCTTATCTTCTCATTTTCTTGACATTGTCTTTCCAAAAGTTATTTTTATACTCTAATTTGGCACTTACTTTATTAAAAATTAACCCAAAGGAGGTTTTTTATGTAGCATCTCAATTTATGAGTGATCTGGACTCAGATTTCTGCCCCCTGTAAACATGTTGCAGAATCAAACCTACAAAACTGGAACATATGTTTAAACTGTTTCTACAGAAGGCCGCACTTTTTGACCTTTTGTGCCATTCTGACTGCTTACCTGAGAAAGGGGAGAGAGTCCTCTGGACCCGTTCCAGCTACCTTGGGCTTCTTACTTCAACCTTGGCCAGTCAGCTCTGCTGGGTGCTAACAGATTTGCTCCTGAGCAAATTCATCCTAGGCCCTGACATTTATCCAGCATCTTTTACTCTTATGTTCATTAAGCATGGGTGGCTGCCATGGCAACCATTAACTGCACCTGACATTCAGGAATAGTTCTGACGTTTGGACTAACTACCACACTGGGACTCAGTTCTGCAAGGTAAAGAGCTTGGTTGCCTTCTTCTAGCCTCTGTGTCATGGTTTCTCCCTTGCCTCTGATAATTTGGGACTTTATGTGAATGACAGGCCCAGGAGTAAAGCAGTATGCCACCTGCACAACTGTACATAGGCTATTTTGCAGATCTCAGACTAAATAGGTAGGTGTTGATTTAGATATAGAATAGTCATGGATATAGATCTGGACATAAATATGTCTCAATAAGTATAGGAAAAGATTGAGAAAGTTACTTTCAACAGTGATTGTCTCTGTATGTTGGAGAGAGGATGGACTTTGAGTGACAGAATAGGGGATAACTTTTGCCTTTTATTCTTTGTTTTTAAAGTAGATTTTGAATCAGTTTTACCATTTTGGCTCTATTTCCCTATATTTTTCATATTTAAAAACATAGGTAATATATAAGAAAATATTTAACTGATCACTGCCTGGCATGGGTTTGTGTTTTCAATAAAAACAGCCACTAAAGGAGAAAACAAGGCAATCAAGAGTATGTCTGATGGAGAGGGACAGGTTACAAAGCTAAAAGAAACTAGCCATGGAGTTCATAGCTTGTCTTGGCAGTTTCTAGTGTGTACCAAGGGTGACCCAGGGTGAGGTGCTAGTGAGACCGTAGAGCTGTCACAGGTGCTGTCTGGGCTGTGTTTCTCTGAGGCATCTGGAGACAGAGTTTCCTGCTTCTCACCTAACTGAGGAGTAGTGCTGATATGAGAATTTCAATCCTAGTAGGAGGGTAGGAGTCATCAGCAGGGAATGGAGTTCTCATGGGGGTGACTATATCTGAGATTCCGGACATTCTTCTCGCATTTATTCACAAAAGGGTCTGTGGAGTACCTGCTGCGTGCTAATCACCTGCCTGGCTCCAGGGATGCAGAGAACCAGAAGATGAACAAAATCTCACCATTGGGGTGGGAGAGAGAAGGAGCAAGCTTAATGCTGTGTGGGGAGGGGAGGATGCTATGAAGGAAATCAACAAAGTACCATGATGGCCAGTCAGTCATGGGGGAGCTGAGTGAAGCCTCTATAAGAGGTGTCTAAGCTGACGCCAGACACTGAACCCTAAGGACAAGGGGGAGACGTCCTGGTGGGGTGACCGAAAAGCACAGGGGCCCAGAGGTTGGAATTCCTGAGTCCCATGAGCCCTCCATCTAGGCAGTGCTTCTCAAACTTCAGGGGATGCAGAATCTCTTGGGGTGGGGCTACTTAAAATACAAATTGTGCAGAGATTCTGATTTAGTAGGTCTGGGGTGGGGCCCAAGGATCTGCCTTCTAACCAGCTCCCAGGAGACACTGATGCTGCTAGCTTAGGGCACCCACCCCACTTATAATGCTCCCTGAGGGAAGCTTCCCACCTTTTTCCAGCCATTGGTGCCATCTACAAACACAGACATCCCCACCCAGGGTGGTGGGGGTGTGCAGTCTCCCTGAGCTTCCAAACCTGCAAACACTGTAGATGCCAAAATCAGACTGCAGTCTCTCCAGGCCTCAGTCTCCTGTAGCCACCTCACAGCCTGAGTAGAAACAAGGAGACCCATTATGTTCTGTGCTGTGGCTCTGGGTTCCAAGGTAGCCCTGCCTGAGCCTAGTCATACCTGTTCCTTGTGGACTGTGGCTCCTCCATGTTCTGCCTGTGGTGGCTGGAGCAGGCTAAGGAGCAAACTCCACCTCCCATCATCTGATTCATGTAGTCTAAGAGCCTCAGGGAGAGCCAGCCTGGGGGGGATCACACTCAGGTTCAGAGCTCAGGCCCAAGAATCAGTCAACTCCAAGTTCAAACCTGCCTCTGCCTCTTCTTGCCTCTGCAAACTTGTTCAAATTTCTCAGCATCTGTAAACTTCAGTTTCCTCAACCAGAAAGCTGGAATGGCCAATTAATGAAATGATATAAATAAAGCACTTAGCATGTCCCCAGGACATAGGCAATGTGGGCAAAATTATGCAGCCTGGTAGGTCACTTGTGGGACCTCTTCATTCACATCCATTCATTTATTCACTCATTTAATCCCTAGTTCCAGTCTGGGATGCTGGCACTACTTGTCAAGATGTCTTTTTCACAGTACTATATGAGGCATTTCCCGTTATGTTATCCACATATGTCACATGTGCATTTTTATCCATATCTCATTGGTGAGGACACTACAGATCAGGGAAGTGGAAGAACTGATTTAAGGGTGACCCAGTTAAGTAGCTGAGCTGAAATTTGAACCCAGGTCTGTTTGTTCTCACTCTCCATGGCACCACCACATCAGGACCATGGAGGATGCCACACAAGTGGGCAGAACTAGAGCTCACTTCTAGGATACAACAAAGCACAGCCTGGATCAGGTTGGGGGGATGCTAAGGGTGCAGCAAAGTCTAAGGGTAACTCAGCTGGGTTGCTGGGAGAAACCCTGGGAAGGTGTCCAGAGCAGAATGAAGCCATAGATGTATCAATCAGTTGTTGCCCAGGGAGCAAGCACCATGGCTGCCTGAGCCATGCTGGCTGTGTGGGAGACACAGGGAAGCAGGCCAGGACTTTACATGGGAGCTTTGTCTCACTGGGGAGAGAGCACAGACTCACAACAGTCAATCCATTCAGAACAGACAGGGAGTGCTTAGCGTTCAGAGGGGCTCCCAGAGTGCTGGGTGTTTGGGCTTGGGGCTGGGAGGGGCCAAGCCTGGGCCTTGGCCAGGACACAGATGGGGGAAGGCATGGGGCAGGTTTTAGGGGCTGGCATAGCCCAGACCAATGGGGAAGGCTCTTGACAGGGATTGGGAAGGAAGGTTGTGCCAACTCTAGATGCCCTGTAGGATGGATAAGGACCAAAGGGCTCCTGAGATCCTCCAAGTGGAGAAGACCTCAGTTTTTATCCAGCCTGGCTCCCAGGCTGTGTGGCCTTGGACCAGTTACTTACTCTCTCTGAACCTCAGTTTCCTCCTCTGTGAAATGGAAAAAATAATAGTATAACACCCCAGGTATGTCGTAGGATTTGAGGAGACAGTGTCTGTGGAGCACAGTTTGCTGTCTGGTACATAGTACATGCTCAATAATGTTACTAAATAAATGATGTGGATAGTGAGGGTAGCTATCAGAATAGGAAGAAGTGAAGGGACAGGTGTGTTCTGACAGCTGAGGAAGTACACTGAGAAGTCCAAGCTTCCCTTCCTTGTCTTTGCAGATGACCTTTTTCCCAGAATGTGAGATGGAGGTGGGTAAACTTTGGCCAAAGACACAAAACAAGTCAGCAGCATGTCAATGTGTCCTGGTCCTGGGGAAACACTCAGTGAGTACTTGTTGAATTAATAGCATTCCAAAAATAATTCTTTAGGGGTTGAGGAGTGGTTGGGATGCTTACTCAGGAAACTGTTAGTGTGAACCAGAGAGGTAAGTTCCCTGCTGGAACCATTGCCTTTGGACCTAAAGGGGCGTGAGGTCACTCCTGTTCTAGGCACCTGGGTGAATTTGCAGCCTCCTTGTGGGGCTGAGGGGCTCTCAGCCTTGGCTGCTCCATCACCATAGTGCTCAAAGCTTGGAGCTGCTTTTTTTTTTTTTTTTTAATCCTCATCTGAAGACATATTTACAGGAGAAGGGAGGGAGAGAGAGAGGAAGAGAAACATTGATGTGAGAGAGAAACATCCATTGGTTGCTTCTGGTATGAACCCTGACTGGGGACCAAACATGCAACCTAGGCATGTGCCCTGCCTGGGAATCAAATCCTCGACCTCTTTCCAGGCAACTGAGGCTAAGTCCCCAGTGCTCCATTTTCTGCTCCCTATCACCTACCTGGATTTCCTAATGGTGGAGGTGCTCCTGAATGGTATGCAAATAAGGGAGGGTGGGAGAGTGTGGAGGAGGATGAGGAAGAAGAGGCGGCAGCAGCAGTGAGTTCCTGATGAACTTTCTCAGTTTCAGAATGAAGCTGCCACATGGCTGCTGGGGAGTAGTGGGAATACAGGGACATATATATCTATACTGTGAGGGCTGTGGCAGCCCACACATGCAGAATACTGTGATAGCTAATAAATCCTGGGGAGGAAAACTGGGCTTCGGCTTCAACTGAGAAAAAGCCCATTAGATTCATCCATGAGGGTGGGGCTTTCTATCTTCTAAACGCCAAGGTGCACTGATGCAAAGGTCAAGGCCATTCAGGCAACAGGTCTGGGGTCAGCCACCTCTGCTTGGCTGCCCTGAGGGTGCAGAGGATCCACACATCTATGACAGGGCCAGCTTTATGGCATAAGACTGGCACAGTTTTATAGGGTCCCATGCTTAGAAGAGTCCTGTGCCTGGATTAACATACTGGGCTCTTCACTGCCCCAGTCCTCTGCCTGGAATATATGTCCTCCATATTCTTTTATGAGGGGCATTATCTTCCGGTTCAGGTCTCAGCTCAAATGTTACCTCTTCAGAGAAGCCCTGCCTGCCATCCCATGGTGGGACATTACCTACTTTGCTTTCTAAGATCATTATCACTGCTTTGTGGAGAAAGCATGTTACACAGTGTGTCCTTACACTGCTTTTACTAAGCCCAACCAGGAACCAGGCACCCCTTTGTGAAACGATGTGAATAGTAATTCACCAGCTCACTCAACAGGCATTGTATTAGGAAACGTATGCAAATCCAAGACAAACAAGTAATATGCTGGCCCACCAGGTGGTCATAGCCCAAGCTAGAAGCTTACCTGGTGGTTCTCATGCTGAAAACATTTCATGGCCCAAAGCCTTCTATAGAGACCAAAGTTTGAATTCTGGCGCTGCCACTTGCCGTGATGACTTTGGGCAGGTAGTTAACCTCTCTGAGCCTTCCCTATCTCATAGTACTAATGTTTGTAGAAAAAGACATCAAGTGTGGGAAAGTACCTAGCACTAAATATCATTTTTTCACTGCCTTCTTTTTTTACCCTACCTATGCTTTAGTAGTTTTTGCTTTGTTCAAATGTCTTATCTTTGTGCACATTGGAGAGCTATAGAGTGGTGGTTAAGCACTTACACTCAGGACATGACTTCACTGCTTTATTAGCTGTGTGACTTCAAGCAGGTTGTTTGACATCTCTGTTCCTTAGTTTCCAAGAATAACAACTCATAGAGCTGTTGTGAGTGAATTCAGGAAACGTAGTTAAGCCAGTGGCATTTAATAAATGCTTAAAAGCTGTCAACTTTTACCACTGATGATATTAATCAATTAAGCGCTTATGCAGGACTACAGACAGCCCAGGTAAAAGGACAGCTTGCAGAGATGATGGGTGTCAACGAAGCCACAGTCAGCACAGCTGTATCACCTGTGTAGATCCTCAAGTGCAGAGAGGAGTGTGGATATGCTGGCCCTGCCTTGGCTGCTGCAGGCACCAGACAAGCAGATAGCTTTAGGAATAATCACACCCAGGCATGAAGCAATGACGAGTGGGTCTTCACCTTCCCCCAAGGGCATGGACTACTATCATCAATGCTATGCCAAGTGCACTGGGGGTCATTCACCATCTAACCCTGCACGTGCAGTCATTTCAAATTTACTAGCTTTCCTCTTGAGTCCCTGGCTCATTTGCTCATTCAAGCAATGTTTCCTGAGTGTCCACAAGATGAAAGGCCATGTCTTCTGCCCAGGAGTTTCAGATGCAAATAAGTGTGGTCCCCCATATGTAGAGTTCAGAGGGGAAGGAGGAGGCAGATGCAGTAGCAAGCCCATTGCTCTCAGATGTAGATGAGTGAACACAGGTCTTGTACCACTCAACCAACAAAGGGAAGTCCTTCTATCTCAGACCCAGGGCTGCTGGAGAGATCATGGTCTCCCCAACCTACCATCTGTGTTGGGAGGTGCCACAGACCCAAAGAAGTAGAGCTATGAGTCTGAAATGCAGAGAATGCAATGAAGTTTTAGGGAAATGAGAGCTCTTGCCCTTCCCATAGCAGGCAGGATGTCTTTCCTGGCCACATGTTCCCTACAAGTGTTTTGTTATATGTGTCAACCTCTTGTTCTTCTAAGAGGTACATGGAGAGATGGAGGGGCTGGGGGTCTCTGCTTCTTCTCTGTTTGCTGGGGACTGTGATGGAGAAGACTGAGTGTACAGTTCACAGCAGAACCCAGGAGTTTGGAGTGTGACTTGGGTGTTGTCTTAGTTCATGTTTCCCAGGACACAGACTCCCAGAGATTTGCATGCCAGAGGTTTGATGGGGTGGGTTCTTGAAAACAATCCCCATGTGATGGCAAGAGTGAGGGAAGCAGGACTAAATAAAGGGACAATAGAACTGTGGTGTGGTTGTTATGTGAACTCAGCCTGTTCCAAGGGACTTTGGAGCTGAGATGGCACTCCAGAGATGTTCTGAATGAACCTCAACTTGACCAGCCAATGGATGCAGATGCCTCTGGGAAGGGCATGTGATGTTGGCTAGGGAAGCTTCCCTGTTCTGAGAGCAGTTCCCAATAGGGAGCTCAGCTGTGAATAGGCTGCATCAGCTGGGAGGAGGAGGGTTGAAGAGGAGGTTTTGCTGGTATACATCAGTATCTGCTGCCCACGTTAAACAGACTGGGCTGCCAATCTTGGTTCTGCCACTTACTTGCTGAGAGATCTTGGGTACATCAACATCTGGGAGCCTCACTTTCCTCAGGAGGGGCTTCATAGGGCTGGGAGAGGGCTGAATGAAGGGCAAGTTCTACCACAGGCTTGGCAGTGTTATGGAGGTCATTATTAGGGTTATGCCAGTGATAGTACTGAGTATCACACCTAGTGCAAACTGTGCAATATAGGGGGGGTGTTTTTTGGGGGAGGGCTGGGCAGGAGTTAGAGTTGGAGAGGAAAGTATCCAGAAAAGCTCCTCATATATGGGGAAAGTTGAATTCTGAAGGAACTGTCAGAATTCAACTGTCCCCATCTATACCAAGTATAGATAGTGCACTGGGGGTCACTCACCATCTAACCCAGCACATGTAGTCATTTCACCTTTACTGGCCTTCCTGTAATTAGGCAATTTAGGCAAATGTGAGGGATGAGGGAGGTGTAAGAAAGAGTTAATAGCCCAGTGGTGAGGGAGCCCACAGACTATCAGATGGTCCATGCCTTTTGGGGTCAATGCCAGCACCACTGGCATTCCTCACTTTGTTCCCCACTCCTGCTGCACAGAAAACTGTGATTGATACCTTTCTGCTTCTGCAACTGCCATTCAGCTCTTTTTACTTTGCTCATCACAGCTGCTTCATCAACCAGAAGGAAAGAAATGCAAAGGCCAGGAGGAAGAATAGGAATCTGAGCTTCCATGGGGCTAAATCTAAGCCCAAATCAAATGCAAAGAAGCCCAAGGCAGTGACCAGAGTGAAACTAAGAAAAGCCCAGTGTCATAATAAGTCCCACCATTGTTGCAAAGTGGTGACACAGCAGGATGAATGACATCAGAGGCAGGCACCAGACAAATTCCCCTTGGTGCCATCAAAAGGCTCCTACCCACGGGACCTGGTAAATGCTCCATTGATTGCCTGATATCTGATAGCCAACTGAGGCCAATTCTGAGCCTGTCACTTTTTTTATTCTTCAAATTAGACAGTTTGTCCTCTGAGAGCCATACTGTCAGGATTTTCCAGAAAGGGTGTGCATGGAGATGATGGGAGGAAAGGAATTAATCAATTAACCAGTGAGTTCATTGAATAAACACTGATGAATCATCCTGTGTTTGTCAGGCACTGCTCTAGTTGCAAGGCCACAGAGGTGACAATGTTGGCTTAAAACATTTCAAAACCCAGTCTATGCTGTTAGAAGTCATGGCTGGATGTGACCAGAGGATCATGAGACAGGCTGACCAGTAGCCATTTCATGATTTGAGTGCTGCTTCAACAGTGTGTTCAGTTTGTGAAATTTCACTGAAATGTATGCTTAGGATGCATTTCTCTGTAAGCATGCCAGTTTAATTTTTTAAAAGTTAAAAAAATTTAAAAGCTCCAAGTATTAAAAAGATGATGGTACACTTTCTCCTATGTAATTTTTAAAAAATCTATCCTTAAAATGTGCATTAGGAAATACAACAAATTCCATTTTTTCTATGTCAGCAGGGCTGACAACAGCTTTGGTCAGTTTCTGAAGTATCACATTTCATTTTTAAAAGGCCTTACTCTCTCTCCATTACCCCCACCTCTTCTTGTCCAAAGCACATGCTTAGTTTGCTATGAACCCATCTCTGGTGGTAAGTAAAAGCCACAAGGCCCCTGTCTTCCTGAAACTTAAAATATAATGAAAGAAAATAGCCATTCCATAGGCAAACAAATGCAGAAACAAGGTAAGTGTAGACAGTGATCAACACTAAAAGAAAACTAGACAGGGCAATGGGACCCAGGTAGGGGTGCAGGGAAGTCAGAAAGGTGCCCTGAGAAGATGCCATTTAAGGGGAGTCCCAAATGATAAGAGCTTTCTAGGCAGTGGGAATACAAGGGTTAAGAGGTGAAGAATGCCATAGAATGAAAAGAAGTTTGGTGTGGTTGGAATAGAGGAAAAAGGCAGAAGTGATGCAGAAGAGGAAGCAAGGGACAGAACAGGTAAAGTGGGTTTTTAAGCCCTACTTTCATCTTACATCCACCTGGGAGCTTTTAAAAGAAATAACAGTACCTGGAACCACCCGTGGCAGGATGGAGGCCCAGGGCTGCCTGTGTTTAAACTCCACAGGTAATTTGGTGTGCAGCCAGGGTGAGAACCACTGATGTGGAGCCCAGATGCCTAGTGTTTCTTAAAGTTTTATATGCATTTCATGGCAGATCATCTTATTGAAATGCAGATTTTGATGAGTAGGTTGGGTTCAGTAGATGCTGTGATAAGGACCTTTATTTTGAAAGATGGACACAGTTGGAGGTCATTAAGCAAGATAGCATGACCTTATGGGTGTCTTCAAATGATTACTCAGGCTACAGTACGGAAAATGAACTGGAGGGAACAGAAGATACGTGATAAAGAATAAAAAGGGGAGGCTGAGTGACTTCTCTTGCTTTCTTTGTTGTCTGAGGTCCTAGGGACCCAACATTGGGATAGCCAGAGAAAGATCAGAAACTTAGTCTTGAATCCCTGTCTATGTCATCTCACTAGATACTCAGATACTCTCACAAGGAATAACTCTCCTCAGTAATAACTTTTTAACCCAGATCTGTGCCCCAACCACAGGGACCTCAGAGAGCAGAAAGGAGGAATAGATATAGGGAAGTAAAGAAGACCAGAAGAATATATGGTTGTTTTAATCTATCTGAAAATGGTCATTAATTTCTCAACTCATTTGTTGTCAACTGATCCTGCTCTCTTGAGGGAAGGCACACAGGCTACATATCAAACTGAATGAAGTATGTTTTCCATTTGTAGGCCAAATCCTGCTGGGTGGGTAATAATTCCCCAGCCCCTGTCCCTGCCTAGGGTGAAGCCTTTGAACCAATCCCCACAGCCCTAAAGTAAAGAGCCACGAGCCAGAAAAACAAAGGGCACAGTGAAGACCTCAGAGGATGGGGTTACACCTTCACAAGCTGGGCAGAAGTTCTTCCAGGCCCACATGTTCTCTGTGATTGTGCTGGGCTGGGAACACCACACTTCTCCCAACACTGCGCAGAGAGGTTGACTGACTAGGGTTGTTCTGCATCAGATGGTCTGCTACATCCTAGTGCCAATCCCTTCACCAGAGAATCCCAATTACAGCTTCTCTGGAAACTCATCAGCTCAGGGAAGAATGAAAAGCGAATGTTTTTTGTGAGACAAAAAAACCCACAAAATTCCACAAAATTTTTAGTATATGGGACCCCTTTAATATAAAAAGATAGTCATGGATCCTTACATTATTGAATTGTTATGCTTTTTCTATCAACAAGACAGTACAAATGCTGAGGTCCCAAACTGGGATTCTAAAGGTCATATTCTGCCAGAGGACATATTTTGGTAGGTTCTTATAGCAGTCTGGAAAGATCGACAATCATATCCAAGATTTAAAAACTGCAGGGGTCACCCCAAAATCTACATCTCTGACTTCTTCCAAAATAAATCAGAAGACCTGCCAGCAATGGACTCATCTTTCTGTAACAAACCATGTGATTTCCAGTTTGCCATCACCTTGCCGCCATCCCTTCCCTTGTGCATAACTCACCTGGCTCTGTAGGCACCTGAGTTTGTGACCTTTGTCCTACAGATTCAAGAGCCCATTGTTTGCCCCATGAAGTCCTAGATCCACAAGCTGGAAAAATAATAACAAGAAACTCTTTATCTGGGACTTAAAAGGACTTTGGAAGCCATTCAGATCAAAAGCTCTTAGTCATTGCTCAAAAGAGAATTCTACAAAGTGAAAAAAAAATGTAGAAACAACCACAGCTTTCCACCTGGAGCTCTTCTTTGATGTAAATGGTCCCTGGTTCTCTGAGTGGGTGAATTGCACACACAGTACTTTCAGATTTTTATCTTTTCAAGCAGAAAGAATTGTGAGTCCCTTGGAAAGCCGAGAAATGGTGTCCTATGATGTGCCATTCTACCCTGTGTGTGAGCAACCAGCTTCACTGAAGCCTGATAGGCAGCAAATAGGTTCAGGGCATACTTCTCCTTTTCCTGTTCTACCCTCTCCCCCCACACAAAAAGTTCGTGGAAAGCACTATAGCAATATAAATCAAAAGTCTCTAAAATATAGCTCTCTTTAAGGACAGAGAAGGCTAGAACAAACCATGTCAAAGTGGATTAGAATTAGAGACATAAGTATGAACTAGTGTTTAGCTTAATATAAATACAAATAAATACTATAGAAAGAATTATAGACATGTCTAATACACATGGGTTAGTAGACATATATCCATCTCCAAGCTTTTTCTGCTGAGAAGGCCAAGAAGCAACAGCACCTTGGTAGCAATGAGCATAACCAGCACCCAGACTTTGGTTTCTAATCACATTCTCCAGTAAAAGAAACCAGGAATACTTGGCAAAATGATTTCTTCTAGGGTGGGGTGATAAATGTAGAAGATGAGCCCAGAGTATATTTAGGCCAGAAAATAAGGAAGTGTTCAAGATAAAAACCAATGGGGATGTGTCAAAAGGAAACAGGAGCCAACTGAAAGAGTTCCTAATGGCCAAAGCTGGAACAACTTGAGCAACAAAATAAGTAATGGAATAATGGATTATAATCCAAAGTATAAAATAAATATCTATGAGACCATACTGATATAAATAAATGAATAAATAAGTAAATGGAGAAGAACAGACAAATTTCTATACACAAGAATTCCAAACAATTTATGTATATACTGCCTCCTCAAGGAGGGAAGCATAACTCCCTGCTCCTTAGGTGTGGGCTGTGCTGAATAACTTCTTTCCAGCTAGCACAGTTTGGGAGGGTTAGGGGGAGTGACTCTACAGTGGAGAAGAATGATAAACACGACCTCAGCCAGGTGATCAAGGTCAGCATTGACAGTGATGGCATATGGCTAGCATGTGTCCCTTGAGATGATGTGATGAGAATGGTACTTTTGTGGTCTTCTCCTCAAATTCCATAACCTCTGATGTAATCATGAGAAGAATATCTGACAAAGCCAAACTGAGGCACTTTTGGGGCTGACAGTGTGGGAGGGTAATGCGGACTCCTAGCTGGAAGTCACTCAGGGTGGGAGGAGACAGAACTGGTAGTGAGGTCATTGAGAGGGAAAGACAGCCATGGATTGATGGACACGGGGAGCACTCCATACCTTGTCACCCTGAGGACAGACTTAAACCTGAATTAGATATCTGTGCATTTTATCATGGTTTATTGAACCTTATGCAAAACCCTCCTCCTCAACAACTCTTCCAATAGAGCTCAGTAATGTGAGGCCATGGCTCTGGTTCCAATCCTGACTCTGTCCATTATCGCTCTGACCAGGAGGGTTACTTAACCTCTGTAAGCTTCTATTTTCTCCCCTGTAAAGTGGGGACAATTTTAACACTTACCTCTTAGAGTTGTCAGGATTTAATGAGTTATTGCCTGAAATGGGCTCAGAACACCACCCAATCCATAAATTGCTAAATCATGCAATGAATGTCAGCTGTTTTTATTACTCACACTTTAAAGGACTTCAGCTGCTTGGATAGAAATTGCATGATCTCTGGAGACTGAGCTTTAGCTGCCAACAGTACCTGGAGGAGCAGGTTGAAGATCTATGAGGGACTTTCCCAACACAGGAGGCAGGTCAGGTGGTTTGGCTAAGTTGGAGGTATACTATGAAGATAACATCTCAGAGGGCAGTTGTGACACACCATAGTCTCCAGGGAGCACAACTGGACTCCAGTTCAGGCTGTAAGACTGGAGAAGGCTGAACTGAACATTCAGATCCCAAGAAGCAACCTGGAGACTTAGGAAGAGACTCAGGGAAAGAAACTGGACTTCCAGCTGAACTGTCAGGTGGAGGTCTAAGACTTGGCCTCTGAAGGGCACTCCTGAGGAAGCATTCCTGGGTGCAGGCTGCATTGACACACCTGTCTTCCCCCACATGCACCTGAGGGCAGTTAACCACCTTGTATGACTCTGTGCCCAGTGCCTGGCATCTAGGGAACACAGTATCTATAAGTTGAATAAATGAGTGCATGCATGCATAAATGAAGAAGTGCTATATATTTCTTAAAATCCTTTTACACCTGGTATCTCATTTAATGCTCATCATAGCCCTATGAAGTATGCAGGGCAAGAATCATTCCCCCCCAACTTTACAGATAAACTCACAGAGGACACATACCTGACAAGATTCCAGCTCTCATATCCCTTGTTGTTCCTTTTACCCTAGCACAGTGCTTCTACAGCGTCTTTCATTTGTTTGTTTTGCCAGAAGTTAAAGACAATATGGTTTTGTCACCATCCACCTAGACATTTTTGGAGTACATAAAGTCATTTGACCTCCTTGCCAAGCATCCTCTGGCTATGAAGGCAATTATCTCCTCCAGTGCCCTGGAACCTGGACTTTGTGCCCATCAGAGCAGACAGACTTCTCCCAGCCTGTAGGCAGCTTTAATGAACAGTGCTGGAAACCCACAGCTTTAGCACAGGTGGCTCTGCTGCCTGCAGGGGTGGTGTTGTGTCCCCTCATGCTGGCAATTCAGGGGGTTTCTCATTACTAAGCCCAGGGGTTATGGGTGCACCCACCAGGAGGGGGACATTCTAGTATCTTCTTCTAACATCCTCTCCAAGCTAAGAGTATGCAAATGAGTTAAAGGAAGCAATTTTACTACCAAGATTTGCCTTCCTGCTCCTGTACCTATGATCTGGTGCACAGCACTAGGTTTGTGGGAAAAATACATCTTTTCGGAAGCAGTAAATTTTCTCAGAAGTGAGATAAGCCAAGAGCAATTTTCTATGAAAACACATTTCTGCAGCTGAGGAAGAGGCTGGCAATCAGATGGATTAGATAAGAGCCAAGAAGATTAGAGATATCTTGGATCAAGGGGGGGTTTGTTGTTTTTTTTCCCACCCATAATGGTTCCTGTATGAGCCCCAGAGCTAGACGCAGGGTCTAGGAATGAGCAAGAACTCCCCTTTCTAGAGATCCCTTTCAACAGGAACTCAGAAACATCTGTTTAGAGTCAAGGGTTATCACAATAATCTTATTACCAATAATAGTGTAAGTTCTGAAATGTTCATGGGATGTACTTTTTATTTTCATTATAAAATTAGGGCAGGTTCTATTATCTTTTTTCTTTTTTTAAAAAAAATTTGTATTGTATTTTTTCCACTACCATTTAACTACTTTATACCTTTCCCCTCTACAATTACCACACTGTTGTCCATGTCCATGAGTCCTTTTTCCTTTTTGCTCAATCCCTCCACCCCCTAACCTCCCTCCCTCATATACTAGCTGTCATCCTGCTCTCTATCTATGAGTCTGTCTCTATTTTGCTTGTTAGTTCAGTTTGTTCATTAGATTCCACACATTCTATTCTCACTCAGTTGCATTCTGATATACTTTCTTGAGTGGGTAGGTAAAATGGTGGTGGGGGGTGAAGAACTTTATTATTATCCACTCTACAGATGAGAAAACTGAGGACCCTGAAAGGTCAAAGCAACTTGTTGAGAATTCACAGCTATCTGTATAGAGGCAAGATTCAAATGGTGGCAGTGCGGCTCCAAAGTCTATGCCCTTAACTGGTTGTCAGGTGGTATGACAAGGGTAAAGGGAACCAGAGACTGAAGTTTAGAGCTGGAGGAGCCTGGAGGTCATCAAGTCTAATTCTTTCATGTTTAAAGAAGGAAACAGGGGACTCCCAAAAAGTGTGGTTTATTCCAGGTCACAGGGTAAGTAAGGGGCTGAGCTGAGACTAGAACTAAGATTCTGGGTTTCCAACAGAGAAGACCTCAATAATTTCTTGACAGACCCAAAACCTTGAAATCCAAGGGACAAGGACTTCCTGACTTGGGAGGGAACCCAGATTTAGAATGGCCAGGGTATGAAAGGCCAGGTCTACACAGCAATCATCCAAACCTTTCCAAGAGCCAGATGTTCAGCACAGAATAGACTTGACTTTCAAATGGCTGGATAAATGTTTCACTTTCTTGCTGCTGGCTTTCAGATCTAACCAAACCAAACCTTGGCTTGGTTTCCTTTCCAAACCACAGTCTTCGCATACCCTCTGTCCTTCCCAGTTCCTCATTCTATCTGGGGAGTTTAGGCTCTTTACCCTAATCCATTTTATTTTTCAGGGTTTTTATTTGGTTCATTCTGGCTTAGATTGTACCCAAATTTTTTAAGACTGACTCAAAGTAAAGAGCATTTTGTTAAAATAGCTGCATTGCTTTTAAACAATTTGTCCTCCTACTCACTTTTTTCTTTTTGGGAGACAAACCAAATACAGATTTGTGGGAGAGAGATACAGAGGGAACCAGAGAAGGGGGATAGAGAGGTAGAAGGGAAGAGGAGAGAGAGGCTTGGAGAGAGGAGGAGGGCAGGAAGAACCGAGCTCCAGGGAGCTACCAGGAAATCAGCCAGGATGCCTCCCCACTGCTGATTGTGTACAAGCTATGACCCAAGACCAGGCCTTGCTTTCATCAAAAAGGAACTGGTGCTAGCTTCCTGTCCCCAAACTCACAGGTCCCTAAACACATAGTTTCATTTAACAAAGAGAACGAAGGCCCCTCTCTGGCCCCCTAAATGCATTCAGCTGGTGTCCTGAACCCAGGAGAATCAGGCACAGACTGCATTCAAGGTGGGGATTCCTGCTGACTCTGTTTACCCATTCATGACTCCCCACAAAGAACAGATGGGAGGACAGTCCATGCTTATTCAAATCCTTCCCTTCCAGTGCTAAACCTACTTAGCTGCCATCTTGCTCATCCTTCATGCCTTCTACCTCTGCACCTGTGTTATCCGCTCCACCCATGTCTAGGAATCTGTCTAGTCTGTTGCCCCCTGCCTCCATCCCCATGTCCTTTACTTCCACAATAATTGCCCCTCATTTACCTGAGTCTTTCTCTCCCCACTGGCTCATCTAAATCTCCAACCTGAATCCCTTCAAAAGAACATCCCTCTTAACCCTTCCCTCCAGCCCCATGCTACCTGTCTCTCCCCCTCCATTTACTCCAGGTAATAATAGCTAACACTTAGGTTGGCTTTGCTGGAGGCCTGTGTTTGGTGCATCTTACATACACCAATTCACTTAATCCTTATCACAACCATGTGAGGTTGGCACTATTATTGTCTCTCCTCTTTTGTTTAACAGACAAGGAAACTGAGGCACAGAGAGGTTAAGTAGGTTATCCTGGGTCACACATCCAGTAAATGGTGGAAACAGGCCTTGAACTCAGAAAAGGCTGACTCCCTATGCTGTGTTCTTAACCATTAAGCCAAATAATAACTCAGCCCTACACACCTGACATTTACCTACATAATTTTTTCTATGGGGGAGACTGAAATGGCCTTTCAGCCAAGTCCCCATTCTTATAAGGTCCTTTGTCTCTTCTCCTAAGTACAGTGTGCCATGGCTCTTGAGATTTGCCATCAGCCCATGTTGAGGGTACCATATTTTATGTGAAACATCATCCTTTTAGGAAGAGAGACATTCCTATCTGATCTTGGTACCAAGGACAGCAGTATATATCATAAATTCTAAAATTTGTTTATTTGAGCTATTTATTGAACACACTAAGTGGCTGATACTATGATAAACACTTTATATATATATATTATTTTATATAACCCCAAAACAACCCCATGGCTACAACTATTATCCCTATTACAGATAAAGAAAATGAAACTCGGAGAGATCGTCAGTTGTGCAGTGATAAGCCAGGGAACCTGTTGGTGAGCCAAGGTCAGCTGACTGCAGGTCTGCTCAGCCACAGGATTTCCCTGCATATAAGCATCAGTTGCACAATCAGCCAGGTTTCCCTAGTCAAAGGGCATCGAGGAAGCTTGGTTTATAGGCAGTCTTACGAACCCCCTTTAACACTCAGGTAGTTTATCATAAAATGCATGTTTAGACTCATTCTTGGCTCTATTCTGTCCCATCTTTTCTTTCTTAGTCCTATTAAAAATTAGACCTATTTTGTCTTATTTTGAGTACCTACAAACCACATTAAACCCTTTCTGGAACAAAGGTGGGTTGCATCAACATATTAAATATTAATTTTGAATTGCAGTAGGGCTTCTGACACACAAGTAGGTCTTCATTATATCCGTGATGACATTTGTTCTAACTTCACCCCTGACTTGCTATATTCTAAGCCTCTCCAATCCCCCAGGACTGGGCTTCCCACTGTTTTTAGCTATTGCCCTAAATCTTCCTCTGCTAACAAATAATGGCCAATGTTACTATTTCCTATGTTCTTGGTACTGTCCTAAGGCACTTTCAAGACTTAACTCAGCCCCACAGCAATCCCCTTAAATAGGATCCCCATTTTAAAGATGAGGGAACTGAGGCAGAGAGAAATCAAGGAACTTGAGTAAGGTCCTACAGTTACAGGTAGTAGAATTAGGACTGCAAACCCAGGTGGTCTGGCTCCACAGCCTAATACCTTCAGTACTATGCTATGAAGAGCAATGGGACAGACTTCGTGGACCAAGCTGACAGTGAGTTCTGCAGGTGGTAGAATGGAGACAAGGACCCAGACACAATGGGGATGTGGGTGGCCACACTGTGCTGATAGCTCAGGCTCATAGGCTCATCAAAACCCTCTGAAATGCAAGGCTCCCACTCTTGTCAAATTGAACCTACTTTGCAGATTTCAGTTTCGATCCTGCCAACTTGAAAGTTTTAGCATTTCAGCTGCTTCAGAATTATAAAAGCCTATAAATGCTAAGGTGCTTTTTTTAGAGTTAAAAAAAAAATGTCTTTCCCCCACCATTCCATAGCATTCTGAAGGGATTTTTTTTACAGATTGTTGCCAAATGTATATTTTTAAAGATTGCATTTGGCCAAAGACCAGAAATGGGAAATTGGAGAGGAACATGGAGGAAGTTCCAAGGCACATCCATAGAGGGGAGAGGGAAAGCTCTGTCATCTCTGCAGAGCCAAGGGTCTGCTGGGGAGCATGCTGTTTATTTCAGCTTTCTTTCTACCTTGAATGACAGGGTGTTTCCTTAGGACAGAGTGTTTCCTTAGGACAGAGTGTTTCCTTAGGACACTGGCACTTTAGCTGGATGGGTGGCCCAGAGGACATCTGGACTGAAGCCTGGCCAGGGAAGACCACCATCACTGCATGGAATGCTCCTGGCTCCACAACTGTCACCGGGAGCCAAATGGTCCCTCAGTGGACAAAGTTACTGCACCCACTAGATCAGGTGCCAGCTCAATTCTTACTAATTAAGTGTCTGTTATGTGTGTGTGTGTGTGTATGTGTCACAGGCGCTCCCCTAGTGTGAATCAGCTCAATCATCATTTTGCAGTATTTCAATTTCAGATTGCAAACATCTACCAACAAATAGGAGCCTTGCTTTCTAACGAGCTGGAGATGTGTGGAAAATAGAACCACTCACAGTAGTAGTGAGCCACAGATGTTCCATGGAGATGGCAGGCTGTGCCAAGTGCAAATGGTACATGTGGCCAAGAGAGAGGATATAGAATCTTGCCATAAAAGTGTCACCCACGGTCCAGAGGACAAAAGCATGAAGACAGGCAGATGGAATTGGGTTTCTTCTTCTAAAGGCCTGGCCTTCTGGACACAATTTGGGAGTGGTCCAAGAAGCTGAATATTTAAATTTGAACAACTGCTACTAAGGCCTTCACTCCCAAAGCAAGGGGGGAAAGATGCCTCTGAAGAATCAAAGATCTGGATTCAAATTCTGACCCTAAAACTTGCTAATCAAATGCCCTTGACAAGTCACTTAACTTTTGGGGATCTTGGTTTTCTCATCTGTACAAGGGGATAATAATAAGACTTACCTATTGTGTTGTTGTGAGAATTAAATGAGATAATGCAAACAGAACTCTTAGCATTGTGTTTACTCAATAAACAATAGCTATCATCCTCCTCCTCATCATCATTGTTGTCATCACCATCACCATCATTTCTAGCTCTAGCCAAGTGATCCTGACTTTGCTAAATTTCATTTTTCTTCTCTGTACAATGGGAATAATGATGCCTACTTCACAGAGTTCAGTTCATGTTTATTAATTTCTAGAATAGTGTCCAACACATGGGCCCTTAGCAAATGTGAATTCATTTTCTTTCTCCTTCAATTACCCCCTTAACTTACTGGAAAACATTATTGAATGTTGTTATTGAGAATCAACATTTTCCCATAGGACCTGCAAGCCAAGAGGCATGGGCACTGGCCTGTCCCCAAGGAGGTGACTCTCGCATAGGTAAGAGAAGACACTAAGCAGGATGGAGATGCTGCCTGGGAGACCAGAAGCTTAGAGAGTCTCAGGAAATTTGCTCAGGAATCAGAAAATGACTTCCAACCCAGTTCATTCTGACTCTAGAGTCTATACTTTTAACCATGACTGTCTGCTGCCCATCAAGAAAATGAGGAGAAGGCAAATCAAGGATTCAGCTTTCTCTTATTGGCTTCATTTCTATGTCTGAAGAAGGAAAGAGAAAGTGAGCAGTAGAGAATAGAGAGCCAAGAGTGAGAGCAAGAGAGAGAGAAAGGAGAAAGCTGCCTTCTGAGTTGTGCGGAAACACATCAACCTAGTGTCCTGGAGAGCCCACAAGGTTACTCAGTTCCCTCTGAATACATAGGGGTGGTTCTACCTAGAGGTCAGGTTCACCTCAAGCACCTTACAGAGGAGCATCCCCTCCTTCACTGCAAGAGGCAGGGTTTGAACCATTCAGGGTGAATATCAGAGTTCACGTCACCTTGGGGTTCTGATAGCATAGTCTCAACCATCTCATCCTTGGAATAAATCCCACACAGTAGTTAAGAGCACAGGTCTTGGAGCCAGGCAAAGCTGGAATCAAACCCCAGCAACACCACTGCCTACATATAGAATCTTGAGCAAGTGACTTAAACTTCCTAGGCCTCAGTTTCCATTTCTGGTAGTGAATAGTATCTATCTCTTACATGGCAGTCAGACTAAAAGGAAGACAGGTACTAGCTTATTACATGGGAAGTGCTCAATAAATGGCTTTTGTTTGTATTGTTTCAGAGCAGTGCCCTCTGGGGGCCAGCTTGGAGGTGGCAATAGAGGGTGCGACTAAAAGTTAGGGGTCATATTTGTGCTTACAACTCATTCTAGGAAGTGTCCTTTTATGGCAAAAGTCTTTGAATTTGTGTGTTTGTGGTGTGTGAGGACTTTTATTTTAATAATTAAGACATTTGCCAGATAACCATCTCCCCCCTTGCTATGAACTTTCAGGATAACACTCTGTCAACATCTATTGAGATAACCCCATAACCCTATTCATCCCACAGTCTCACTTTTGGTAATCTAGCCTGTAAGTGTAAAAGCACCAATACTTAGGGACACATATAGGAATGGTCAAAACCAAAACAAGACAGAACTAGAAACAGGAATGACACCCACTGATGGGGAAATGGTTGACTACACAGAAGTGATTCCATTCTGTGGAATATTATGTAGCTATTAAAATGATAGAGTCATATCTGTGTCTATCAGCTGGGAAAGACGTCTGTGATATTCAGGGAGGAAAGCCAGGCAGACTACTGTTGCCAGGGTGACTGAATTTTTAAAATTGAACACACCCCTGCCCAGTCCATGTGTATGTATGCATGTGTTCTGAGAGTGGAGAGGGCTGTGCAGGAAACACACCTAACTGTTAACACCAGTTACTTTTGTAAGATAGGGTAGGGTGGGGCAGGATAGGACTTGAGTAGGGTATATAATTACTTCTTTTTCTATTTTTGGATGATTTCACTGGTTATAGCAAACTCACATTACTCTTATAATTTTTGAAGAGAAAACTTAATCTTTATTTAAAAATGTTAGAAAAAATGATGGTGTGAGGTAACCCTATGATACAGGAGATCACATCACTAAGAAAGAATTTTCTTCCTACTTCAAGCCCCTGAGGGCAGGGCCACAGCTTTTACTGTTGTGTATCTAAGGCCAGCACAGGGTCTTCTGCACCAAGAGAAAGTACTGAGTGAGTGTGGAATAAATACATGAGTGAACAATGCTGACTCAGCCAGTATATGGGATCTGGCTTTCCAAGGAACTCATTGAACTTGAAGTGAGCGTACATTCAGATGAGTCTGCTGACAGTAATTGTGCTTAGCTAATTATTTACCACAGAGCTACATTCTTGGACTTTTCCTTTCCAGTGATTTTTATCAACAACTTGGTGAGGATTGAAGTGCCAAGCTAGTCAGTCACATTGATAGATGAAACTTAGCTGGGAGCCCTAGTGGCTGCTGGAAGGCAGTTGGGATCACCAAAAAGGACCTCTCCACATGAAAACATGCCAACCTGAACAAGAGGAAAGGTTAAATCTGGGTTAAAAAACCCCAGGAACAAAAACTTGTTGCTCAAAATGGCATTAGGTAAGCGGCTTTCAAACAGCTTTTCCCAGCTTCTTAAGAAATACATTAATCCAGGAAGCACAGAGAGTCCCAAACAAGATGGATGCAAAGAGGCCCACTCCAAGACACATAATGAAAATGTCAAAAGTTAAAGATAAATAGAGAATCTTAAAAGCAGCAAGAGAAAGCAGTTAGTTAACTACAGGGGCATCCCTATAAGACTTTTAGATGATTCTCAAAACAAACTTTGCAGGCCAGAAGGGATTGTCAAGAAATATTCAAAATCATGAAAAGCAGGGACTTACAGCCAGAATGCTCTACCCAGAAAAGATATCATTTAGAATCATGGGGCAGATAAAGAGCTTCCCAAACAAGAAAAAACTAAAGGAGTTCATCATCACCAAATCATTGGTATATGAAATATTAAAGGGACTTATTTAGAAAAAGAAGATCAAAATTGTGAACAATAAAATGGCAATAAGTATGTATTTATCAACAATTGAATCTAAAAAATAAACTAAGCAAACAAAAAAGAACAGATACAGTGATTTTGGAAGCATGGATATGGAGAGGGTTTTGATGGTTGCCAGATGGGAAGGGCATGTGGAGGAATGGGTGAAGAGGTGAGGGGATTAAGACATACAAATAGTTAGTTACAGAATAGCTATGGGGATGTAAAGTACAGCTTAGGAAATGGAGTTCATGACCCATGGACATGAACAATGGTAGGGGGATTGCCTGAGGGAGTGAGGGGTACTGGGTGGAGGGAGCAAAGAGGGAAAAATTGGAATGACTGTAATAGTATAATCAATAACATATAATTAGGAAAACAGAAACACATTAAAAACAGAAAGCTGAAAATGCCAAACTTAAAAACTGAAGACTGAAAGATAACTGAAGGGTATAATTTTCTTTTTTCTTTTTATTTATTTATTTATTTATTTATTTTTAATTTTTTTAATTTTAATCATTGTTCAAGCACAGTTTTCTCCCCCCTACTCCCATTCCAGCCCACCCACCCAACCCTCCCCTCTTCCCCCCATTACCCCCCACCCCTAGTTTTTGTCCATGTGTCCTCCAAATTTGTTCCTGTAATCCCTACCCATTCCCCCCTGAAATTCCCTCTTCTCTCCCCTCTGGACACTGTCAGACTATTCCCTATTTCAGTGTCTTTGGTTATATTTTGCTAGTTTTTTTTGTTTGTTTGTTTTGTTGTTTAGATTCCTGTTAAAGGTGATATCATGTGGTATTTGTCTTTCACTGCCTGGCTTGTTTCACTTAGCATAATGCTTTCCAGCTCCATCCATGCTGTTGCGAAAGGCAGGAGCTCCTTCTTTCTTTCTGCTGCATAGAATTCCATTGTGTAAATGTACCATAATTTTTGATCCATTCATTTACTGATGGGCATCTAGGTTGCTTCCAGCACCTAGCTATTCTAAATTGTGCTGCTATGAACATCGGGGTGCAAAGGTTCTTTTGTATTGGTGTTTTAGTGTTCTTAGGATAGAGTCCCAGCAATGGAATTGCTAGGTCAAAAGGCAGATCCATTTTTAGTTTTCTGAGGAAGTTCCAAACTGCTTTCCATAGTGATTGCACCAGTCTGCAGTCCCACCAACAGTGCACTAGGGACACCCTTTCTCCACATCCTCTCCAACACTTGTTGTTTGTTGCTTTGTTTATGATGGCCATTCTGACTGGTGTGAAGTGGTGTCTCATTGTGGTTTTAATCTGCATCTCTCTGATGGCTAGCGACATTGAATATCATTTCATGTGTCTTTGGATTTTCTGTATGTCCTCCTTGGAGAAGTGTCTGTTCAAGTCCTTTGCCCATTTTTAATTGGGTTACTTGTCTTCTTAGAGTGGAGTCGTGTAAGTTCTTTATATATTTTGGAGATTAAACCCTTGTCTGAGGTATCATTGGCAAATATGTTTTCCCATACAGTTGGTTCTCTTTATTTTGATACTGTTTTCCTTAGCTGTGCAAAAGCTTTTAATTTTGATGAGGTCCCATTTGTTTATTCTTCCTTTATGTCCCTTGCTCTAGGAGACAAGTCAGTAAAAAGTTTCTGCGTGAAATATATGAGATTTTCCTACTACGTTCTCTTCTAGGACTTTAATGGTGTCACGCTTATATTTAAGTCTTTTATCCACCTTGAATCTATTTTTGTATAAGGTGTAAGTTGGTGCTCGAGTTTCATTTTTTTGCACGTAGCTGTCCTGTTCTCCCAACACCATTTGTTGAAGAGGCTATTTTTATTCCATTTTATGTTGCTGCTTCCTTTGTGAAATATTAATTGACCGTAGAGGCTTGGGTTTATTTCTGGGCTCTCTGTTCTGTTCCATTGGTCTATGTGCCTGTTTTTATGCCAGTACCAGGCTGTTTTGATTACAGTGGCCTTGTAGTATAGTTTAGTGTCAGGTATTGTGATCCCTCCTACTTGACTCTTCTTTCTCAAAATTGCAGCAGCTGTTCGGGGTCGTTTATGGTTCCATATAAATTGTTGAAGTGTTTGTTCTATGTCTGTGAATATGCCATTGGTACTTTAATAGGAATTGCATTGAATGTGTAAATTGCTTTGGGTAGTATGGACATTTTAATGATATTAATTCTTCCAATCCATGAACACGGTATATGTTTTCATTTGTTTGTGTCTTCCTTGATTTCTTTCCTGAGTGTTATGTAATTTTCTGAATACAGGTCTTTTACCTCTTTAGGTTAGGTTTATTCCTAGATATTTTATTTTTCTTTTTGCTATTTCAAATGGGATTTTTCCCTTGATCTCTGCTTCTGCTGTTTCATTGTTGGTGTACAGAAATGCCTTTGATTTCTGGATATTGACTTTGTATCCCACTGTTTTACCAAATTCATTTATTAGGTCAAGCATTTTTTTGGTGGAGTCTATAGGATTTTCTATGTACACTATCATGTCATCTGCAAACAGTGACAGTTTTGTTTCCTCCTTTCCAATTTGGATTCCTTTTATTTCTTTTTCTTGTCTGATTGCTGTGGCTAGAACTTCCAGTACTATATTGAATAGAAGTGGTGAAAGTGGACATCCTTGCCTTGTTCCTGTTCTTAGTGGAAAAGATTTTAATTTTTGCCCATTGAGTATAATGTTGGCTGTAGGTCTCTCATATATGGCCTTTATTATGTTGAGGAATGCTCCCTCTATTCCCACTTTACTGAGTGTTTTTATCATAAATGGGTGCTGTACCTTATCAAATGCTTTTTCTGCATCTATTGATATGATCATGTGGTTTTTGTCTTTGCTTTTGTTTATGTGATGTATTACATTTACTGATTTGCGAATATTGTACCATCCTTGCATACCTGGAATGAATCCCACTTGGTCATGGTGTATGATCTTCTTAATGTACTGTTGGATGTGGTTTGCCAGTATCTTGTTAAGGATTTTAGCGTCAATGTTCATCAGGGATATTGGCCTGTAGTTTTCTTTCTTTGTTGTGTCTTTATCTGGTTTTGGAATTAAGGTGATGTTGGCCTAATAAAAAGAGTTTGGGAGTCTTCCATCTTTTTGGATTTTTTGAAATAGTCTGTGAAGGATAGGTGTTAGTTCTTCCTTAAATGCTTTGTAGAATTCTCCTGTGAAACCATCTGGTCCAGGGCTTTTGTGTGTTGGGAGTTTTTTGATTACTGCTTCAATTTCTTTCGCTGTTATTGGTTTGTTCAGGCTTTCTGCTTCCATTTTATTGAGTTTTGGAAGATTATATTTTTCTAGAAATTTGCCCATTTCATCTAGGTTTTCAAATTTCTTGGCATACAGCTCTTTGTAGTAATTTGTTACAATCCTTTGTATTTCTGTGGTATCTGTTGTAATCTCTCCTCTTTCATTTCTGATTGTGTTTATTTGGCTTTTCTCTCTTTTTTTCTTGATGAGTCTGCTTAAAGGCTTGTCGATTTTGTTTATCTTTTCAAAGAACCAACTCTTGGATTCATTGATCTTTAGAATTGTGCTTTTAGTCTCTATGTCATTTAATTCTGCTCTGATCTTGGTTATTTCCTTCCTTCTGCTTGCTCTGGGCTGTCTTTGTTGTTGTTCCTCGAGTTCTTGTAGACGTAGGGTTAGGTTGTTTGTTTGAAATGTTTCTAACTTTCTTAGGTGGGCCTGTATTGCTATGAACTTCCCTCTCAGGACTGCCTTGGCTGTGTCCCATAAGTTTTGGGTTGTTGTGAGTTCGTTTTCATTTGTTTCCAAAAACCGTTTGATTTCTTCCCTAATATCATTCTTGACCCATTCATTGTTTACTAGCATGCTGTTTAATCTCCATGAATTTGAGTGTTTTGGGTTTTTTTCCTTGGGGTTGGTTTCTAGTTTCAGTCCCTTGTGATCTGAGAAATTGCTTGGTATGATTTCAATTTTTTTGAACTTGTTGAGGCTTGTTTTGTGTCCTATCATGTGGTCAATCTTTGAAAATGTTCCATGTACATTTGAAAAAAATGTGTATTTAGCTTCTTTGGGATGGAGGGTTCTGTAAATATCAGTAAAGCCCAGTTCGTCTAGGGTATTGTTCAATGCCACAATATCTTTGTTGATATTTTGTTTGGAAGATCTGTTCATTTTTGATAGAGGGGTGTTAAAATCCCCCACCATAATTGTGTTGCTGTCCATATCTTTCTTGAAGTCCTCTAAGATTTTCTTTATGTATTTGGGTGCTCCTATGTTGGGTGCATATATATTTACAATATTTATGTCTTCTTGGTGAATTCTTCCCTTGAGTATTATGAAATGACCTTCTGGGTCTCTCTTTATGGACCTTCTTTGGAAGTCTATTTTGTCAGATATGAGTATTGCTACCCCGGCTTTTTTTTTCCTGTCCATTTGCTTGGAAAATTTGTTTCCAGCCCTTCACTTTCAACCTGTGCAGATCTTTTATCCTGAGGTGGGTCTCTTGTAGACAGCATATGTGTGGGTCATGTTTTCTTATCCAATCAGCTATTCTATGTCTTTTGATTGGAGCGTTTAATCCATTTACGTTTAAGGTTATTATTGATAGGTACTTATTCATTGCCTTTTATGTACGTGTGATCCTCTCTCACTCTCTCTTTTCCTTTCCTTAAAGCAGTCTGAAGGGCATAATTTCAAAGAAAAAAACAATAAATGCAGTTGGAGACAAATGAGAAAATAGAGAAAAAAAGATAGGCTAAAAAAAAACTATAAATAATCACAGTGTTTAACTCTGTCCTAAAACATTTATACATTTCTATGAAGTGATTGACTTACTAGGAAACAAAAATGACTCCAGAAAAAGGCCTAATGTAAACAAATATAACATGAGAGAAGTTGTCAAAGAACCATTTTCAGTAAGGTCCCAGGCCTACCGGGTTTTTTTGTGAAAGTGTCTGTGTTGTGTAATCTATTGCAGAGCATAGAAAACCATTTTATCAAGCTACCTCAACTCTGATATCAAAACTGGACAAAATAACATACAAAAGGCAAACTACAGACAACTGGCATTCAAAAACATAGAGAAAATCCTAAATTACATATAGCATTTCTCTTTCAGCATTCTATTACGAAAATAAATATGACCCCAAAAGGATTTATTATAAGGATGAATGATAGTTTGCTAATGTGAAAGGCATTAACATAACTTATCCTATTAAGAAACCAAAGGAGAAAAAGTTTGCAATCTCAATAGATATCCAAAATACTAAATTTCCATATTCAATCAAAATTGTTGGTTAACTAGACATTGATAGAAATCATAGTATAAAAATAAACCCCTTTTGAAACCCATAGTAAACACCATGCTTTTTGGTGAAACTCTGGAGCAGCAGTTCACTTTAGGGGAAGCAGAAGTCACCCCAGGACTTTTGCTAAAACACAGATGACTGGTTTTGCATAAATCCTGGGCTTTATTCCTGTATCTGTATCCATACTCTGAGAAAACATGGTCTGCCAGCATTACAATTGTGGTTAGGAGCAAGACAAGGTGGTCTTTAAACAAGTCCATCATTCAACACTATTCTCGAAGTTTCAAACAAAAGAGAGTAGAAAAAATGTAAGTGCTATCTATTATTTGCAGGTGACATGATTGTTTATCTATAAACCAAATAAAGTTAATTACAGTACAACTGGCAACAATAAGAAAGTTCGAGCAGGCTGCAGATATTTACAGCTTGAGAACTTTCTCACAATACAGTAATACTAACCACTTAGAAAATGTCCTGAAAAACTACCCGCTAATATTAGTGATTGAAAATATAAAAGTTATACACAGGCTTGAATGAAGAAAATGGTGCAACTTCTGTAAAAGTCACAGAAGAAAGTGTCAATAAATTAGAGATATATTATGTTTTAAATAAGGAGGATTCCATGTTCTAAAGATGTCAATTGTGCTCAAATAATGCTATTAAATTTTATTACTATTCTTGTTTTTCTGGCAACTTGACAGAATGGTCAGAAAATTCACTGGGAAAAATCAAAATGTAAAAACTAAGAAGATGTATTAAGAGTCTTACAAAACTGTCTTAATTCAAGCAGCATTATAAAAGAACCTCGGATGTAGAATTATAGATGAAAAGAATATGAAGTCCAGAAAACATATACAGATCTATTATATGCATACATCAATTTAATAAAAGATAAACAATGTAGATGAATAATTTCATAGTTCACAAATAGCTTACTTTGCACTGTAAACTTTTAACACAATGTAGTGTGCAAGTTCTTGGGATGTGTCCATCCACCCACAGCAAATACAGGAGGGAAATAGCATGGAGGCAACAGACAGGCAGAGCACTCAGGATTAGTCTTCTGTGAGTCCAGTATGAGTCTCCAGGCCTGTGTGACTTCCTTATCATTTAGTAGACTCTAAGCTACATCACAGAAAAGACAGGCATGGGATCCTAGTCTCCGTTCTACTCTTTACTTGATGTTTGACCAAGAATAAGTCACTCAATAGATCTGAACCTCAACTCCCTCAACAGATTATGGGGAAATTGCTCCCAGGCCCTGTCTCACTCATAAAGTTGTGAGGAAAAATGAAGTCACACATGAAAGCCCTCTATAATAATAAAGTGCTGAGTAACAGTAGATATCTGGTAACCATACCCCAATTTAGGGCTTAGAGCCCAGGCTGTGGCAAGAGACTATCTGAATTTGTACTGTGGCTCCATCATTTACCATCTGTGGGTCTTTGGAAAGGTTACTTTCTCTCTCTGTACCTTGGTTTTGTCATTTACCAATTGTAGGTCCTTGGGCAAGCTACTTAACCACACTTCATTCTGGTTTCCCTTACTATTAAAAGGGAGATGACGCCTCAAATGTTGTTGCAAGGAGCAAATGAAGAAAAACACACATGCCCTGGCTGTCATAGCTCAGTGAATTGAGCACGGGCTGGGAACCAAAGTGTCCTAGGTTCGATTCCCAGCCAGGGTACATTCCTGGGTTGCAGGCCATAACCCCCAGCAACCGCACATTGATGTTTCTCTCTCTCTCCCTCTCTCTCTCTCCCTCTCTCTCTCTCTCTCCTTCCCTCCCTAAAAATAAATAAATAAAATATTAAAAAAAAAAGAAAAACACACACATACTGCTTTGAATAGTGCCTGACATATAAATACAGTAGCTGGTAGGCAATGCTTGTTGTTTATCATCATAATTAACCCTGGGGATCTATGCCTCTCCCACTCTAAGATTGGAGCACAGAACTCAGGCCTAAATCAATCAGCCCTTTGGGGCCCCTAGTCTGTAGTGATGGGTTCAATAATGGACATGTGATCTATTCAGAGCCAATGAACTACAGTGAGACTTTGCTTGCTGGGAAAGAACCTCATAATCTTAGGCTGGATTCAAACAAAGAATATGTCCTGAGAACTGGTGTTACCATCTTGTATCCCTAGTTCTCTCATTGTTGAAGGAGCCCACTGAGGGTCAGCTGTCGGTCACATCTTCTCAATGATCTCCTCCAACAATGAGAGTCAGAGTTAACCCTTGAGGCGGACCTGGCAATTGGAGAGTCCTTACCCCCTCCCCCCGAATGTGTGTTCTGCCCATTGGTCCTACAGTAGGATCATTTTCAAGGACACAGCCTTGAGAGAGTAAGGCAATGTTGAGACCATCTGGACTGAATACTTTACTGAACTCAGTTAAGGCCTCTGTATAAACTTTTAAAGTTCTAGTAGGCAGGTAGAGAGATCTATTTGGCTTGCAACTAACCATGACAAGCCTTGTATATAAACTCCCTTGTTTAAAAAACCTGCCACCTACTAGTCTGGGATAGTCTGTCTCTTTCTTCAGTTTCTGTTTGTTCTCCATATATAGGGGCCAGTTTATAAGCCAACAATTAATGATTACTTTGATGTGGAGTCAAGAGAGAGGAAGCAGAGAAAAGAATGGTATAGGAAATAGTGTACTTGTGAATTTGATTCCTATATCAAGCCACATCTTTACTGCCCAGGTATGTGCCAATAGAGTTTCTCTCCGCTCACCCCTCTCTATTTCTCCCTTAAGTCAATTAAATTTGGATTATTTGTCACTTGCAACTGAATGAATTCTAGATGACACAACAATATTATTATATTATTATGACATCAGACAAAAGGCTCCTAAAGTCTGCACAACAGTTTGGGTCTTGCTATTAAAAGAAACTCTGCACTTAGTACATTTTTCATCCTCAGTGTGTAATTGCACAATTATAAATGGTGATCTTTCATCTGGATGATGGGCATTTTAAGGATGAAAACAACACTGCCCTTTCACAAATTCTGGTTGAGAGCACAGGGCTAAAAGGAAGTCAAGAGCTTCAAGCTCATGACCTTCAAGAAAGTCACAGCCCCAGGGCTGAAATGAAAATTAGTCAAAACCATCATTGCAAATTTCAAAAGGTCACCATTTATGAAAAAATTCTTTAATTTTCACCCCAAACCAGATAAGCCAGAAGTGAAAGAAAAAAAAATGGAAGAAGGGGCTGAAACAATGGTTATGAACAACTTGCTTTCTATGACCCAGTAAACTCTGTCTGTGCCAATTAGATTGGCCATGACCTTCTGATGTTGCATTGAGACTTTCCACATCAGTTAATCAGTCATATGGAACTTCAGCTAATGACCATCACTGGTTGTCTCTAATAGAATTAGCAGAGATAAGAATATACATGTTTGATTGTTTCCTGATCACAAAGTATAGATATGTATATGTGAATAATTAGCAAAACATCCCTTAGGAGTTCTGGATCAGTGTATCCAGTGGTCTTCTTAATGCCCCCATGGAAGCTGCAAGTTAACATGTACCCCTACTACAAACTTTCCATAAATAGAAAGCACCACTGTTCATCCCAAGGTTAAAGCCAGAAATTTGAGAGTCACCTGACCTCACCATTAACATACAATGAACAGAAAATTCTGTTGATTTGAACTTTTTTTTTCATCCTCACCCAAAGACATGCTTATTGACTTTAGAGAGAAGGAAGGGGAGGGACAAACATTGATATGAGAAACATTGATTGGCTGTCTCTCATATTCACTCCAACCAGGGACTGAACCCACAACCTAGGCATGTGCCCTTACCAGGTATTGAACCTGTGACCTTTCAGTTTACAGGATGATTCTCCAACCAACTGAGCCACACTGGCCAGAGCTTATTTTAACTTGTAAACATCTCCTAAAGTGGTGGCTAAGTTGACCATCACCACAGCCACCTCCTTAATGGGGAAATCTATCATTGCTCCTGCATTTTTTCATTGAGGCCTTTTAATTGGCATTCAAATAGAGTGCTCTTGCATCCCCCATTCCACCATCCACACTCCAGATAGAATGAACCTCAGAAATGAAAATCTTATCATTTCAGATTTTAAACTCACATTTTAAATTTTCAAAAGGATCCCTGTTGTTCCCAGCATTAAGTCTAACTTAACACTCTTTCTATGGGTCTGTATGACATGGCACCTGCCATTTTCTGCATTCACCCCACCTGCAGATTCACACATTTCCCAAGCTGTGATTGGATTTCCTATTATCATTTTGGTTTCTGTATTAAGTCATGCTCTCTATAGCTTCCAAACCTCTGTACATGCTATTCCCTCTTTATGGAACACCACTCATCCCTTCACCTCTCTAGCTTTCTTTCATCTTTCAGCTCTTTTAAAAGTAACTTTTTTGTGTGTAAGATTCTTCTCGGTCCAGAGAAGTAGCTTGGTGGTTAAGGGAAAAGGCCACGGAGTCATATCAATTGAATGAAAATTCTGTCTCAGGTAACAGCTAGGTGTGTGACCTTGAGCCAATGACTTAACCTCTCTGTTTTTTTATCTGTAGAAAAGAATGACAAGCAATGCTAAACAGGTCAAATGTGATCAGATAAATGACTTATTATCATAGCTGACACATCAGCTCTCAAACAATGTTAGATATTATTATCATTATTTAACTGGTTGTGCATGGATTCTCCTAAAGTCTATGTTCTTGGTTATATTCTCTTATTTTTAACAACCTATTGGAGGCTCTTATTCATACCCAAGGCTCTGCCTTTACCATCTGTGATCTCCAAATATATATTTCCAGATCAGACCTCACTCCGAATTCCTAGTCTCTTACTGGGGTTATTGTAATAGCCCCTTGGTTTACCTCCCTGATTCTTACATGTCTAAAATCTGTTTTCACCTGGCACCTAACTAGGTTTTTTAAAAATATCAACTCATTTGGGGAGGGAGGACATTTGTCCCACTTTCCTGCAAACGTGACTGGTGCCTCCCTTTCATGGGAGGTTTGCTAGCCCCATTCTACAGGCTCCTGCCAACCCCACATTCCTAATTCTTAGTGGCTCCACCCTGCCATGGTCTGGGCAAAATCTATGACAGACTGAGTTGTGTGTCTCTGGGATGGGGCCACTCCCTCCACCTTCCCCCATGCCTGACCAGTACCTCCCCTTCACAGGAGATCTACTAGCCCCCTCCTCCTGAATCCCGGTGGCCCTACTCTGCTGAGATCAGGCTCTGGACAAAATCTGGGACAGACTGAATAGTATAGCTCTAGGAGAGGGGCAATTTTCCCATTGTATACCCAACTGGTGCAGAGCCCTCCCTTCATATGGCCAAATCTTTGTATTTGGGCCTGATGAACTCTGTTGGCCTCACCCTGACAACTCCCTGAGGCCCTGTCCCACCACAAAGGTGTGCAAGTACCCATTGTATGTGGGTACTTGCTAGATGTGGTATACCCTGGGACATTTGCTGAGTGGCCTCAAACTGAGCACTGAGTTTGAACTTATGTCAACCTGGTGAATACCACTTTCCCTTATCTGGTGACTCACTGAGAACCTACCTCATGTGACTTGAGGCTCTTTCAGTGACTGAGCCAAACAGGCAGCTGGCAGGTGGAGGCAGGCAGAGACCAATTTGGGGGTGACCTTGGACTTTTGCTGACCTGCCCCCAGGCCCAGCATTGGTAAAAAGCAAGCCTTATTATGTGGCTTGGTCCTTCCTGCACACACCTAAGCCCAACAAAGGCAGCCACAAACTGTGAATCATTTTGTAGCTCCAAACAGGTTACCCATGGCCAGTCACAGGCAGCATCTGACATTGGTCTGCATCAGAGTCTCTCCTAAGAAGCCCAGAATAAACACACCCAGTGGCCAGCTTCAGACATCAGAATAGAATTTAATTAGCATTACAAGTGGTATATCCAAAGGGAGATCTTGGCAGGCCCCAGACCCTGCTAAAGCAAATTCAGCTTCATGTGGTCAGCATCTGCACAAGAGCTCATACATTGTGACCAAGGTTGATCCTCACAGCCAACAAGCCTGAGTGTCACTCCTATGCACAAACGGGCCAATAACATGCAAGGCTCAAAAATAACAAGAGAGCCAACATAATACGCAAGGAATATTCTTGGAGCACCCAGCTCAGGTGATCAAGGAGACTGCATCACTGGGTTCCACAGGACACGTACTACATAAGACCACCCTACCAAGACTGGGAGTCATAGCAGGTCTACCTAATACACAGAAACAGACACAAAGAGGTAACCAAAATGGGTGACAAAGAAACATGCCTCAAATGAAAGAACAGAAGAAATCTCCAGAAAAAGAACTAAATGAAATGGAGGCAAGCAATTTATCAGACATATAGTTAAAAAAAAATGGTTATAAAGATGTTTAAGTAACTTAGTGAGAACTACAAAAGCATGAAAAAGGACAGAAACCATAAAAAAGAACCAGTCACAAATGAAAAATACACTAGAAGAAATAAACAGTAGGTTGAATAAGCAGAGGGTCAAATAAGCAATTCAGAAGACAAGGTAGCAGAAAACACCCAATTAAGCAGCACAAAGAAAAAAAACTTAAATGAGGATAGTTTAAGGGACATTTGGGACAACATGAAGTGAAACAACATCCACATGATAAGAGTACCAGAAAGAAAAAAGAGAGAGCAAGGGATTGAGAACATATTTCAAGAACTAATGACTGAAAACTTCCTTAACCTGGTAGAACAAAAAGACACACATGTCCAGGAAGCACAGTCCCAAATAAGATGAACCCAAAGAGGCCCACACCAAGACACATAATTAAAATAGTTTAAAGATAAAGAGAGAATCTTAAGAGCATCAAGAGAAAGACACTTAATTAACTACAAGGAAGCTCTCCAAAGACTGGCAGCTGATTTCTTAACAGAACCATTTCAGGCCAGAAAGCATTGAAATGAAATACTAAAAGGCTAGTATTTAAAACAGAAGGAGAAATAAAGAGCTTCCCAGATAAGAAAATGCTAAAGGAGTTTGTTAACAACAAACCAGTATTACAGGCAATGTTAAAGACCCTTCTTTAAGAAGAAAAAAAAAAAACAGAAAAACATAGTCAAAAGGATAAAATGGCAATAAATACACACCTATAAATAACCATTTTAAATATAAATGGCTTAAATGCTCCAATCAAAACAGAGGGTAACTGAATGAATAAGAAGACCAATATATAAGTGGTCTTCAAGAGACCCACCTGAGTATAAAAGATACACACAGACTAAAAGTAAAGGGATGAAAAAATATATTTCATGCAAATGGAAAAAAAAAACTTCAATAGCAATATTCACATCTCACAATATAGACTTTAAAACCAAGGCTATAGAAAGAGACAAAGAAGGACACTACATAATGATAAAGGGAACAACCCAACAAGAGGATGTAACCCTTGTAAACATTTATGCACCTAACACAGGACCACCTAAATATGTAAAGCAAATCTTGATGTCCATTAAGGGAGAGGTTGACATTAATACAGTCATTGTAGGGGATTTTAACACTCCATTGAAATAAATGGATAGATCTTCTAGACAAAAAATTAACAAGGAAATAGCAGCCTTAAATGACACACTAGATCAAATGGATTTAATCAATATCTGCAGAGCATTTCACCCCAAAGAAGTAGTATATACATTCTTTTCAAGTGCACTTGGAATATTTCTAGGACAGATTACATGTTAGGACATAAAACAAGTCTCAATAAATTTAAGAAGATTGAAATCATATCAAGCATCTTTTCTGACCATAATAGTATAAACTAGAAATCAATCACAAGAAGAAAAGTGAAAACACATAAACACATGGAGGCTAAATAACATTGTTAAACAATAAGTGGGTTAATAATGAGATCAAGGAAGAAATCAAAATGTACCTTAACACCAATGAAAAAGAACAAAACAACCCAAATCTATGGGACATAGGAAAAATGATCCTAGAAAGGAAATTCATAGCATTACAGGCCTACCCCAGGAAACAAGAAAAACTCAAATAAACAATCTAACTTTACACTTAAAGGAACTTGAATTAAAAAAAAAAAGCAACAATGAACAAAGCCCAAAGTAAGTAGAAAAAAGGCTATAATAAACATCAGAGCAGAAATAAATGAAATAGTCTTAAAAATACAAAAGATCGATGAAACCAAGAGCTCATTCTTTGAAAAGATAAAAACAATTGACAAATCTTTATTATTATTATTTTAATATATTTTATTGATTATGCTATTACAGTTGTCCCATTTTCCCCCTTCACTCCCTTCCACCCTGTACACCCTCTCCCCACCCATATCCCCCTCTTTAGTTCATGTCCATGTGTCATAAGTTCTTTAGCCTCTATATTTCCCATACTATTCTTACCCTCCCCCTATCTATTTTCAACCTACAATCTATGCTACTTATTTTCTGTACCTTTTCCCCGTCTCTCCTCCTCCCACCCCCCTGTTGCTAACCCTCCATGGGATCTCCATTTCTGTGGTTCTGTTCCTGTTCTAGTTGTTTGCTTAGTTTCTTTTGGTTTTGCTTTAGGTGTGATCATTAATAATTATGAGTTTGCTGTCCTTTTACTATACATGTTTTTTCTTTATCTTCTTTTCTTAGATAAGTCCCTTTAACATGTCATAAAGTAAGGGCTTGGTGATGATGAACTCCTTTAACATGACCTTATCTGAGAAGCACTTTATCTGCCCTTCCATTCTAAATAAAAGCTTTGCTGGATAGAGTAATCTGGGATATGAGTCCTTGTCTTTCATGACTTGGAATACTTCTTTCCAGCCCCTTCTTGCCTGCAAGGTCTCTTTTGAGAAATCAGCTGATAGTCTGATGGGAACTCCTTGTAGGTTACTATCCCCTTATCTCTTGCTGCTTCTAGGATTCTCTCCTTCATTTTTACCTTGGCTAATGTAATCATGATATGCCTTGGTGTGTTTCTTCTTGGGTCCAACTTCTTTGGGGCTCTCTGAGCTTCCTGGATTTCCTGGAAGTCTATTTCCTTTGCCAGGATGGGGAAGCTCTCCTTTATTATCTGTCCAAATACATGCTCAATCTGTTGCTCTACCTCTTCCCTTCTGGTACCCTTATAATTCAGATGTTGGAACATTTAAAGATGTCCTGGAGGTTCCTAAGCTTCTCCTCGTTTTTTTGAATTCTTATTTCTTCATTATTTCCTGTTTGGTTTTATTTTCTTCCTTCTGGTCCACTGTATTGTTTTGAGTCCCAGTTTCCTTCCCATCACTGTTGGTTCTCCGTGCATCTTCCTTCATGTCTTTTATGGTAACCTGCATCTTTTCATGTAATTTGCACCCAAAATCAACCAATTCTGTGAGCTTCCGAATCACCAGTGTTTTGAACTGTGCATCTGATAGGTTAGCTATTTCTTCGTCACTCAAAAGGATGAGATCTGGGGCACTGATTTGTTCTTCTATTTGAGCCATCACTCTCTTTTTTTTTTTTTTTGGTCTGGTCACTCTTGTTACAGTGAGGGGCATAGCCTTAGGTGTTCACCAGGGCTGGGCACCCCAGCCACTAGATTGTGACGTTGTATATGGGGGCAGGGGCAGGAGGGAAGAATGGTGGCAGCCCCACTCTCCTGGGATCTCAGTCTCTTCCCTGGGATCCTGGGCTGCACACTCCACCCTGGTCCACAATGCAGCCTCACTGGATCTGCCAGTTACTGCTTGCGTACTCAGGGTCCACCCGCTGTGCACCCCGGATGGCTTATACACTCCCAGTTGCCTTAGGCACCCAGCTCTCCCTGCACTCCGCGCGATGAGACCAGCACTTGTTTCCGCCCCTCCTACTGGTCTGGATGAATGGGTCTACTTCAACTTCTTGGCTGTCCGACTTCCATTCAGATAAATTCTCTGTCAGTTCTGGGTGTTATTCTGCCTCTAAATTGTTGTTGTTGTTCTAATCTTGGTTGTGCGTGGAGGTACGGTGTATCCACCTATGCCTCCATCTTGCTGGAAGTCCCCACAATTGACAAATCTTTAATCAGACCCATCAAGAAAAAAAAAAGGAGATAGGATCCAAATAAATAAAACCAGAACTAAAAGAGAAGTAACAGGAGGATCCAAGATGGTGGAGGAGTAAGTGGAAGCTCCACTAATGTCCTCCCTGAACCAATCTGGAATTACAACTGAAGTGTAGAGAGATCATCCAGAATAACTACCTGAACACTAATTGGAGAGAAACCTTATAACCACAGGCAGATGGAAGAAAACACTTCACCACAATGTGACTGGTAGGGAGTGCAGAGGAAATGCGAGAGGGCTGGTTGGGTTCCCATGAGCAGCAGCTGAAGTGATGGAGGGATATTTCAGTAGCCAGGGGTTCCCCCTGAGATGTGTGGTGTCTAAACCCCAAGCTGGGATCCCTAGCATCAGAGCTGAAAAAGGAACTCAGGTAATATCTAGCTGTGAAAAGCAACAAGGTTTCTACCAGGGAGAGATGGCTGGAGATGCAGAGCCTCTTAAAGGGCCAATGCACAAAATTTCATTTGCAATCACTTACCCTGGGCCCCAGCCAAGGGAGGGCAGAGTGGGCTACAGACACTTGAAGAGAGCCTGGGGTTGATGGCTCTGGGGAGAGAACTGAAGGAACAGTCACCAGGATCTCTGTGATGAGTCATTCCCCATATGATAGGAGTCATCTCTCTCAAGAACAGCACTACTCTCTGAATGGCATCAGCCTAAGGGGAAGCTATACCCCCACCCACAGGAATTACTCTGCCCCACCCTGTGGTGCTTAAACCTGGTTGCTGATTACAGCTTGGTCAGATTAACAGCCAATCAGTTTGATGACTGATTAGTTTAAAAGCTAACACAGAAAACCCAAAGAAGCAGCCAAAATTAGAAGACAAAAAAAAAAAAAACCAGACCCCAAATGAAAGAACAAGTGAATTCTCCAGAAGATCTAGAAGAAATGCAGACAAGCAATTTATCAGATAGAAGGTTTAGAGTAATGATTATAAGGATACTCAACAGCATAAAAAACAACATAGAAACCATAAGAAAGGACCAGCCAGAAATACAGAATGCAATATCTGAAATAAATAACACATTGGAGGTAATAAACAGTAGGTTAGATTAAGCGGAAGATAGAATCAGTGTTTTGGAAGACAAGGTAGAAAAAAACACCCAAGTAGAACAGCAAAAGGAAAAACAAATTTTAAAAAATGAGGAGAGCTTAAGAAACATTTTGGACAACATGAAACTAACCCATATCTGCATCATGGAAATACCAGAAAAAGAAGAGAGCAAGCAAGGAATCAAGAATCTATTTGAAGGAATAACGACTGAAAACTTCCCTAATCTGGTGAATGAAAAAGTGACACAAGTCCAGGCAGCTCAGAGAGTCCTAAACAAGTTGGACTCAAAGAGGCTAACACTGAGACACATCATAATTAAAATGACAAGTCTTAAAGACAAGGAGAGAATCCTAAAAGCTGCAAGAGCAAAGCAGGTAGTTACCTACAAGGGAGCACCAATGAGACTGGCATCAGATTACTCAACAGAAATATTTCAGGCCAAAAGGCAGTAGAGCAAAGTATTCAAGGTGATGAAAAACAAGGACCTATCACTTAGGCTACTTTACGCAGCAAGGCTATCACTTAAAATTGAAGGAGAAATAAGGAGCTCCCCAGACAAGAAAAAGCTAAAGAAGTCTGTTTACATGAAACCAGTACTGCAACAAAGGATAAAGGGCTTGCCTGAAGAAGGAAGAGGAGGAGGAGAAGAAAAAGGGAAAGAAAAAAAAACAGAGGAAATCAGTCTAATAATAAAATGGCACTACAAACATATTTATCAATAATCACCTTAAATGTAAATGGCTTCAATGCTCCAATCAAAGACAGAGGGTAGCTGAGTGGATAAGAAAACAAAACCCATATATATGCTGCCTCCAGGAGACCCATCTCAAGTCAAAAGATACACACAAAGTAAAAGTAAAGGGTTGGAAAAAGATATTTCATGCAAATGGAAAAGAAAAGGTGGGGTAGCAGTACTTATATCAAACAAAATAGATTTTAAAACTAAAGCTATAGTAGGAGACAAAGAAGGACACTAAATAATGATAAAGGCAACAATCTAACAACAGGATATAACCCCAGTAAATATTTACTCAACCAACATAGAACCACCTAAATATGTAAAGGAAATCATGATGGACATAAAGGGAGAGATCAACAGAAATACAGTCGTAGTTGGGGATTTTAACACCCCACTGACTTCAATGGATAGATCTACCAGGCAGAAAATCAACACAGAGATAGGAGCCTCAAACAACACACTAGATCAAATGGATTTAATTGATATCTTTAGAGAATTTCACTCCAAGGCAACAGAATATATATACTTTTCAAGTGCACATGAAATATTTTTTAGGATAGACCACATGTTAGGACATAAAACAATTCTCAATAAATTTAAGAAGATTGAAATTATATTAAGCATCTTCTCTGACAACAATACTATGAAACTATAAAGGAATCACAAAAACACTGAAAAACACACAAAGACATGGAAGCTAAGTAACATATTATTAAACAACAAATGAGTCAACCAAGAGATCAAGGAAGAAATCAAAAGATACCTTGAAACAAATGAAAATGAGGACACAGCAATCTAAAATCTGTTGGACCCTGGGAAAGCAGTCCTAAGAGGGAAATCCATAACAATAAGGCCTGTCTCAAAAAAAGAAACAAACAAACAAACAAACAAAAAAAAAACCGAGGGAAAGTTCAAATAAGCTATCTAACTTCACACTTAAAGGAATTTGAAAAAGAACAACAAACAAAGTCCAAAGTGAGTAGAAGAAAGGAAATAACTAAGATTAGAGCAAAAATAAATGAAATAGAGTCTTAAAAATGATACAAAAAACCCTGGCTGGCGTAGCTCAGTGGATTGAGCATGGGCTGTGAACCAAAGTGTCACAGGTTCGATTCCCAGTCAGGGCACATGCCTGGGTTGTAGGCCATGACCCCCAGCAACCACACATTGATGTTTCTCTCTCTCTCCCCCTCCCTTCCCTTTCAAAAAAAATAAAAATAAAATCTTAAAAAAAAGATACAAAAGATCAATGAATCCACAAGCTATTTCTTTGAAAAGATAAACAAGGTTGACAAAACTTTAATGAGATTCACCAAGAAAAAAAGAGAAATGACCCAAATTAATAAAATCATAAATGAAAGAGGAGAAAGAACTTACACCAAAGAACTAAAAAAGGATTTGTAAGAAAATATTATGAACAGTTACATGCCAACAAACAGGACAACCTGGGTGAAATGGATAAATTCTAAGAAAAATACAGCCTTCAAAAAATAAATCAGGATGAATCAGAGAATCTGAATAGATAGATTATAACTAATGAAATTGAAGCAGTTATCAAAAAACTCCCAACAAACAAACCCCCTGGACCAGATGGCTTCACAGGTGAATTTTACCAAACATTCAGAGAAGACTTAACAACTCTCTTTCTCAACCTATTTTATAAAATTCAAAGGGAAATAAGGCCCCCAAACTCATTCTGTGAGACCAGCATTATCTTAATTCCAAAACCAGATAAAGACATTACAAAGAAAGAAAATTATAGCCCAATATCCTTAATGAACATATATGCTAAAATCCTCAATGAAATATTGGCAAACCAAATACAGCAATGCAAATCAAAAAGATCATACACCACAATCAAGTGGGATTTATTCCAGAAGTACAAGATTGGTACAATATTCACAAATCAGTAAATGTAATAGATCACATAATCAAAATAAAGGAACAAAACCACATGATCATATCAATTGATGCAGGGAAAGCTTTTGTTATAACCTAGCACCTTTTTATAATCAAAACTCTCAGCAAATTGGGAATAGAAGAAACACATCTAAATATAATAAAAGCCATATATGACAGACCCACTGCCAGCATCATACTCAATGTGCAAGAACTATAAAGCCTTCCCCTTAAGATCAGGAACAAAGACGGGATGTCCATTTTCACCTCTCTTATTCAACATAGTACTAGAAGTTGAGGCAACAGCAATCAGACAAGAAGAAAGACATTAAAGGCATCCAAATTGGAAAGGAAGAAGTAAAACTGTCTTTATTTTCAGATGGCATGATACTGTACATAAAGAACCAGAAAGATTCCACCAAGAAATTCATTTACCAAGAAACTGATAAATGAATTCACCAAAGTAGCAGGATACAAAATTAATATCTAGAAATCAGTTGAATTTTATATGCCAATGATGAACTAACAGAAAGGGAAATTAAACAAAAATCCCATTCACAATTGCTTCAAAAAGAATAAATATCTAGGAATAAACCTAATCAAGGATGCAAGGACCTGTACTTGGAAAAATTATAAGACACTGAAAAGAAATAGAAGGTACAAATAAGTGGAAACACATACTGTGTTTATGAATAGGAAGAATTAACATCATTAAAATGTCCATACCATCCAAAGCGATCTATAGATTCAATGCAATTCCTATCAATATTCCAATGACATATTTCCCAGAACTAGAACAAATATTTCAAAATTGTATATGGAACCACAAAAGGCCCCACATAGCAACAACAATCCTGAGAAACAAGAGCGAAGTTGGAGGAATCATGCTACCTAATATCAAACTATAGTACAAGGGCATAGTACTCAAAACAGCATTGTACTAGCATAAAAAGATACACATAGATTAATGGACAGAAATAGAGCCCAGAAATAAACCCACTTTTATAGTCAATTAATATTTGACAGAAGAAGCAAGCACATAAATGGGCTAAGGATAGTTTATTCAATAAATGGTGTTGGGAAAATTGGACAGATCCATGCAGAAAAATGGAACTAGACCACCTTCTTACACCATACACAACAAATAAGTTCAAAATGGATCAAAGAATTAAATGTTAGACCCCATACCATAAAAATCCTAAAAGAAGACACAGGCAGCAAAATATCAGACAGTGCCTGTAGAATTTTTATCAGTTATATCTCCCCAGGCAAGGGAAACAAAAGAAAAAATAAATAAATGAGACTATATCAAACTAAAAAGTTTTTGCACAACAAAGGGAATCATCAACAAAATAAAAAGACAACTCACAGAATTAGAGAACATATTTGCCAATACATCTGATAAAGGGTTAATATCTAAAATTTATAAACAACTTAACAAAACTCAACACCAAAAAAACAAACAACCCAATTAATAAATGGGCAAAGGACCTCAATAGACACTTTTCCAAAAAGGGCATACAAATGACCAATAGACATATAAAAAGATGCTCAACATCACTAATCATCACAGAAATGCAAATTAAAACCGCAATGTGATACTATCTCACACCTATCAGAATGGCTATCATCAATACATCAACAAACAACAAATGCTGGAGAGGATGTGGAGAAAGTGGAACCTTTTTGCACTGTTGGGGGGAATGCAGACTGGGGTAGCCACTGTGAAAGCAGTGTGGTCAGGGGAGGTGGGAGGGGATAGTGGGGGGAAAAGGGAGAAGGGATTTCAGGAACATCTACAAGGAACACATGGACAAAACCAAGGATGGGTGGGGTCAAGGGTGGGAGGTGGGGATCACTGGGGTGGAGGGAGTGGTGGGGGGAAATGAAGACAACTGTACTTGAACAACAACAAAAAATAAAAATAAATAAGGCATCTATATGAATAAAAATACAATAAATAAATAAATAAAAATAGATCTGCTTTTTGAACCAGTGATCCCACTTCTAGGAATACATCTGAAGGAATCCAAAACACTAATTCAAAAGAACATAAGCACCCTGTGTTCATTGCAGCATTACTTACAATTGCCAAGATATGGAAGCAACTCGTGTGTCCATCAATAGATGAATGGATAAAACAACTATCGCACATTTATGTGGAACCACAAAAAACACCGAATAGCCACAACAATCTTGAAAAAGAAGAACAAAGTTGGAGTAATTGTGCTACCTGATATCAAACTATACTGCACCATAGTAATCATAATAGAATGGCACTGGCATAAAAACAGACATATAGATCTATGGAACAGAATAGAGAGCCCAGAATAAGCATATTCAAATATGGCCAATTAATATTTAACAAAGGTGGCAAGAACATACAATGGGGTAAAGATAGTCTATTCAATAAATGGCATTTAGACAATGGACAGTTATATGCAAAAAAGTAAAACTAGACCACCTTCTTACATTGTACATATACAAAAAATAAACTCGAAATATATTAAAGACTTAAATGTTAGTCTTGAAATCATAAATCTCCTAGAAGAAAACATAGGCAGTAAAACCTTGGACATTTTTTGTAGCAATATTTTTCAGAAATATTTTATCTCTTTGGGCCAAGGCAACAAAAGAAAAAATAAACAAATGGGGCTATATCAAATGAAAAGGTTTTGCACAGCAAGGAAACCATCAACAAAGTGAAAAGACAACCCACTAAATGGGAGAACGTATTTGCCATCTGATAAGGGGTTAATATCCAAAGTTTACTGAAAACTTACACAACTCAACACACAAAGAAACAGAGTTCAGTTTATTTAAAAAATGAGCAAAGGCCCTTGTCTAGTGGCTCACTTGGTTGGAGCATCATCTTATACACCAAAACATTGTAGATGGGTTCAATCGCTGATCAGGCACACACCTAGGTTGTGGGTCCAGTCCCTAGTCAGGACACATATGGGAGGCAACCAGTCTATATTTCTCTCTCTCTCTCTCTCTCTCTCTCTCTCTCTCTCTCCTCTCTCTCTCTCCTCTCTCTCTCTCTCTCTCCATCTCCATCTCCATCTCTATCTCTATCTCCGTCATCTCTCTCCCCTCCATCCTTCCCTCTCTGCCTCTCTCTAATATCAATAAACATATCCTTGGGTGAGGTTTTTTTAAAAATGGGCAAAGGACCTGAATGGACGCTTCTCCAAACAGGACATGCAGATGGCCAATAGACATATGAAAAGATACTTGATGTCACTAATTATCAGAGAAATGCAAATTAAAACCCCAATGAAGGATCACCTCACACCTGGCAGAATGGCTATCATCAACAAACAAGTACTGATGAGGATGTGGAGTAAAAAGAACATTTTTATACTGTTGGTATACAGATTGATGCAGCTACAATGGAAAACAGTATGGAGAGTCCTCAAAAAAATAAAAATTGAACTGCATTATGACCCAGTGATTCTGAAGAAACCAGAAACACTAATTCAAAAGAGCATATTAGGGAAGACCCACCAAAACTCAGGAATTTAATTATAAAAATTGTGAATTTATTCTTACATGTTTAAAATTCAGTCACCTTCAAAGTGCTCTCCATTTGATGCAATGCACCTATCGAGACTTTTTTCCACTGCTCAAAACAGTTTTTGAACTTGTCAATTTTGATGCTGTTTAGTGCTTCTATCATTTTTTGTTTCACCTCTTGCACATCAGCAAAATGTTTCCCTTTGAGGACTTTTTTCATCTGGATTAATAGGAATAGTGGGACATAGGGATCATGTTGTTTTTGATCAAAAACTGCTGAACACTTAGTGCAGTGTGAGCAGGTACACTCATAAATCACCCATTGTGAAATGGGCAAACGCACCGAGTCTTCAAAAAAAATTCACTGAAGTTGGATGCAGCCTCTCACAACAATGCCAGGCGGTACACTGACAGAGATGGGTTCCTAGAACACTTACTTAGCAGGGGAAGCCTATACTACAAGGGGCCCACCATCCAGAACCTAATTTCGGCTTTTTTTGGGGTCCTGTGTCACATGCACTCCTTTGTTCATTGCAGCATTATTTACATAGCCAAGATTGGGAAGCAGCCTTAGTACCCATCAGTAGATGAGTGAATAAAAAAGCTTTGGTACATTTATACAGTGGAATACTACTACACAGTAGGAAAAAAGAAGAAATTAATAATATTTGCCAAAGCATGGATGAATCTGGAGAGTATCATGCTAAGTGAAGTAAGCCAGTCAGAGAAAGAAAAGTGCCATATGATTTCACTTATAGGTGGAATCTAATGAACAAAATAAACTAACAAACAAAGTAGAAACAGACTCATAGAGACAGAATACAGACTGGCAGCTGCCAGAGGTGGGAGTTTGGGGGGCTGGGTGAAAAAGGTGAAGGGATTAAGCAAAAAAAAAAAAGTCATAAACACAGGCAACAGTGTGGTGATTACCAGAAGGAAAGGAGGGCATGGCGGGAGGTAGCAGAGGGTAAAGGGGGATAAATGGTGATGGAAGGAGACTTGACTTGAGGTGGTAAACACAATTCAATATATAGATGATATATTCTAGAGCTGTACACCTGAAGCCTATATAATTTTATAAATCAATGTCACCCCAATAAATTCAATAAAAATAATAAAAAATAAAATGTCAGTTCAGATCACATCACTCCTCTGTTTTAAACCTTTGGTGGTTTCCCATTATCTTTTGATCAGGGCTCTCAATTCTGGCCCTATTGACATTTGGGGCTGGATAAATCTTTGTCCTAGGACTTATTCTGTGCATGGCAGAATGTTTAATGACCTCCCTAGTCTCACCTACTAGATATCAGTACACTCCCCCATACCCTGACCCAAATCATGACAACCAAAAATGTCACCAAACATTGCCTAATGTACCCTGGCGGGGCGGGGTGGGGGTGTGTGCAAAAACATCCACCTTAGTGTGGAACTTTGGTGAGTTACAGTAATCTTCAAGATCATTCCTGGGTCACATGCTCATCCAGAGAGCCAGGCTGGAGTGAGTTCCACCTAGAATGGAGCAAGATTCTTGAGATCTCATTTCATCACTCTACTCAGAAAGGCACACTTGAAAACATAAGAATTGTTTATTTCTGGAATATTTCATTTAATATTTTCAATCTGTGGTTGATGACAGGTAAATGAAGACATGTAAAGTGAAATCCCAGATAACAGAGAACTACTGTACTGTCACCAAAAGAAGAGAAATGGATGTGGAACTAACAAAACAATAAACAGACAGGAACGGAAATTCTGGATAGCATCCCCAAACCTCCCATCTATTTCCCATTTCTCTGCTTTCCAGTGCCTGGCACTGGGACTGGCCAGGAGAAGCCTTTATTCTGTGACTCTCCAATAGTCTCTTCCATTCCCCAAACTCTCCATCAGCACATACAGTCTGTTATGATACATGTAGAAGACAGACAATTTATAAATTTAAACCTCCACCCACCAAAATTATAGCTCAGTTTTCATACACTCTGCTTTGTCTCACATGTAAGGAATCTTGCCACAGACACCTTTTTATGGAGTCATGGTAAAGCTTTGTTGGTGTTTGTGAACAAAGACACAAGACACCGTGATTTGGTCCTCCAGGCTCAGTCAAACTTTACAGCAGCAGGGTTGCATTCTAATCAAAGGCACATCTTTCAGTGCCCACTAAAATCTCCCTTTACCTTTTGCATCCCAGTGATCAGGGAACAATGACTTAGCTCAGCTGCAACTAAACAGAACTCAAAAACTGAGTGACCAGGACCCACCATTCATCTCTTAATGGAGAAAAAAGGGCAGAATTAGAAGTAAATCTGACAAAAGTATAAAAATGTGTCCTTCAGTTTCCTCTTCTCAAATGTAAGGTTTGTGGACAGAATTAGAATAGAGCTGAAGCACCAATTCTCAAAGTTTTGGGTCTCAGAATGCCTTTACATGTATGCAAACTATTGAGGTGTTATTCATGTTGGTTATGTCTATCAATATTTCCTATATCAGAAAATAAAACTGAAAAGTTTTTAAAATGTTCATATTAAATTTACTTGAAAATAATGATAGGACTGATGGCATATTAACATAAATAACATATTTTTTTAAAGATTTTATTTATTTATTTTTAGAGAGGGAAGGGAGGGAGATAGAGATAGAGGCAGAGAGATAGAGAGAAACATCAATGTGCGGTTGCTGGGGGTTATGGCCTGCAACCCAGGAATGTACCCTGGCTGGGAATCGAACCTGGGACACTTTGGTTCCCAGCCCGTGCTCAATCCACTGAGCTACACCAGCCAGGACAGATAAATAACATATTTATATTAAAATAACTACTAAAACCAAAAAAGTGAGAGAAGAGCATTTCTTTTTACATTTTTGCAAAGCTCTTTAGTATCTGGCTTCACAGAAGGTGGATAGATTCTCACGTCTGCTTCTGCATTTGATCTGCTGACAAATGCTTTGGTTGAAGTATCAGAGGAAATTATAGCTCAGAAATATATGTGGGTAGCAGAGAAAAGTGTTTGAATAGCCTCTGAAAATAACTGTGCTAGTCTTTTTTGATAGTACACCAAAACTCAACAAGCAGTAGTGTCTTAAAGACTAGTTGCCATGTGGAATCTGAAACCATTGTAACTAACTTTTCATGCTCTAGTGCATTAAATCAATTGTTCTCATTTGCCTAAAATGACTCTTTACCCATGGATAATTTTGTAGTATCATGCAATAGTCATGGGAAATATTGGTTCACTGAGTTATACAGGTCTTTCAAATTTAGCACATTTCATTACCCAATATTTTTTAAAAATCACACTTTCTCACAGGAGCAGATAAAGGAAAATTTGTAATTTTCATTTGAAACTTTGAATTGTATCTTTGGCAACAAATACTACCAGTTGCTTTTCTTGAAGAGACAGGCTCACTTAGTTCATTTTTTGAGAAAATGTCTGCCAGATCCCCAACCCTGAAGAACCATAATTTGCCTGTCAATTGTTTGTTTAAGTAAATATGGTGTTCCATGGGAGAAAAGCAGCTAGTTCAATGCACAGCTCAGTCACACAAGTGCCTTTCCTGGAGACCAACATTGCACTTTGACATAAAGCCCAAGCACTTTACACGTACTTACCACTTTGTTATATACAATGTTTGAGATTTATTAAAATATAATAATAAAATTTGTGTTTTTTTACTGCTTCATCAAGGACTTTTCCAAATAAAACTAACATTTTCTTGAACAGGAGTAAGTGGTGGTGATAAATACTTTGGTGCTATTACCTTGGTCCATGCTCAGCCTCCAGCAGTCACTCAGAGTTGTTTTTGTCTTATTAGTGCAAAATGTCAAAGCAGTAAAACAGGGCAAATACATCTTATTGCTGCTATGAAATACTCTTGATGTTGCAGACCCCCATGACATGGTCTTGGGTGGGGGCTCCTCTTACCCACCCCCAGAGGTTAACAACACACTTTGAGAATGCTGGGCTATGATATTAGCATTAAGGACATCAGCTTTTTTATTTAAAAGGCCTGGGCTTGAATCCTACCTCTACCCCTCACTAGCTTTGAAAATTTGGGACAGTTGCTTCTCTGAGTTCCATTTGCTCATCAGTAAAATGGGTATAATATCCACCCCACTGGCCTCTTGAAAAGACTAAGTGGGCTAATGCATGTAAGCACTCAGTATACACTCACTATTGTTGTTTAGTAAGTGCTAGTGTTTCCAAATGTGACTCACACAGATTTCCTAAGCAGGGCTGTCCAAATTTTGGGCATCTCTAGGCAACACTGGAAGAAGAAGAGTTGTCTTGTCTGGGTCACACATTAAATACACAAGCACTAATGAAAACTGATGAGCAAAAAAGGGTTTTACGTGAATTTATGATTTTGCGTTGGGCCACATTCCTAGATGTCCTGGGCTGCATATGGCCCGTGGGCCACAGGTATGACACTCCTGCAAGGTTTTCACCACCTCATCAACTTTTAGCTTCAGTTAGCTAAATCCTCACCTATTATGGCAGAAAGTCAATAGATTATAAATTAAGAAATAGGGGGTGAACCTATTATGTCAAGTTTTGGATGGAACCATGAGAAAAACCAAGTCAGAAATGGTGAAAAAAAAGGAAAAGCTTGCTATGAAGAGCAGGACTCAGGGTGAGGAGGCACAAGCACTCCTGAGGTAAATGCTTGTCATTAAAAACACTTCTAAGTGATTTGATGTTTTAAGTTGTGTGCATTGTTGGGAACTGCCCTGCCTGGTTTCAGAAGCTGTGACCCTCTCATGGCTAAGGCTGAGTGAGAGACCTTGGGACCATAAGCCACTAAGGAGACAAAGCTTATCTCCCTGGCAGGGGCATTGCCTCTACTTCTTTTACTTCACCCTGCCTGGACCCCATGCTTGATCAGTTAGCTAATGATGGGTAAGATTCCTCAAGGGAGGGACGACCTAAGATAGGCATGATCATGGGGGACCCCAGGGAAAGACTTGGGCACTATAGAAAAAGGGGATGATGGACCCTTGCCCTTCAGCTTTGACATAGCCTGAGTCATCATTCTATCTGCAATAAGTCTCCTAATCTCTTGGATGTCTTACTTCCCCTGCCTGACTTAAGCCTGAAACAATGCCTTAAGCCTGAAACAATGCTGGAGGTGGGTGCTGCCCTGTGCTGGAAAGGGTGGGTTTCCCTAGGGCAATCAGGCCTAAGAAAGAATGCATAAAATCCTATGAAACCTGTTTGCTAATACCCTCCATTTAAATAATAAGGGACCAAGCAAGAGGTGAGTTTGTTCCCCAAAATTTTATGGTGCTTTAAGTATCTGACCCTGACTCAAAATAGGCCCTCAGAGTTCTTTGAATGTTATCTATTGTTTAATCATTTCTGCTTGACAATGACTGATGAGCTTTATTCCTGTGCAAAGTGAACCCAATAAAAGCTTGTCAAGGCAAGGGTCAGGGTGCTCTCCCCTTGAGAGAGTTGCCGTGCCACCCCTTTTCCTCCACAGAACTCAGAATTCTGGGTGAATTTATCTTGTTATCTCATCCATAATGCCACAGACACTGCAGGCTGGTGTCTGCATCAGTGCATAACTAAATGTCTTAATAAATTGTAAGATAATGTTTAAAAGCTTTTGAGTAAAGTATGAAGAGTTTGAATGTGAAGAGAAAAATATAACATTTCTAATCTCTTCGACTTACTGAGCAGAAAAATAGGAAAATTATATTCATTAGATATTTACTAAACTGCAAGTAGCAATCATTTAGGGGTGAGGGACTGAGATTGTAGTAAAGGTAGAGGAGAAACTTTGTCTTGTCTATTTCTGTTTTAAAAATTTATATTGAAAATATGTTTTTGTATTACTTTTATATTAAAAGTATTTTAGTTAAGAAACACAGTAGAAAAATATACTACTCAAAGAATAGGACAAAAGTTAAATATCCAGGATTTTTTGTTAAACAAGAGATATGTATAGTCATTCAATTTGTCTCCATGGATTTCTAGAGATAATCATCCTGTTCTCTTCCCCCTTTCCTAAGGGATTAGAAACCAGGAGGCTGAATTCATTTCCACTCCAGCCCCTAGCAGTTAGAAGTCAGTTCTCTGTGAACCCTACACAAGCTTTTACTGCATTTGGCAGGTGGGTGTTGAGCACGTATGGTAGGCAAGGCACAAGCCCTAAGACAACATTTCTGTGACAAGGCCCTTCCCATGACTAATCCAAGACCCCTACTCCAAGCTCCATGAGCATCCTGCACTGTTCATCTGGGTGCATTTCTCACCCACTTTCCTACACATTTTTGAACTTACCAAAGACAGGAACTTATCTACTTTATTTTCTGCTGAATCCTCAGCACCTAATGCAGTGTCTAGCACATAGTAGGTGCTCAATAAGGACTTACAGGGCAGGTGACACAGGCTGGAAGTACCTCCAAATGCAAACCACTCATGTCACACCTCCTAAGGATCTCCAAGCTAGGAAGGGGGACCTGAATGGGAGAAGATACCAGCTGGAGTGGAGAAGGGTGGGGATTCTGCGAGTTAGGGAAGGTCTGCCTGATAGGAAAATGACTCTAAGATTCAGTAATCATTTGAAACCTCCATTTTCTTGTCATTTTTTTTACCCCAGTACCTCACAGTGAGAAATATAATACTGAAAATGATATGACCTTATCTTCAGGAGAAGAACAACAATGATGAAGAGATGCTATTCCACTGTGTCCAGTCTTAGAGAAGAGCAAGGCAGAGATGAGGCAAAAGATTTAAACACTAGAGCTGACAGTCTTGCTGCAGGGAGCAAGGGAGATCACAAGACAAATTGTTCTTTTTGTCAAGCAGCAAATTATGCAGTTAAGGAGAAGACTCAGATATGGCAAACTCAAGAACATGTTATTCCTGCACTCAAAGTCAAAGTCCTTACAACTTCCTTTAAGATCCTGAACTACCTGGCCTCCAGTACCCCTGGCTGATCTTCTATGCTTCTCCTCCTCATTCCTCCTCTTCAACCACACTGGTTTCCTTGCTCCTGAACAGCCTAGGAACATCCACACCTCTGGGCCTTTGCATTCACTGTTCCTTCTGCCTGGAGTACTTTCCTCCTAAGAGCCACCTGGCTTGGCTCCCCATCTCCTTCGTATTTTAGATTAAATGTCACCTTCTCAGGAACCCTACCTTGACCACACTATTTAGGATTTCATCCTTCTTCCCACCCAGCCCATCCTCCTGCTGTAGAACAGTTTGGAGGAAGTCCAGGGTTCAGGGCCAAGACTCTCCATTTTCTCAGCCAATGGGAAGCCACTGCAGCTAGGCCCCAGGGAGTCTAACTAGGTAATTGTTTTGGGGAAAGGCCCAAACTGAATTTTCCTGGGTTCAGACCTTAATATTGCTTGGAACCCAACCTCTGCCATCTCCTCACTGCTTGGAAGCTAAGCCATCACCCACCAGATTGAAAGAGCAGAAAGGAACAATTGCTATGCTGTGCTGCAGAGCTTGGACTCAGATTCACACTGTTGCCTCTTGATTTGGTCTTTTTATTTTTCTCTATACACTTAAAAAGTCCTTTGATTGTGAGCCAGATTCAAATTTTCTGAGAAGTAATATTTTGAAAAACCAGGACTTACTTGATAGTATATATTTTAAGACATTTTAAGCTGATAAACAATTAACTGGTTCTGCTGTCCTGGAATCAGTGAAGGGTGAAAATGATTTGCTATAAACATGCATCTATATTAACTGCTCTATGCCAAAAACAATTTCCACAGGTGACAGTAGAATTTTATAATAGATGAGAAGGTGGAAGACACCCATGAGGTTTTTAATCACTTTAATTTTACAGGTAGGTGTTATTGCATTTCAAGGCAGCTATATGTGATGCTGAACAGCATATGTTGCAGAATACAAAATGGTAAAAATTCCTTTTCTTAAGCATGCAGGTAACTAAATATATATAGAATCTTATGCCCAAAGAATAGAAACCATGTCTGCTGGATGTGTGCACAATATGTTCACAGAACATGTGCTTTCTTTTTTCTTCCCCAAGTTTGCCCCAGAGTATTGAGGGAATTGTTTAATGAGACTATGGAACTACTCTAGATAATATTCAAGGAAAATATAAAAAATAAGGGATGGAGAAATAATGTTGTCTAGTCAGACTGCCTCAAACTATAGGAGTCTGCATTACTAACACTTGTTGCAGGGACTATAGGATATTATTTAAAAGGTGATTTGTAAGCACATAAGAGCAGAAGAGTGATTGCTAGAGATTAGTATGGTTTTCTAGGAGAAGCTCAAGGTGACTGAATTACCTCAAGCAACGAATTAAATGTATATCCATTGAGCATCTAATATAAGCCAGGCTCTGGTTCTAGGCTGGCATTTCAGGGAAATATGGTAGATAAAGAATATTTTGACAATAATAAGGTACTTGATAATGCTTCTCTACAACACTCAGATTAAAAGGTGGACAGATGATGTTAGGTCTTGCCTGCCCCAAGCTCATCTTGGTTGCCCAATTTTAGACTATGCGGGCACAAGGTCACTGAGGACCAATATACATTGGTCTATTGCAGATCTGGTGGGTATTTGGTGGTCTTCAGAAATGCCTTTGGCCCTCTAAGTGCACTGCATGAGAATTGGGTGGGCTGCAGATCCCTAAGTCACAGAGTTATCCAGTCAGAAATCTTGACTCTTGCCTGACACAGAGTCTAAAACTCAAAGAAATCAAATAAATGATGTGGCCAAGTTTAGTCCTCAGGAAGTGAGACAGCTGCAAACTTAACAGCAGCCCTGAGTTTCCAAACTCCAAATCTTCAGTGTAGAAGTTGTCAGAATCTGCTGATGGTTTGTTCACCTGCCCCAGTCAGACTCTTTGGGAAAGAAACTATTCTCAATTCTAATGATTGGTATGGCCTATTTAAAAATATATATATATATTTGATCTATTTGAAGAGGTGGTATTATTTGAAGTTTTTGGTTTTTTGTTTGTTTTTGCAGCCTAGTGTTGCAACATCTAAATCATGCTAGTTGTACCATTTCTTTTCCTTGACCTTGCTTTCTAGATTTGGAATAAAAATTGGCAAATGTTTGGGGTTTTTTTTTTGGTAGTATTTGTAGTCATTGAGAGATTCAGAGCCAACGACTGACACAAAAGTGTCTTTTACATAGTAGTGGGCAGTTTGGAGAAGACCTACCCCACCAGGTTTGGGCCCTTGAATTAAGGGAGTGAGTGTGGTGGTTACAGTGAAGCTTCTAGTTGAAGCGCCAGCCCTGCCACCACCCAGCAAGTAACGTGTGAGCTACTTTACTTCTCAGCTTCAGTTGCCTCATGTGAAATAGGCCTACAAGTGGCAAATAGGGCTATTAGGAGATACATTTGCATCTGTTTATCCAATTGCATGGAGTAGAGTTGGAGTCCCAGGTCTGTTTCTTCCTAACCATGTGCTCTTCTGGTTCTCTCTGTAAAATGAGGCAATAAAAGTATCTTACTCCTGAGAAGTCACAAGGATTAAATACTATTTGTCAAGTGCTTACTTAGAACAGTACCTGACATATGGTATATACCTGTTAAGTACATAAATAAATATTCAGGGTTTAGCCCAGAAATGAATGCTTCATCTGTCCCAGTAATCATAGCTTGGCACAAAGTGCTCATTAAGTGTTAGATATTAATTATCTTTACTAATTCCTGGTCACCTCTTTCTGGGATTCTCATAGTCCATCCTCTTCTTCAGCTTCTTTGGAAGTAGACCTGAAGATCCATATTGGAATCTTACCTGCTTACTGATCCCAGGAGGAAGGGCACACCTACCCTGGAAGTGAGTTCCTCGTGCAAACTCAGAAAGCAGCCCCGAGGTGAGTTTCTTGACTTGCTGAGAGCTCTCTTAGACAGGGGAGCTCCTAGTCTAGACTTTACTATTTATCGGCATCACTTGGGAGCAAGCCTTGAGAGATCTTCAAAATGCTAGCTAAATCTTGAATTCTCCTTCTCCTACCTAATTTCTGCTTTTTCTCAGTTTTAACCAGCTCCCCTGCTCCTTGTCCCATAAGTGTCAATACTTCTTCGGGTTCTGTCATTTTCCCTCCTTATGTTCACTGGGTTTTCTCTGGCACTTCTTCTGTACTTTTGTGTCTTCATTTACCACCTATGTTTAGATAATTCTAAGTATCATTTTAGGTTTCACCTCCATCCCAAGCAATATATTAGTTATTCTTAAAATTTTTGGAGTATGAGACTCTCCATAGAAGTGCATATTCACACATTTTACTTGAAGCTTCATGAGCATACCAAATCTTATCCATGGAGCTACATGGAGGGGGGGTACCTCTATAAAAAGTCCCAATACCAACTGCCTTTTGTGGTCCTCAAACACTTCACCCCCACCCACCCAAAATCTCTGTCTGATTGGAACTACCACTAGTGTCACTTCTTTTTATTGCCATCAGAACATTGATTCACAAAGCTTTCTTCTCTTGCCAGCCCCAAAAATGTTTACTGTGCACGTGGTCAGGGGCTGCCTTTTCCTGGAGAGCATTAGAGAAAAGAGGATCTCATTGACTTTCTGTCAGCCTCTCCATGTCTCAGAAAGAAGCCAAGGCATATGTACATGAGCAAAGGACTAAGTGAGAATTGTCCAGGAAATAAGGGATGACCCAACAGAATGTCTGATCAGATGAACAGTCTATGATAAAGGCACATAGTGAAAGAAAAAGAAAAGCAATTCAATACTCCTGGAAAAACAAAGGATACTTACTTCCAGAAATAAAATGTTATCATAGATTTCTATACATTCATTCAGTGAGATATAGCAGGGGTCAGCAACCTTTGCTTTTTCTGTAAAGGGCAACACAGTAAATATTTTAGGTTTTGCAGGCTAGGCAGCAAAATTGAGGATACTATGTAGGTGTATATATAACAAGAGAGAAAAAAATTTTCCACAAATTTTTATTGGCAACATTAAAAATTATAGATGTTTAAATATGAATTTCTTATTTTTATGTGTTGTGAAATATTATTGGATATTATTTATTTTTCAAACATTTAGAAATGTACAAAATATTATCAATTTATGAGTTATACAAAAATAGGCAATGAGATGATTTTGGCCCATGGGTTGTAGTTTGCCAACTCCTGAGATATATGTTTCACATTCTATACAATGTTGAGTCTTAAACTTTTAGAATTTTAGAGACAAAGCATGATGATGTTTACCATGTTTATTTTATGAGTCTCAAATCAGTGGAGTATAACTGTGTAACTGTTTTATTTTTCAACTGTGTTATATCCAATCCTTCATTTCCTTAATGATATTTTGGGCAGATCTCATAACTTTTCAGTAACTTTTGGTTGTTGAAATTTCCAATTGTATATCTGATTGTAAAGTTATATCCCTGATCCTAGCACCTTCAGTATGTTGTGGCAGGGAGCAGAAAGAAAAAAAAAGGCCCAAATACCACTTGGTTGGGTGAAGGTGCAAACCTCTATTGTTCTTCATTACTGCTTCTCCAGTGCTGTGCTAGCTAGCACTGGAGAAGCAGTAATGAAGGCCTCTCTGCATGTCAGGGTGCTTTCTGTTGACTGTCTTGTAGAAATACATGTATTGGTTTTCAGAGGGCCCTGGGTGGCTTTCCACTGCAACTTCCTTCTCTGATGTGGGCTATCTGAGTCTGGTCCAGCCTGAAAAGGCTTCCACCCTGCATTAGCTTTCAGCACTGACAACTCATGGCCCCATGCTGCTGAGCTTGAGGTACTTTGTGAATATTTTTAAAAGGCCCTCCTCCCTTTAGACAGACTCAGTTCTGAACCAAGATGCATGGTTTGGGAAGTGAAGCATGGGATGACTGCTTGACCCCTGCTCGACTCCTAAGCCACACCCTGCTGGGCAGGGTAACATCTTCTTAAATGTCATGCAACACTGGCTATGACTTCTTGCTTAACAGGCTGCTCTGTTGGGTGGGATGCTGACAAAATGGCTCAATCACAGGTATCCACTATTGGATCTACTAAACTCACAGGATCTCCCCATTCCTAACAGGCTTCCTCGTTGCCAGTCTCTCTCTCGGCCCTGGAGTTTAACTCAACTTTCTTGCTGAAGTAGATGCAAGAGCAGATGAGCAGTTGGGCTAACTAACAAGTATCCAACCCAGGAATGATATGCCAGTCTCTTTTTTCCAGGCACCCTCAATTTTGATGAACAATGCTTCTTGAAACCATTGAGGAACTAAAAGTATTGGGAGGAAAGATAGTGGTATAAGGAAGTTAGTATCGTTTTTCTTAGCAAATAAATATTGTCTAAAATGGATGAATCAAGGACTACTGGTCAACATATTATTAGAGGTATGAAGGAATGAAGGAACCACAAGAAGAACTGAGGCAGAAACAGTGGAAAGAAATTGCTACTTTTGTTTTCTTATCTTAACAGGTGAAGAAACTTTTGCTCAGAGGTTAACCAACTTCCAGGATAAAAATGCATGTCTACCTGACCTCAAAACCCCTGTTGTCTGATATTCTCTTTTGTCTCTCATAAATTATTAAAGGCCCATTTACTCCTACACTGAAAAAGTGGGCTCTGGCAGGGTTGTGGGAATGGGGAAAAAGAACAACAGCACTGGAGTTTTATATAGGCTTCTCTTTAACCTCAGAAACAGTGGTTCATTGGTGGTACTTCTACATGTAAGAGTATAATTTTCAAATTGTTAGTAACACAGTTTCGTTCTTTTAAAATACACAGGGAATTCATGTCAAGTTATTCACCAGTGAGGGAACCAGCTGAATGACAAAGCTGGTTCAAAAGAGGGTGTTATATTTTTTTTCAGTGAAAGTATTTTGAAATAAGATTGTTAAGTTACATATAAAACTGATTAATGTCCCACAGGGTAGGCAATAAATCCACAATATTTGTGTTGATCTCCTCTAATGAACAGAAATCACTTGCATCTCTACCGAACAAAAACTTTACATACATCTTCTGAAGCTTTCTACAAGTAAACATATAACTATGCAGCTGGGCTTGAATTCATAATGAAAGCTAAGTCAGACAAAGTTACATTCCCCAACAGAATCAGAGGGCCCCTTAGGTAAGCTAATTAGACACCGCTCTATGAGATCATTAAAAGAACAGAGTCTTCTTTTTGCCCAATTCCTTGTTTTATTTTTTCCTGATGCTGGTAACCCACACTGGCCACTCAACTATGGAATGCAAATCACTTGCCTTTATTATAATCCAGAAGATAAAATTTCAAATATGAACCAAGCAGAAGTATTTTCAAGGCATCTACTTCCTCAGATGGGTAGAATCTTAGAGTCAGAAGGTAGAGGGGCTGGATTTGAGGTAGAAAGAAGAAGAGTATAGCCTTTCCACCTATAATGACACATCTAGGAGTAGGATTCAAAATACTTAAACACTAGTAGGACCCAAGACCTGCCAATCAGAATAGATGCTTTCTTAGGGCTGGAGTAGGATCATGATGGTCTTGCTGGGCCATGTCTTAACCCTTTATCTGACAGATCTAACAGATGTCTGGGAGATTCTAGGAAGGGCTAGGGTGGCTGTATTGATGGTGGGGGTTTGGTGGGGGGTAGGTGCTGGGGACTTGGGCCAGGAGCTGTTTACCAACAGGTAAGGAAATATTTTAACATTTTAATAACTTGTGTGGCTATACAGACAAGTTCTGGCTGAATGTTAGTCAGGCTCACATCCTTATTAATACTTCCACTACCTCAGTCCTGACCCACCTCCCAAACACAGTTATGGTCACTCTTCGTCACCCTGCCTGAACACTCCAGCCCATGTCTTTCTTGGGCTTTAGGGACAAGGAGGAACAGTTCAGGAAAAGGAATAGGGAGACATTCAGGAGTAAGAAAAAGAGTAAGACAGTTCTGATATATTTCACACTCATGTCTAAAGGAAGGCACAACATTAGATCTAGAATAGGAGGCACAGAAATGACTACTTGATACTGTTTGTAAGCTCTAGGGATATTGCAGTGCCACCAACAGGCAAGAATCTCTGTCTTTATCAAGTTTCTATTCTACTGGGAGATAGGAAAAGTATGAGTTCATGTGTGTGAAGGCACCTGGAACTGGGCTTGGTACACAGGAAATACTTAACCACTGTTACATCCTTGTCTCAACCCATCCTCAACCACATCTTTCCTGCTTCCCCGAAGGCTTCTGAACACATAAATAAAGCTGGAACCCCATCTGGCTGAAAAGTCAACCATCTGGAGATTTGGAAATATGGGAGAACTTCTAATGATGGGCTAATTTTTTTTAAAAAAATTTCAGCCACATGTTTGATGTCATCCAGGCCCATCTGTAGCAGAAATAGCAGTTTATTGAAACTCTTTTCCATAATTTTAATTTCCATGCCCTAAAGTCCTAAATGGGCTTCCTTTTCTTAGTAGGCATTTAAAAAATGAATTTAAAAAGTGATTATTGACTAATGAAGAGCAATTCAGGATTCAGATTTGAAAATATAATAAATTTGAATTAAAAAGGACTTTTAGGTAACTTCTAGGGCTCAAAACTGGCAGCCCATAGGTCAAATTCAGCTACAAAGCAAGTTTGCTTTAGCTGACAACATATTTTTATTTTTTAAGAACATTTTTATTTTTAAAAAGATTGTATTAATTTATTTGTAGAGAGAGAGAGGAAAGGAGGGAGAAAGAGAGGGAGAAAAACATTAACATGTGGTTGTCTCTCTCATGCCCCTGATTGGGGGCCCGGCCCACAATCCAGGCATGTGCCCTGACCAGGAATTGAACCTGTGACCCTTTGGTTTGTAGGCTGGCACTCAATCCACTGAGCCACACTAGCCAGGGCTGACAATATCTTTCTAAAAAGTTGAATTAGTTGCCTGTATTTTAAAGATCAAGACATTTTATATCTGGCATTTTAAAATTTGAAATATTGGGCCAAATTGGTACATATTTCCCCAAGGTAAAAATCAACTTAAGCTAAGTAGTAATTGTCCCTTAGAATGGGCTTGAGCTCTCTAATTTGCCACAGCCCCCACCACTCTCTATTGCCCTCACATTGAGACAAAGTTTCAGTTACATCTTCCTAAATGCACTCTTACCCCTTCCTGATCCCCATAGAATTGAGTGAAGAATACTGTGAAATGCTTTTTTCACACTTTATATTACCTGCCTAGTCCACATGAAAATTTGGATTGGCACTCCCTAATATTACCTGAAGCTCTCATTTTAAAGATGTATTTGTTTGTTCATTTATTTTAGAGATAGGGTAAGGGAGGGAGAAAGAGAGGAAAGAAACATCGATGTGGAAGAGAAACATCAATTGGTTGCCTCTCGTAAGTGCCCCACCTGGGGACGAAACCTGCAACCCAGTCATGTGCCCTGACTGAAATGGAACTGGCGACCTTTTGTTTTACAGGACAATGCCCATCAAACTGAGCCACACCAGTCAGGGCTGAGGCTCTCATTTTAGATTTGGATAAATGGAGATCCAAATGAGGAAAATAACATGCACAATTCATGTAAATATTAGTGACAGAAATGTGATTAGCTGCCAGGGTTCCTCGCTCTTAGGCCAGTGCAGTGGTCTTTCCACTGTCTAAATCCATCATTTTGATTGTATCTAGGACTTCAAGAAAGAGGTTTTCCCAATGAAAGCATCATATGTCAAGCATGTTTTCATTCAAATTCACACGTTGCCATTGAAAACCTACAGCAGGTTGGGGCACTACTCCATGAATGCTTTGCATACTTTCCAGATAATGAGTCAGGCATTTGTTCTGGTTTCTCAGTGTGGGTATCTCTACATAGGTCGATTGTTTTTATATTCCAAGCATGTCCTTGCTGCCTCTGAGTCTGAACCTGTCTGGTGGCTCCTGTGCCCCCGCAGACACTGCACAGGCATGCTGAGTGTTCTGGGATGTGGGGCATCCGAATGGAAAGAGCCATGTGTCTGGGCGTTTTCACAAGCTAATGTCTGTACATTATAGTAGCAATCTATATCCACCAGTGCATTAGTTAATGTTCTCTAGCAAGTGCTCTGAGAAGCAACATGGCTTAGGTGAAGTAAGTGACTGCTGACTTGAAGTATGTGACCTTGGCAAAGTTATATAACTTCTCCAGCCTCAGTTTCCCCATCTATAAAGTGAAGGCAGTAACACCTGTATCACTGAGCTCCTTTGAAGGAGAAAATTAATTTTTCAAAATTCTTAGAACAGTCCTAGCTCCTAGTAAATGCTAATATAAATGACATTATGGTGAGTTATAGAAATGAAAACTGGAAACATTCCTTCTCTTGCTTCAGTAATGTGATCTTTCCTAACACATGTAGTCATCCCTAAGCCCATTGTAAATATTCAGTACACATTGGCTTTAACATCATAATAGCTTGTAGGACTTTTAGAAAATTTAGACTCCAGTGATCCACTGCAGACCTATGGAAATAGAGAATCTAGTTGTGGGATCTGATAATCTACTTTTTAAGCTCCTTATGTGATTCTGATAACTAGCCAAGTTTGAAAGCATTTGATGTACTTGAATACCTTTCTAATACTTGAATATCTCCAGTGGTGGGGAACTCATCACCTCTTAAAGCTTCCTATTCTACACTGAATACATTTTTATACTGAGGCAAAACCTGTTTACTTCTAGCTCCCACTTCTACCCCCTTGAAGCCACACGAAGCATTTCAAATCTCTTTTTCCTGACAGCTCTTCAGATTTGCAGACAGTTGTCATGTTCCTGCTGAGCATTCTCTTCTTCTGGGCAAAATGGCTACATTCTCTCATGGTTCTTAAAAAAGTGTGGATGAACTGACTCTTCTAATTTGATATCTTAAAAAATGAGCTACAAAACCCCTACTTCTACCCTGTAATTATCCTTTGACACTTAAAGGGTCAGAAAAAATGAAGATGTTGAGGCTCTGGGAGATACCAAACAGGAAATGGTTGTGCTCTTTCATCCCATCAGAGCATAGGCTCATCTACTGCATGTGTCTGCCCATGCAGAAAGCAGAGGCTCCTGTAAATTCCTTGAACACTTGGTGTAGTCACTACATGAAGAAAAATCTTTTTTAATAGCAGTTGTAGCATTTGTTTGTTTGTTTATTCTTTTTCTTTATTGAATTTATCAGGGTGGCACTGGTTAACAAAATTACACAGGTTTCAGGTGCCCAATTCCACAGCACATCATCTGTACACTGTATTGTGTGTTCACTACTCCAAGTCAACTCTCTTTCTATCACCATTTATCCTTCCTATACCCTCTTCCATCTCTCCTCACCCTCCAAGAAAAATCTTGGCTTCAGTTTCAGCTGGGCCCATCTAGGCATTGGTTATATGGGTGTACATATAGCTAAAATTTTATTGTGAGTCATTAAAGTTTATGCCTCTTACTGTATCTAGTACTTCAAAAATGTAAACAAAAATGCACGCTGGATCAAATTGCATGGAGACTGCAACAAATTTTCTCAAAAGAATTCATCTGAACCAAGAACATATCTTTAGATTCAACCAATTCCTATTTAATTCAAATTCTCACTTTCCACAGAATGCCTGGGTGGGGCTCAAATTCCTTGTGCAGATTGTGGGCATAAGACAGGATGTTGGAGAAAAGAGAAAACTTCAGTCAGGAAATGCTAAAGGTTCAGGAATCATAGGTCCTAAAGGGGGAAGCTAGAACTGGTGTTGAATTGTGCATTCTGAGGTTTAGTTACAAGAGGCAAAAGAATCAGAAATAACTGAAACATGGTCTACATGTGTAGATATTGGTAGGGGTCTCCGATCATTTCTTATGCCACCCCTAGAACCGTGCAGGCATCAAAACATCCACAAAATTACAGCTTTACAAAAGATCATTCAATTCCTTATAGTCAATATAAGAAAGCAAATTATAGAATTTCCTAAGGTAAATGACTTCACCATACCCAACACCAAATGATCACAAATATTAGCTTTTTATTTCCTAAACAATTATTCTTTAATTTCTATCAGTACACTGGATAAAATAAGAGGTTTGGATAGGGCTAATTTAAGACCACCTATTCCAAATCAATCATTTTCCAGATTAATAAACTGAATAGGACAAACGTTTTAGCCAAGGCTGTGCAGATAGTTTGCAGCATTACCCAGGTATTCTGACTTCATGTACAGTGATTCTTTTTGCATTTAAAATAGTCTTTTCCCACCTGGACTTTCCACCAGCTACAAATCTGCATTGGAAGCAGACTCAATTGTAGTAAGTCTTGCAGTCAGAGAGCAGTTGTTCAGAGTGTCGGAACATGGGAAGAAGGCCAGGGAATGAAGCAATATTACACTAGCAAGTGATGTCATAGCATGATTTCCTAAATGATTGACATAAATGCAAGTTCTCAAGAAGCCCTGATGAGTGCCAGCCAGTGAGAATGCAGGCATGGAGAACCAATGATGAACAAGGGAAGAGAGCATATAGAAAACCCAGCTTTTCTTACCCATGATTGTGACAACCTTCAGAGATTCTTTAGAAGCCCATGTAAACTCCCTTCTAACCCTTTAAACCAGGGCCTTCCCTCAGGCACATAGGCTCCAAAAGCTTTGATTTTCTTCTCTTTCTGTTTTCTATCACTGACATCCAGCCATTGTCTAGTGATGCTTAGAGTGACTCCTGGTGTAGTGAAGGCAAGTTTAAACCCAAGAGCTTGACATTCTAACATTGATCTGTCCTCTTCATTATAATTGAGAACTAATTTTCAATTTTTAAAATTAGAAACAATAAGCTACCATTCTTGGAGAATCAGTCTTATGCAAATATCATGGAAATGTATTTTTGGGGTGTTGGGATGATTTAGGAAAGAAGACATGTGGATACCAAATACCAAGACTTCAGTTTTGTTTTTATCCCAAAATAATAAAATGTGTATTAAAAAGGAAATATGCTTAAAATGTGTGTATGTGTGTATGTGTGTGTGTGCAGGAGTTCACATATGTTAGTGTGGAACTGGTTGGCAATGGAAGTTCATGAAAATATCTAGTTAGACCAAACTCAGAAGAAATTGATAAGACTATGTTGATAAATAAGGAATAGCTTAGAGTGTATCAGACTAGGTCAAGGAGTTGCGCTGTGTGTGTGTGTGTGTGTGTGTGTGTGTGTGTGTGTCTTTTCCCCTCTCCCTCTTCCTACCTCCCCTCTCCCACTGAAATATAATTTAAACAGAAACAAAGACCCCATGTCAAGCCAGAGATCAAAGCAGTTCACAATATGTTTAAGGATTTTTGTATTTGAGGACGTTTCTCAATTGCAGAAGCTACCTAGAGTGCTATAAAACCTCATATCATGAAGCTTATACTAAAAACAATCAATAAGATCCAACCCCTTCATCCTACACAACACAGCATTGGTCTTGCTGGGAACAGTCTGGATGTCTGCACCTTCTCAGCAATAATTTGAACCATTGTTTTTCCTTCCATTCACTGCCTCAACCTCCCCCAACCCCCCAGTGGAGTATCAGAATATCAGAAACTGGATTATTAGGGGCCACTGAGAGGAATTTGTAAATACCTTCCAGGCAGCATGTCCTCCAGAGCCCCGAGTGGGTCATTACTTCTTCATTCTTCCTGCTGGTTTCATTATCACTTGTAGATTTAGTCCTGCACACACCTCTGGAATATAACCAGTAGTCCGTGCCCACTGCAATGGTCATTAAACTAAAAGCTGCGAAGGCTCCCACAGTGGTGATCAGCATCTGGATACCTCTGTCACACATCCTCATAATTCTTCATGGTATTCTGAATGGCTGGGGGTTGAAGGGGAAGTTCAATGCCAGAGAAAAAAAATCACTCTGCAGCTGGATAACCTAGGACAGGCTCTTCCAAAAATTCCTATCTCCTTTTGTCAGCATCCACAGGGACTTTGGGAAAGCTGGAATTTCCTGTCTGGAGCTCTCTCCAGTTCCCTGGTCTTCCTATGGCCCTCGGAAGGGTGCAGGCTCCAGGGGGTTGGTCCACATCACTGCTGTCTTCTGAGGGTCCCTGGGTTCCTTTCATTCCTCAGGAGCTTGGTAAAGATGAGAGTCTGTGCAGCGCATGGCTCCGGAACCTGGAGCTATCAGCTCGGTTTGAGATGCGCCTGGCTCCTCACAGCCCCGGGAGACTCAAAGCAAAGAAATCTAGAGAGGTCTCTGTGTGTATGTGTGTGTGCGCGCGCGCGCTCGCGCGCGCGTGCGTGTATGCGTGTGTGTGTGTGTGTGTGTGTGTGTGCGTGTGTGCTTGTGGGTGCGCGAACGCGTGTGCTGGGGGTGAGGGCGGATGGCAAAAAATAGCACTGCTGGGAGGCGGGTCGCTGAGAAGAGTGTTCACTGCTTCCCAGCCTCCGAAGAAAGCTTTCCTCCTGCTCCCGACACCCCCGCTCAAACTGGAGAAAAGATAGTCTTGGGGCTGGGGCTGACAGTTTCAGTGGAGGGAAAAGGGGTCCGTGGTGCTGAACGGACAGCTCCCTTTCCGTTGCCCCGCCTCCGCCTTCCAAACGCCGGGCCTTCCATTCAGGTCCGTGGAGCTGAACCTGCAGCTACCAGTCTCTCAGTACCATTGCTCCACCCTAGCCTTTCTAGTGACTGGGCTAAAGACCTCGGCTGCACAAGGGTCCTCCTCCCCAACGCCCTGTAGCCATGGGCTGTCCAGTTAAGCCTACGCTCCGCTCAAAGTTTGGGGAGCTCAGGACAGTCCGAGTCCCGGCTCCTTGCACTGCACCACAACCCTGTTCCTCCGCTCCCGCAAGGGTTAAGGAAAGAGGAAGGGGAGAGAAGACCGCAGCGCACTGTGGTGCTCTCACAGCTTTCACCCAACGTGGCGTCCCCCTCCTCCCCCCGCCCCCCACAATCCCCATCCCAGTTCCCATCACCCATGAGCCAGGCAAGTTTGCCTTTTCCTGCGGGCGCTGCTGGGGCCCATTGGGAAAGATCGAGTCTTCTTAAAGGGGCTGCCACTCTGGACGTCGGTTCTATGGCTCACTTGGGAGGGCAAAAAGTGTTGTCACAGGCACATCTGTGTATAGTTTGTTTCACTCTTGTTCCCCACAAAACAAAGCAGTATGTCTACTCTCTTTTCTCTGGTTTACACCAGAGACAAGGTGCTCAGATCAGACCTGGAACTGGTTATTACATACAATCATGTACTTCTAAAAGACAGGAGCTAATTCTATACAGACTCTGTTGTACACATATCATGGACTTGGGGAAAGGGGTGTGAAATATTGGTCTATGAATATACATCCTATATTTTAACATTCCTACATTGGGTGTGTGTGTGATGGATTCAAGAGGGGAAAGTCACTGAAAATGTCAGATTCTTTCCAAAGATCCCTGGGATATTCATTTGTTAACATCCTTTCTAATTCAGAACAGGAGACAGGTAAAGTTAAGTCTTATGTTCTTGTTAGTCCAAAGTGCAGATGCCACCACACACCCAAAAGTAAGTGAGACTCTCCCTAAGTAATAGCCAGTGTTGCAAAAAAGCACTTAACCATCTTTTTATTACTATGTATTCTAGCATGTACTTGAGCACTAACTGAGTTAACTTAAAACAGTCCACAGAATGCCTTAATTTTTTCCCCTGTGGCCCGATAGGATGGATACCCAGAGGCCAGTGTTTGGAATTAAGGTGCTTGGGTTATTTCTGCCATTCTTGAGTTGTATCCATAAGCAACTGCCATGTTTGAATGTTACTTGTCTGGACAAAAATATAATGGGAGGTAATCATAGACACATATTTTCTCCTGGTGCTATCTCTGGCTGTCTGAGAGATTCCATACAGACGACTGTGTAACAGCAATGTATTGAAGAGTTCTAAATGCAGCACACAACTTATTGGTGACTTTGCTACTTTTTCTTTTTTGCTAAGGTCACTTGAAGACTTGGTTCTTGATGTTAGATATACATGCATGTGCATGCATAGGTCCAGATATATAATCAAGCACATTTGTTTTTGAATGCTTACCTGTGCTGTGTTTAATTTAATTATGAGTTCTGAGTTTGTTGTAGAGTAAAGCAGGCATGTAAATATGAGTCTGTGCCTGCATGCAATGTTATGGGCCATGTGAATGTGTTTGCTGTAAGTGCATAGCTGTTTGCAAGTGTGGGTATACATGCCTGGGTATAGGTATATGGTGGGTTTGTGCATATGCATGTATTGTGGTTTACAAACATGATTTGTGAAGAGAAAATAGTACTGAAAATTTGCCACACAACCAAAATGAATGACAGGAGATGGGGGGATGCACAGGGCCTTCTCTAGAGGTTTCTTTTCCCAGAAAGAAAACTTGCCTCTCAACTTAAAAAGGCCACATGTAACATGGAGGTGAAACAAACAACATGAAATAATTAATAATGACCAAAAGCAGCCATTCCAGGAGCTGTCTGTTTGTTTCCTCACTTCAACAGGGATGAGAAAGATCTTTTCTCAAAGCAGGACCATGTAGATGAAAGGTCAGTGGACTTTGAGCTTAAGGAGAGTGTGAACCAATCACTCCACTCACCAGAACCACGGTAAAACAAGAGCATCTCTGTCTCCACCTCCTCAGCTCTGTCAAACTCAGACAAAGTGTGCCCAGAAAGTTCAGCAGAAGGAATCAGGTATCCAGGTAGAACAGTGTTGGGTTGGGGGGAAGGGTCAGGAGCTCAGGCATATGAAGATGACAATCATGGGTGGGGATGTGAACAATTCTTCTGGAGAGAAAGGGACATGTAAAAAGAATGAAGTTTTGTACTGAGCCTTTGATCACAGAGTGTGGGAAGTCCTGAACCTGCATTTGCAGCAAGTCAGAACACCTGACTGGAGTGGGAGTGAGGAGGCAGAGATGCCGTCAGTTAGTTCCCGATGATGCCTCCCCACTTACTAGGGGATGACCTCATCCTTTCATTCAGTTGATGTGTAGGTGTGTGTACAAGGGTGCTTACAGTCTGCTTGTAAGCCTAGATATAATTGCTATTTCACCACTAGAGGGCTTTTTCACCAGAACAATCAGCCACCCAGGAGATTCAAAGCACTATCTCTCCTTATAGTGATGGAGTCAGGCTCTTTCTCTGTGTTTGCTGATGACCTTCTTTGATCCTACTTAGGTGGCAGGAGACTTGGAGGTGTTTAGACAGCTCGCAGCTGACATTTGATTTTCTTATTAAGGCTTCTTCCCCCACCCCCTTCCATTGGACTCTTAGCTAGGAGAGCAGCTGGCACAGGACCTCTGTCTTTTTTTCCCACTTGTCCTCTCAGAGTTACCCTCATCTCAAGAGGGGTCAGTGCCCCCTGAAAGTGGTTTAGGGAGGAGTACTGACAGCTGATTCAGTTCAGTAAATGTTTCTTCTGTGCCTACTATGTACAGGGCATTCTGCTTAATACTTTGTAGAATACAAAGACAAGTTTCCTACCTCCCAAGGAGCCCAGTCTATAGCAGGGGTATTTTGTTAGTTCATTTTGGCTGTAAATAGCAGAAACTCATTGGAGCTTTTTTAAGTAACTGGTGTGGGGTGAGGTGGGGGGCATTGTAAGGATGTGGCAGTGTTTTAAGAATCATTGGGGCAAAGCCACAATCAGGCCTTAGCAAGGAGCTGAAGCCAGGAAGTCAAAGCCAATGGGAATCTTGACAGTCACTCCCTTTTTCATCTCTGCCTGTTTTTAGTTGACAAAAATTGTTTTGCTTTCTCTACTCTTCAGTACTCAAGATGTAAGCTTGGTTTTGAGATTTTATGATATCTCTATTTGGAAACCCACACAGACTAAACTGGGCAGCTTTAGTCCCAATTAAAAATTTGCAGGACAGAAAAACTGACTGACCTAGCTCATGTCATGTGCCACTTCCTGGCCCAACCAGCTGCGTTCCCAGAGCTATCAGGAACAGCTATCAGAACCAGCCCTGTGAGTGGGGGAAGGAAAGACATTCTCAAATTAGGAGAAGTTTCCATGAGACCTCCACTTGGATGGTGCCCATGGGCTTAACAGTACAACAGGATCGTACATGAGAAGACAATGTGGAAGGATTTAGGAGCACAGAAGTCTTTGGAAACCTCTGCTGGAAGAGGAACTGGGCTGGGTGTTGGTGGTACCAAACCAGCCTTGCCTTTGTCTGTGCCCTTCTTCCAAGGGGCATGGGTTAAAAGAGAAAAACTCTTCTAAGGCATCCACATGGGTGTAAATTAAGGAGATGGTGGAAATCACCCAAGTATCTGCAAGTTTTGTTCCTGCTGCCTAGAACAGACAGAAGCTGGACAGTGGGAAGAGGGGAGGAATGGGAAGGATGCAACATCCTGATATTACAAAGAGAACAGCCAATATATACCGTGTATAGTTGATGAAAGAGTGAAAGATTGAAGTATGTTCTTGAAAGTTTAGGATAACCAATAGATGAACTAAAAATTACTCCAACTATATTTGGGGTAAAGTGAGCTAAATGAAGATAGAAATGGGTAACTGTGGTTACCTTTGGGAAGAGGGACTGGAGTGGGACTGGGGTGGCTGCTTTTCCTTATAGTCTATTTGATCCTACTTGATTTTTTTAAAGCTTGTGCATGTACACTCTGATAAATGTTTAAAGTTATTTAAAAATAAGTGAAAACAGTAGGCAGCATGCTCCTGTCCATCTCTCCCAGCCACCTCCTTCTTTATCAGTGAAGAAATGCCAGGTGATTCTTGAGATTTATCCATCTATCCTTGTGCCTGGAATGCCCTTTTCTGAGATACCCTTTTCAAAAAAAGCACACTTATTTTGAAACAATTGTGAATTTACATAAAAGTTGCTGCCATGGTTGTCACAATTCAATCCCTCACTTCATTCACACCTCAGCTCAAATGTCATTTTCTTAGAGAATCCTTCTTTAACTGCCCTATCTAGAATAAAACCCTCCATGTCTCTGTCCTCTCACTTATGGAAGTTATCAATATCTGACATTATCCTAGGTACATGTGCAAATATGTACATAGGTTTACACACATATTTGTGTGTTTATTCTCATCTTTCCAACAAGAGCAAAAAAGTTTCATGAGGACAGGTGGTTTGTGTTATTCACATCTAAATTACAAGACCACAAGACCCTGGAACAGTGCCCAGGATATAGAAGGCACTCAATTAGCATATGTTTAGCCAATTAATTGCATAAATAATTGTTATTTCACATACTGTGATAGGCACTGGCAAATCAATAAGCAAGAAAGACCTTGTTCTTAATCACCCAGAACTCAGTCTATTGGTAGAGGACAGAGATAATTAGCAAATAAGAACAATTGTGGTGGATGATGCTGGTACGCCACAGATGCCCAGGTCTCCGTTACTGTGTTGGTACATTGCAGCCCTAACCCTGACCTTCCCACTCACTTTGCCTGCCCTCAATTGTCTCCTTCCTGGGAGAATTGTTCTTGACTGAGAGAAACTGCCTCACCAGTCTGCAGTCAATGAGTGGCTGATACAGGGGTGCTGCCCTCTCACCAGAGGCAGGGACAACTCTGTGCCATAATTTATGCTCTAGAGTCCTCCATGGATCAGGCCAAGGCTAGACTTTACCTGGGAGCACATTGTTGCTTGACTTTATCCCCATTTCCTGTGGTTCTTATACATTAGTGCATATTTGGATCACTTAAAAATCTGCTTAAACAACAGATCACAGGTTCCATCCACAGAGTCTCTAGAATGGTTCTTAACATTTTTGTTTCTAGCTAATTCCCAGGTGATACTAATGCTGCTCCTCTGAGAAATCACACTACTCCTCCTTGTGTTGTTTCCCATACTCCCTTATGAGTTTTTCCTGAAGATATGCATTACGTGCATCTGAATCCCTGCCTCAATCCCTGCTTTGAGGGAACTCTACCTAAGACAACAGGGAGGGCTGGTAAGCGCTCTGCTCAAGAAGTACAGGTCAAGGACAACCACCATCATTGAGGGTCATGAAAGAAGGCTTCACAGAGGAAGTTCCATTTTAAACTGAATATTTAAAGATGAATAGCCAGTGAAGAGTAGGGAACTGTGTCCCAGCTAGTTGGACCAGCATATTAAAAGCCCTGGTTCATGATGAGTTCAAGAAAATGAAAGAAGCTTAGTCTGGCAGACTCTTCATGCTTGAATATTATGTGCAGATAAGATGTTTGGCCATGAATACCCTTCTAGAAAATATTGGGAACCTATTAGCTTCCGAAGAACTATATTGCCAAATAATTCCCAACCTTAATATGTAGCTACCTGTGACTATTAAACCCCTAATAGAAACTTGAGCCCAACAGGAAGCTTTCTATATCTGTGTCTATGTTTTCTATATCTACCTCAGATGAGTCCAGGGAGAGAGTTGGACAAAGGAGAGCCTTCCAGAGGCCAGATGAAAGAGTGATGGTTAGCAATAGGTAAGGGAGTTCGTCCTTGCTAGCAGGAAACTACTTCCATTCTCAGGAAAGAGAAATTTCATTATTCCTGCTCAGATTGATTTGACAGTTTATGTGAACCCATGAATGCTGTGTGTGCCTCAGTCTGTGTTTTTTAAAGGGCCTCTGGTTATCTGGTTTCATCTGTGCTATTGAATGATGGGTGTGCTGGCAGCAGGTAAGTTGTCTTTTTCTTTAGAACAAAAGAAGACACGCCCAGGTCTGTTGAAGAGGCCTGCACATTGAAGGTGGTTGTCTCCTTTGGGAAAAGGCAAATGTGTTCTATGTATGGGAAGACATTTGCTGGCAAAAGGCTGGACTACTACCAAGACTTCTAGCTGCTTACCTAATCACCTTCATTTCTTTATAGCTAATAAAGTGGTTGGGAGTCCACTTTGTCTACTTGAAAGAAAATCACATTTTTCAGTGTTCCTTGAAGATAAGGGTGCCTGTGATAAAATCCTGACCAATAAAGTATAATTAAAAGTTGTTTTGTGAACAATAATAACCAAAAGGTGGAAACAACTCAGCAGGTGAAGAATGGATAAACATACATGTTATATAAATACAGAGGAATATTATTCAGCCACAATTTAAAAAGTGAAATTTGGGCACATGCTACAACATAGATGAAGACACTATGTTAACTGAAGTACAGTAACTGTGTTAACTGAAGCTACGTACAAAAGGAGAAATATTGTATGATTCCATTCATAGATACCTAGAATGAGCAAATTCATAGAGACAGAAGGTAGATTAAAGGTTTCCAGGGGCTAAAAGGAGGTAGGAATAGAGAGTTATTGCTTAATAGTTAAGGAATTATTCCGTGTGATGAAAAGTTTTAAAAATAGATAGAGGTATTTGTTGCATAACATTCTGAATGTAATTAATACCACCAAATCATACACTTAAAATCACTAAAATGGCAAAATTTATGTCCCATATAGTGTTATAGTGAAAATAGGGGAGAAAATATTATTTTGTGGTCTGTAAAATCTCCTTCAAGGGGGCTGGTGATCAGACTTTTGTCCTCTCTCTATTTGTCTGAACTGGAACCCAGCGCTGGAGGTCCATTAATCAACTTGTTACCATAAGGTGATGAGTACATGTTTAGGTGGCTGAAAATAAAATGAAATTAAAGAAACCTGAGTCCCTAACAATATTATAGAGCCACCATCTCAGGTCAGGATGGCTTATCTCCAAAATGATTACATGACAAAAGGACCCCTTAATTTACTTCACCACTTTTCAAGTTTAGCAACTGAACATAATCACCAATTTACATAGATGAAGAGAGGTGAAATTAGAGCTTCATAACTCTTGGTCATGAAGCTTCTAGTCACAGTTGCCAGAAACCCAAGTCAAAGTGTCTAAAATAAACAAAAGCAATCCAGTGCATGTGACTTTCCTGAGTGACTGGGTCGAGGATTTGCCCCTCATCTCAGGCCTGTCTCCCTCTGCCCTGGATGCATGCTCAGCCTGGCTCGCAAGCACTGGGAACTCCTGGCTTGCATCCTACCAACTCTAGGAGAAAGAAGACAATTGTCCATCAATAGGCACAGTAAATGTCTTGGGGCTGGTTTCTCATTGACCCACTTGGTTCATACCCACCTGAATCAATTGTGGTGGCCAGGAAGTTAGATTCACTGATTTTTCAGGTGTGGGCTATATTTCTGTCCCCAGACACACAAGGAGGAAGATCAGTCTCACATTAATCTGTGTGAACAGAAAGTGGGTAAAGGGCTAATTTTTTACCAGCATTCAAGGGTGCTCTTACCAGAAAGATGAATCGATGGTAGGAAGTAAAAATAACAGTTGTTCACAGTGCACTACAAATATGTAGCTGTCAGAGCATGCAGGGCCTTTAGCCGTTAGATCATTCCACAAATACTTATCAGACTGATGTGTTTACTGGACTCTGCTGTATATACTGAAGACACGGTGAAGAGTAACACATATCTCTGCCTCTCAGGAACTTACATTCCAGATGAGCGAGACAGGCAGTGAACATGCAACCAAATGAAAAATGCTGGTAGTGATAAACATTGTGAAGAAATTAAAATCAGGTAAGGTAATAGGATATGATGAGCAGTGTTGTGGCACAAAAGCTGATGGTGTAGTAGGTAGAATGTGACAAAGGTCATTCTGAGGAGATGACTTTGAGTTGAAAAAAGTCCGTGGTGGAGGACTTAGCCCTAAAGGACCCAAGGAAGTGTTCTCAGCAGAAGGGCCATGAGGCACAGAAGCCCTGCCATGAGAATGAACATGTCTTTCTGAAGGACAGAAAAGCTAATAAGGTGGGAATCTTATGAACAAGAGGAACAATCAGTCAGTGAGGTTGTGAGGTGAGCTGGGGTCAGGTTATGTGGACTTCCTGGGCCAGGGAAAACAAAGTTTGTTTATTTTGTTCTTTAACATTGTAAAGCCATTGCACAATTTTAAGCAGGGAATAATGTGATTTGATCTATACTTTGGAAATTTCACTCTAGCCACTAGGTGAATAATGGATTCTACAGGGGCAAGAGTGAAGACCAAGAGGCAGATTAGGAGGCTGTCGTGTTAACTGGGTGAGACATACTGGACTCTTGGACCAGGGTTGTTAGGGAATGTGACCTTTTCCTAAGGGTAGCAGGAACATTGAGAAGTTTCATCTGGGAGAGATGTGATCATGTTTGTGTTCTTTTTTTCTTTATTTTTAGTGGTACTTCAGAGCCTCGGTTATACTCCATGGAATAGAAATTGTAACAGAGACCAAGAAGGTGTCAAGGACATCAAAGTTTTTTGGCCCGAGCTTTGCCAGAGCACCTGCTCTCCTTCTCAACTTCTAGGTGGAAGGATGTGGGTGGGGGGCACTGGCCTTTCTCCAATACCTGACTAAGGAGATCAGGATCAGGGTAGAGACCCCCAAACAATGGACAGACTTCCCCAGGAGGACCAGGAGAAAGAGTCTTCAATCTTCTTGAATCTAGAACAGGTTTGGGGACAAAAGCTTATATCTATGGAAGCACCAAACACTGCACTTGGTGCATGGCAGAAAGTATTGGTAGAGAGGATGGGTTTAGAGTCAGTGAAACCTGGAAACCAGTTCTAATTGCATCACTTACTGTGTAACCTTGAGAGAATTACTTAACACTTCTCTGTCACTCTTTTCTCATAAATAAAATAAGGATATCATAACACGACCTACATCTTTGGTCAATGGGGTCTTCTTATTGACTAATGAAGAATACATACGATAATACACATAAATGCTTAACACAGTGCCTGGCACATATACAGAGCTCAATAAATGTAAACTTCAGCTATAAACAAAACAATAATAGCAAAGATGCTGGCTATCTCAGTGAGATTTGTTTTAATCTTCCACCTTTAGAATAACAAATGGCTGACTATAATGTGGTTAATCATTTTTATGAGACTTGTCCACTAGGAAAACAGAATGACCCAACAGGCAGTTAGAAATTCAAAGGGCGCCTTTATTGAGAGATGAGATAAACACCTCAATAAACAACTAAGAGGCTTAAAACCACTTTGGAAACCTTCCTAAAATCAGCAAAACAGGATGTAGTTTAGGACTTTTCCTGTTGTCTTAAAATGTTGGCTGCAGTTCCAAGAATGATTACAATAAGCATGAAATATTTCCACAGCCAGAGCCAAAATGCTGCCAGGTGACTCCCTGGGGGCCACGAAGAGATAGCTAGACAAGTCCTGCAGTGCCCCCCCACCTCGGTGAGGTCCATCTGGGTTATATGGAATGAAGACTGGAACTCAGTGAGGTGTGGGACACACCAAGTCTTGAGCTTGGGGTGGAAAAGTGCTTTGGCTCTTTTTGTCCCATCCCCATGGTGAAGGAGGGGGTGGCTCTTCTCCACCAAGCCAAGTGAGAAGAGGTCCAATGAACTCACTGGAGGTACTAGGGACCTGCAAGAGAGGGGATCACTGAGGTGGCACCTGGAACAGGGCAGAGGCCAGAGCAGAGCACCAGCACAGAGCACTTGAGGGAAACTGACAAGTGCCATCTGGGGTTTGGCACACAGATGGATACCTGGATGTAGAGAACAGTGCCCAGTTTCTCCTGGAGAACAATGAAGGGAAGAAGTTGGCTGGCTCTGCTCTCCATCACAAAGCAAGGAGAAAGGGCATCGGGAAGGCAACCCTGACTCCGAGGACCATGTGGATACTGAGGAAATAACTAAGCTCCAACTCTCTTCATGGGACCATGCTCACAAGGGAATGGCATTTGAATTCCAGCAATGCAGAGAGAGAGGGCATTGTAGCCCAAGAGAACCACCAATGGTACCATCTAAGCAAGAAGATTTTCACCACTTACCCTCTCCCATCACCCCCAACCTCCTCCATCAGCCCCAGAGGAGCCAGCAGAGGTCATCCCAGCTTTCTCATGTCCCACTTGGAGGCCCTCCGCTGGTGTTCAGGCTGGGGCTGGAGGGAGGGAAAGACTGAATTGAATATGAGGTTGAATTTCGATTTCAATTGAAGTGTACTTAAACTTTTTATTATGAAGAAATTTGAAACATCAAAGTGGGGAGGAAATTTTAGTGAATGAATGCCCCATACCACCCATTGCTGGCTACCACAGTTATTGACACATGACCTATCTCGTTTCATCTCTATGTTCCATAATTGTCCATCCCTACTGGATTATTCTAAAACAAGTCCCAGATATTATATTGTTTGGGGTTTGGGCGTTAATAGCTACAAGCGAGTCTTAATTACAGAATTAAAGTGTTTAATGTTGAAGTTGACCAGAGGATCCTGGGTTCTGCTCATTGTTTATTTTTACAATCTCTAGAGCATAAAGTTCCATTAAAGCAGTAATTTTTCTATTGTATTCACTGCTCTATCCCCATACTTAAAATAGCACACAACACATAGTTGGTGCTTGATAAATATTTGTAAGTAATTTTCAAAAATAGTTCAGTTTTCCTTTACCATAACCTCTCAGGTGCTCCAATTGAAGTAGAAAATGAAATCTTATGTTATCTTCATCAATGACTTGACTCAGTGCTGCAAGTTTTTCAGCAAGATATCCCATCTGGGAAGACTGTCTAGGACAAGTGTCTCTTCCGAGAAATAGTTTTCAAAGTAATTCCAAGCAATAGCATGAAGGTGTATTACTTTAAATCCTGTATATTTTTAGCATCTCCAGGAGAACATGCAAAATGGTTGCTCATGTGTTCTTTCCAGTCTGCTAGTGTTTTGCTGTGCCCACTTGGTTTTAAAATTTGCACAGCAGTCACTTGAGTGTTGGCCCCCCTACCTGCCAGCAACTTGTTGGTGGAGAGTAGCATTTGCCCCCTTCAATGATGTGTGCCTGATTCATTTTACCATAGTCTCCAGCCTGCCTGCCTCACTTCTAAGTCTTCTGAATGGTGCCAGGGGGACCCTAGTTCAGACCAAAACAGAGACATGAAAGTATAGATCCTACCAATCCCCATTAGTTTGTCCAAACCTGTGATCTCATCCATGAAACCAGCTGGGCCCACAGCCATTCTTTGACTAATTTTTTAGTTTTTCCCATGATTTTGTATCTTACTCAGATCTTTTCATTATTCTTTCGAAATCAACTTTTTGCCCATATATGTTTTCCTATAATATAGCCCATTACATTAACATTTTCATTTATCAGTATGAAGTCATGCACAATATTTTCTGTATTTTAAATGTATTTTCCTTAACTAGAATTCTTTTTAAAATTATATTTTATTATTTATGCTATGACAGTTGTCCCAATTTTCCCCCTTCCCCAAGCCTCCCCACTCCCTGAGACAATCTCTACATCATTGTCTATATCCATGGGTCATGCATATATGTTCTTTTGATATTCTACTCCATATATTGTACTTTACATCCCCATGACTATTCTGCAACTACTGATTAGTATTTCTTAGTTCCTTCACTGTTTTCACTCTTCCCCACAACTGCCCTCTCATTTGGTAATCATCAGAATTTTCTTTGTATCTGTGATTCTGTTTCTGTTATGTTTCTTTGTTTATTCTGTTCTGTTAGATTCAAATGTTGATAGATACATATTTATTGCCATTTTATTGTTCATATTTTTATTTTCTTCTCCCTCTTCTTAAAGAAGGCCCTTTAACATTTCATATAATACTGATTTGTTGGCCATGAACTCCTTTAGTTTTCTTGCCTGAGAAGCTGTTTATCTGTTCTTTGTTTCTAAATGACAGCTTTTTTGGGTAGAGTAAACTTGGTTGTAGGTCCTTGCTTATGATGACTTTGAATATTTCTTGCCAATCCCTTCTAGACTGCAATGTTTCCTTTGAAAAATCAGCTGACAGTCTTATGGGAGCTCCCAGTAGGTAGCTAACTGCTTTTCTCTTGCGGCTTTTAAGATTCTTTCTTTGTATTTAATTTAAATTTTGTCATTTTAATTATGATGTATCTTGGGTTGGGGCTCTTTTGGTTCCCCTGGTTTGACACTTTCTGCACTTCCTGGTCTTGTATGTCTATTTCCTTCACCAAGTTAGGGAAATTTTCTGTCATTATTTTTTTTTTCAAATAAATTTTCAATTTCTTGCTCTTTACCTTCTTCTGGAACCCCCATGATATGAATGTTAGTATGCTTGAAGTTGTCCCAGAGTCTACTTACACTATCCTTGGGTGTTTTTTTTTTTTGGTGTGTTTTTTTTTTTGGGTGGGGGCAGGGATTCTTTTTTTTCTTCCTGCTAGTCTGATTGGGTATTTTTTGCTTCCTTATCACTGTTCCAAATTGCTGGTTTTATTCTTGGCTTCACCCATTCTTTGTTGATTCCCTGTAAATTGTTTTTTACTTCAATTAGTGTACCTTTTATTTCTTACTGGATCTTTTTTATGCTGTTGAGGTCGTCACCAAGTTTCTTGAGCATCCTTATAACCAGTGTTGTGAACTCTGCGTCTAGTAGATTGCTTGCTTCCATTTTGCTTAGTACTTTTTCTGGAACTTTCTTCTGTTCTTTCATTTGAGCCATGATTCTTTTTGTTTCCTCATTTTGGCAGCCTCCCTATGTTTGTTTCTATGTATTAGGTAGAGGTGCTACATCTATCAGGCTTGATAGAGTAACCTAATATAGTAGGCGTCCTGCAAGGTCCAGTTGCACAGCCTCCCCTTATTACCCAAGCTGGATACTCAAGGTGCACCCACTATGTGGGCTGTGTATATCCTCCCGTTGTAGTTGAGCCTTGATTGCTGTTGGCATGTCCAAGGTCAGCCACCAACTGTGTTCTGTCTGGGGTCACACAGCATAATATACAAAGTGATCTGCAGATGGCTGCTATGTGCACTGGGCTTACAGGTTCTTAGGAGAGGCCAAGCTGTGGCAGCAAGGTTGGGTGCTACTAGTGCTGGGCTTGGGACAACTTAATGAGATGTATGGAGGCTTGCTGGAAGCCAGGTGCCTGCTTGTTTGAGAAAATTTAAGAAAATCTGAAGCATGGGCCAAGAAAAGCTATTTACATGGAAAAACCACTGGGAACAGCACGGATGGGCCTGAAAATTGGATAGAGCAGTGTGACGTGAATCCCAGCTCCTGGGGTCTGCAGCGTTATGGACAAGACAAGACAAATTCACACAGGCTACTGAGTCCTGTGGAGGAAAGGACAATGCGGCTTCTCCCTCAAGGGGAGAGCACCTCGGAGTGCCTCCACCACTCTCTCAAGAGGAGAGCACTTCAACCTTGCCTTGACAATCTTTTATTGGGTTCAATTTGCACAGGAATACAGGGTGTATACATAAAGCTCATCAATCATTGTCAGGCAGAAATGACTAAACAATAGATAACGTTCAAAGAACTCTGAAGGCTTATTCTGAGTCAGGGTCAGATAGTTAAAGGGCCATAAAACTTTGGGGAACAAACTCAGTTCCTGCTTGGACCCTTACCATTTAAATTGAGGGTATTAGCAAAGTAGGTTTCATAGGATTTTATGCATTCTTTCTCAGGCCTGATTGCCCTAGGGAAACCCACCCTTTCCAGCACAGGGCAGCACCCACCTCCAGCATTGTTTCAGGCTTAAGGCATTGTTTCAGGCTTAAGTCAGGCAGGGGAAGTAAGACATCCAAGAGATTAGGAGACTTCTTGCAGACAGAATGAGGGCTCAAGCTATGTCAGAGCCGAGGGTTGAGAGTCCATCACCCCCTTTTTCTATAGCCCCTCAAGTCTTTCCTTGGGGGTCCCCCCATGATCATACTTGTCTTGGGTCGTCCCTCTTTTGTGGAATCTTACCAGTCATTGGCTAACCAGTCATCTGCCCAGGGCCAAGAAGGGTGAAGAGAAAGTGGGTGAGGTGGTGACCTTACAAGGAAGATAAGCTTTGTCTCCTAAGTGGCTTATGGTCCCAAGGTCCTTTACTCAGCCTTAGCCACAGGGGATTACAGCTTCTGAAACCAGGAAGGGCAGTTCCCAACAGCAATGTCTCAGGGAATCATCAGGGGGGGAAAATAGTGTGGGTCAAGTTGATGGAGTCTCAGATATGGCACCTATCCACTGTCTCTATGGTGGGAGGAGGCTCAGAAAGGAACAATGGACTCTGCCAGCACTTTTGGGGGGGATTTTCTTTTCTTACTTTTTTCTAATTAAGTAACTATTTTTTTATTGTTGTTCAAGTATAGTTGTCTCCATTTCCCTCCACCACTCTCCCTTCCCTGACTCACCGCCACCACCAACCCTCAATCCTTCATCCCTTTGGCTTGTCCATGGGTCCTTCATACATGTTCCTTGATGAACCATCCCTTCTTTCCCCAGTTTTCTTCATCCACCCTCCCTTCTGGTTACATCAGATTGTCTTTATTTCCATATGTCTGGTTATATTTGCTTGCTTTCTTGTTTTGTTGATTAGGTTCCACTTATAGGTGAGATTTACATGGTATTTGTCTTTTCACCACCTGGCTTACTTCACTTAGCATAATGCTATACAGCTCCATCCATGCTGTCATGAAAAGTGGGAGCTCCTTCTTTCTTTTTGCTGCATAGTATTCCATTGTGTAAATGTAACAAATTTTTTGATCTGCTCATTACTGATGGGCACCTAGGTTTATTCCAGCACTATGGCTACAATAAATTGTGCTACTATGAACATTGGGGTTCATAGGTTCTTTTGGATTGGTGTTCTGGGATTCTTAGGGTATAATCCCAGGAGTGGGATTGCTGGACAAAAGGCAGTTCCATTTTTTAGTTTTTTGAGGATATTTCATACTGTTTTTCCACAGTGGCTGCACCAGTCTGCATTCCCACTAACAATTGTACTGCAGTTCCCTTTTCTCCATAACCTCACCAGCACTCTTTTTTTTGTTGGATTTGGTTGTGAAGGCCATCTGACTTGAGTGAAGTCACATCTCACTGCGGTTTTTTAATTTGTATGTTTTTGATGCTAGTGATGCTGAGCATCCTTTCATATGTCTCTGGGCCCTCTGTGTGTCCTCCTTGCAGAATTGTCTGTTGGGGTCCTTGGCCCATTTTTTAATTGGATTTTTAAAAATATATTTTATTGATTATGCTATTACAGTTCCATTATCCCCCGTTTATTCCCCTCTACCCTGCCTACCCCCTCCCACCCACCTTACTCCCCCTTTAGTTCATGTCCATGGGTCATACATATAAGTTCTTTGGCTTCTATATTTCCTATACTATTCTTAACCTCCCCCCCGTCTATTTCTACCTACCATTTATGCTACTTATGTCTCTGCACCTTTTCTGCCCCTTTTCCCCTCTGACTCCCCTGTTGATAACCCTCCATGTGATCTCCATTTCTGTGGTTCTGTTCCTGTTCTAGTTGTTCACTTAGTTTGTTTTATTTAGGTGTGGTTGTTTAATTATTGTGATTTCACTGTTATTTAACTGTACCTGTTTTTTATCTTCTTTTTCTTAGATAAGTCCCTTTAACATTTCATATAATAAGGGCTTGTGATGAGGAACTCCTTTAACAAGACCTTATCTGGAAAGCACTTTATCTGCCCTTCCATTCTAAATGAAAGCTTTGCTGATAGAGAAATCTTGGATGTGGGTCCTTGCCTTTCATGACTTGGAATACTTCCAGCCCCTTCTTGCCTGTAAGGTTTCTTTGAGAAATCAGCTGGAAGTCTTATGGGAAGTTCTTGTAGGTAACTGTCTCCTTTTCTCTTGCTGCTTCTAAAATTCTCTCCTTATTTTTAATCTTGGGTATTGTAATTATGATGTGCCTTGGTGTGTTCCTCCTTGGGTCCAACTTCTTTGGGACTCTCTGAGCTTCCCTGGACTTCCTGGAAGTCTATTTTTTTTTTTTTTTTTGCCAGATTGGGGAAGTTCTTCCTTATCTTTTCAAAAAAGTTTTCCAATTTGTTGCTCTTTCTCTTTTCTTTCTGTACCCCTATAATTCGGATGT